>NC_136629.1:10970648-11305648 GCF_933228915.1 Telmatherina bonti
CTGATTTCTCTCTGTTAGCCCAGCGTAGGTCTAATTTCTGTGTATTTTCTGTTTGTGTGCAGATACAAGCCCTTCTTTCCTTTCCAAGTGCAGCCCCCCCTGGGTTCAGCCAGCGATTCGGATTTGTCGGTGCAGGACAGCAAGCTGGTGGAAGGCCGACTCAGAGTCACCCTTACTGAATGTAGCAGGTGAGACGCTCTGCTTCCCGCTGCAATTCCTCACATTCCTAACTGATCTCAACACCTCTGACGTCATCCTCCGATCGACTCCGACCTAAAGTCGCCTCTCCTGCTTTCTGCCTCTTACAGAAACCTGATAGTGTATCACATGGAGCAACATTTAAGCTTCCTGTTACCTCTCATCGTGTTAATTCTAGTAAACGATCACCCAGACAGTCGCTCCACCCTCCATGCTAGTATCGCTTCTGGTATTGTAAATGAGATTAGTTTGGTTTGTGCAGTCTTGCAGATTTATATATATTTATCAACACAGTGTGATCTGCACCATTCTTCTTTTTTTTTCTTCCTAATTGTTTATTCTGAATAGTGTCTGTAACTAAAGTGCTGCTTGTAGATCGGTCAGATGTTGACATTTGACCTTTCAATGGAAAATATGAGCTGATTGTGAATGTGGCAGCAGCACAACCGTAAAACGTTGGAACAGGAGCATTAAAAGACCAGAAACGTAGCATGACTTCCTCAGTGAGATGGAAGCTGGTCAGATTTAACACTTCATTAGATCCAGGATGCGAGTGTGGCTCTCTGACTAATGAGAGCTGGTTGCATTCGAGCAGCTGTTTGTGGTTTAACTTGTTCGCAACGCCAACGTGTCACACAGAAGCTAAAGCGAGAGGAGGTAGGGTGGAAAAAGGATTTAAAAATGCTGGAGGAAAGAAAAATGTTGTTAAAGGTGAAAAATAATATTTTAAAACACTGGGGTGGGACTTTATTTTTTTTTTTTTAAAAAAAAAGTAATTATTAGAGAATTTATGATTAATTATTTTGATTATTTGATTAATCACATTTTATTGGATTCATCACATTTTATTTCACATTACAATATTTGCCCCCAAATGATTTATATCTACATATGTTCCAATACTTTTTTTTGCAGCAGTGGCATACAAATAGGTTATGTAAAAAATCATACAAAGCGAATTCCAGTTTTCTTTTTATTTTTCTTTTTGATTACGTCTCTCATAGTGGACATGCACAGCTTAAGATGTCAATTTCAGACCCCTCCATGATTTCTAAGAAGGAGAACTTGCAAAATCACACGGTGTTCAAATACTTATGTGCTACACTATATATATATATATATATATATATATATATATATATATATATATATATATATATATATATATATACACACACACACATATATATGTATATGAATATGAATATGTATATATGTATGTATATATATATATGTATATATGTATATATATATATGTATATATATATATATATATGTATATATATATGTATATATATATATATATATATATATGTATATATATATGTATATATATATATATATATATATATATATATATATATATATATATATATATGTATATATGTATATGTATATATATATGTATATATGTATATGTATATACATATATATATACATTTATATATATGTATATGTATATACATATATATATACATTTATATATATGTATATATATATATATACATATATATATATGTATATATATATATATATACATATATATACATATATATATGTATATATATATATATATACATATATATATATGTATATATTTATATATATGTATATATGTATATATTTATATGTATGTATATATGTATGTATATAAAGATAGTTTTATTAACTGCTGAGATTTTCAGTCCCATAGAAGGCAGGAGTCCTCATCCTTGTGATGTAAAAGACGAGTCAGACGAGTCAGAGAAACATAGCTGAGCAGACTCGTATAGCTTGGCGGCTTTTTCTCTGAAGTGTTGCTGCAGGTATGAATGTCCACTCTGCAAAACAAACCTTTGTTGTGAAGCTGAGAGAGATGTCGCAGCTTGCATGGGAATGCAGTCTGACCTGTCAAAGCTTTTCCAGAGCTTTCACGGGTCACACCTCAGCCGCATGACACAAACACTCCCTCCTCGTCTGAGGCTGAAAACGTTCACATTTTAATTGGTGAAGAGTCAATTCGCTTAAGCTCTTCTTGTCCGGGACTGCTTTAGAGAGACAGAGAAGTTACGTTGACAACACTTCATTGTGGTTGGCTTTTAGTACCCTGGCTGATCGGATGAAGCTCATCTATTAATGATGAGACTTTTCCATTATAATCATCTAGACTTTCCTTCTGCTTCCATCACATTATCATATGAGGCCTTTTTGGAGCCAGTTTTCTCCCCATGCAACCAGTAAGAGAACACTGTGTGGTTTATTAGAGACCACTGCCCTAATATTACTACCTGCAGTGTGTCATGAAGGTCCAGCAGGGGGCAGCATGTATCCTGTTTTCTGCTCATCATCGCACTGCTCCTCCTGAAATATTCAGTGTCTCTGAAAATGTCCCGTAGTTCTTAGCAAGTCGGTCAGTTTGCTTACATCAGCATAAACACACATAAACATGCTAAAAAATCAACACACATTAACAAACACACACACACACACACACAACCAACACAAAACCATATGTAAATGGATAAAATCAACACAAAAACCTGCCTAAAACAACACAAAAACACACTAAAACACATAAAACCAACACATAAACGCTTAAAAAAAACAAAAGAAAAACAAATGTAAACATATAGAAATCCAGTACAAAACCATACAAAAAAAACAATATAAAACCACACGTAAACACACATAAACAGGCTGAAAATCAACACACATTAACAGACATATAACCAACCCCAAACCACATGTAAACAGATTAAATCACAAAAATATGTATAGAACCAACACAAAAACACACTAAAACACATAAAAACAACACTTAAACACTTAAAAAAAAACAAAAAAACCCTAAACCAAAACAAACGTAAACATATATAAACAAAACCACACAAAAAATACATCCAACCAAAATAAAACCACATATAAACACACATAAAACCAAAATATAAACACACATAAACATGGATAAACCAACAAAAAAAAAGACAAAACAAACCCATAAGCCCAATAGTTAGGAAGTCTTGGATCGATCTGATCTTTCAGCTCTGCTGGAATAAACTCTGTACAGTTACGGGTCGTGGTTTTAAAGTTCAGACAGGAGGCATAAAAGGTGACTTTCAGGTTAGAAAACTGACTTTTATTTGGAACGTTTGCAGAATAAAATGTCTATGTTGCAAGACAACACAAAGTTACAAAAACACTTTCAGCTTTTGCTTTCTTTTTTTAAAAAAAAAAAAACATATTTAACTTGGTAAAAAAACAACGTTCAATTAATGTTTGCATGTTTAATCATGTACTGTAAAAAAACATCCAACAAATAATGTGCATAAAATTTAACTTTTAACAACATAACGTGAAACGTAACATAAAACTGGACCAGCTCCTAATAAATAATGAAACGATTACTTTTTTTTGGAATAAGATCTTCTTTGCTAGCTGACATGTTTAGTTTTGTTTCTGTGTCTTTTTGTGCTCGAGTCTGCTGCCGACTAAGGAGCGCGGTGGAGGTGCAGATTAAAATGTAAAATTTACTCTATTCATTTAAAATGTATTTTACCAGGGATGCAAACCAATCGGAGTAAGAACCTGGCCACCATACAGCACAGATGACAACCAAATTACGAAAAAACTACAACAAAACAACATAGAAATGTCTTTAAAAGCTTATCAGGATTCAGAAAAGTAACATGAAGCATTAAAACAATAAAGAACATCTGATAAAACATGACATGACAGTAACAGCCTGAAGTTCAGAAGACATCACCAAACGCTAAAAATGCAAATTATTTGCTGCTTACCTTTAATAAAATGACTAGCAAGCTCGAACATTTCCCCTTCAGACACATCATTCTAAATGTGGCCCTGCAAGTTCACCAACAGTGAACTGTGTTACTGGATTTCGATGCATTCATGCGCCGGCAGCTGTCCAGCGCTTGCAAAAATTGGGCGCATGAATGCGCCGGCATTGTGCTGAAGGTTAATCACCTTAACTGAGGTCCATTATTTACAGAATTGTGTTGTGTTGGAGGTGCTTCAGGTCGTTGTTGTGTTGGTAGCTAAAGCTTTGACCAAGTCTGAGGTCCTGAGAATTCTGGACCAGGTTTTCATCCAGGATCTCTCTGTATTTACCTACATTCATCTTTATTTGACCTGCAATCAGCTGTCCAGTCTCTGCACCGCAGAACAAAATGTCCACACATTCAATTCAACTTTATTTATATAGCGTCAAATCAAGACAATGCCATCTCAAGACGCTTTACAGACAGGAAAAAACATAAAGAAAGCCAGTTCATAACAGCCTTTATAAGGAAACCAACAGATTGAGCTGGAGGATCCAACTCAATCTCCCATCCTGAGCAAGCACACGGCGACAGTGGGAAGGAAAAAACTCCCTTTTAACAGGAAGGAATCCTCCGCCAGAACCTGGACAGGCAGCCATCTGCCTCTGCTGTGTGGGGGGAAGAGGAAAGAAAGACAACAGACAACACATAATGATGCTGCTGCTGCCGTGCTTCACTGTTGGGATGGTACTGGGCAGGGGCCTGGTCTCCTCCACACATCTTTGTTTCTGCAGACCAGAGAATTATGTTTCTTCTTTTAGAAGTCCTTCAGTTCTTGTTATTTTTAACTATGAATATCACAAGGCTGTTTTAGATGAGCACCACGACAGAACTGTTAAGTTGGAAACGACTATAAAAGATTTTTGTTTGGGGAATAAAATAGATGGAATGGGAGGATTTAAGTGGAGAATATAATTATAAATGTTACAGTAAAGGTGGATTTGTCATGGTTGTTGTTCTGTGCCTGCAGACTGTTCATTCTGGGTTCCTACGCCAGAGAAACCTACGTTCACTGCACCCTGGAGCTGAGCAGCCACCAGTGGAAGGAGAAGACTCGCAGCTCCATCAAACAGGTCAGTTTTCCCGTGTTTTTTATTTTTTATTTTTTATTTTTTATTTTTTTTTAACTGCAGCAAAAGTTTTTTGTGTGAAAACTCGTAATGAAATAAGGAAGAAATGGTTAGACTTTGGAGGTTGGTCTGGATCACCGCCTGGATCCATGAAAGTCTTGTAAAGGATTCTTTACTGTGGGGAGAGAGGGACAAGTGGATTTTTCTATCCATCCACTGCGATACACTCGTCAGCTACATAATATCAGGACATCATAATGTGACAACGTAGTGGTGCAAGGTTTTCATTGAATCAAAGAGAACAATGGAGGACATCCAGCAGTTTGTCTTCTTTCTTTTTGGCTTTAAACAACAAAGAATCCACCATGTACAGTATTTACAGATGCTCCTGGTTTGTTGTTTTATTGCTGAGTCACACAGGAAGTGATGGTTCTTTCCACTGACTAGCAAATTGCACCGTGA
Source organism: Telmatherina bonti (assembly GCF_933228915.1). Classification (NCBI taxonomy): domain Eukaryota; kingdom Metazoa; phylum Chordata; class Actinopteri; order Atheriniformes; family Telmatherinidae; genus Telmatherina; species Telmatherina bonti. The sequence continues at coordinate 10,976,197 of NC_136629.1, forward strand.
GATCTGGTCGCAGGTGGATTCATGATGTTTTCAGCTGATTCTGATCCTACCACCTGAATGTGGAGCTGAGACGGAGACTTATCTGCATGTCTTTGTTGGAACCAGGAGTCTGACTTCCTGTTGCCTTTCTATCATCTCCAACCAGTCTGCCCAGTCTCCTCTGACAGCAACCAGACTGCTGCTGCTCGCTGGATATTTTCTCTTCTTCAGACTTTTTCTGGAAACTCGAGAGATAGTTGTGTGAGAAATCCCAGTAAATACTTTGATCAACAACCATGCTGCGTTCAAAGTCACGTAAATCTCCTTTCTTCCTCATTCTGATGCTTAGTTGAACTTCAGCAAGTGGTCTACATGTTGTAATGCTGCCATGTGATTGGCTGGTTAGATATCTGGGGTAAGAGGAAGTTGAACAGGTGGAAATAATAAAGTAACTTTATTAGCAAATTATTTCAGAGCACATAAACGGTGACTAACAAACTGAGCTTCTAAACATGTACACTTCTCTTTTCCTCATCATGTTGGGTTTTCAGTGTGCAGTACGAGGCAGCTTGACCTGTAACAGTCATACGTCCAAACCAGCAGAGGGCTCTGCTGCTCCATCTCATAATGGTATCCATCCACTGTAAACTGGACCCATCTTAACAAGCTGTTCAGGTTTTAATTTAGAAGAATCAGTCGTGTCAACATGGCAACTCAGAAATATATAAATAATGTAGAATTAAAATCTACCTTTTGGAAATTGAGTTACAGACGCTTTTGCAAAAAAATCAAATATGTAACATGATTTTTTCCACATGCAGCTTATTGGACATCTTGTCATAATGACACATTAATAAAAGCTTATTATCATCCTCCTTGCATTGATTAAAATTGGCCCAATGTTGACATTTTGAGCAGCGAAGAAAATATTCAGGCCCCTCCAGCAAACCTTTTCTAATTGCCGCAATTTAGAGATATTACAGTGATCACATCAGCCTTGTTTGGAAGTGACTAATGACCGTTTTAGAGGGAAATGTCAGGCCTAATTACTGGCCGAGGCTCCAGCAAAGCCTGATGCCACTGTGCTCTCCCAACACTTCTGGATGACATTTTCAATGGCTCAAACATCATTTGTGGTGAAGAGTAATAACCTTGTTCTGTTTTTTTCTCGCATCGTATTAAAATAGTTTGCAGGAAGTGGATTGTTGTCCAGCAGGGGGCAGTGAAATATTAGATCACATTTCTCCCCGAGACAGTTGTGTCCCTTTTTAAAATGCATTTGTAACACGATGGTACAGACTGTGGAAAAAGAAGCATTCTTCTGATAAAGATATAAATTACAGATTTTAACAACAAAATATAATTTGTTGTTCTTCTAGGATTCAAGTTTCCAGGTCAGCTAATAAGGAAAATAATTGTGGCACGTCGACCGGAATATCAGACAAAGCCACTGATTAACATGACAGTAAAACATCAGTTTCATCGTGTTATCTCTGACCCAAACACACATTTAGTCATATTCACACCACAATGGACAAATGTGGAGGCAGTGTGGAGGTGGAAGGCTAATTTCTGCTCCCTTTATGTACGTAAATAGGTACATAAATAGTAGGGTTGGGGAAATCAAATTGAAAACCTGGATTTTCTTTGCTTCACAATTTTAAAATAGATTTTTGTTTTTAAAAAAAAAAAAAAAATCATTTTTTTTTTTCAAATAAATAAAAATAATGCATTTTACAATTTTGTCATTTTTATTGTTTTTATTAATCTTTTAACCTGTCTTCTTTGGCATTATAGCAACAAAATGATGATCTGTGTTGTTTTTTTCTGATTGAAATCAAGGAAAATAAAGAGGAAAAAAAGTATTATATATTCATTTTGTTTTTGATCTACAAACGTCATCAATATCAAAGAATTGTGAGGATCGCAATTTAAATTTTATCGGCACTCAAAAAATCGGAATCGAATCGGGACAAAAGCGTATTGTCACAGCCCGAGTAAATAGGTACTTTACGTTAGGAAAAGATCCAGCAGAGGGCAGTGCAGAGCTCAGAGTTCACACATTTCACACAACAAACATGACGGCGGCAGAGGAGGTCATGATGATCATTTTCAAAAAGATGTAAAAAAGAGGCGGCACAACAGGTAAAGGTGGTCTGCGCAGCCATTAAATACATCGCGGCTTCTTTTCTTCTTTGTTCCTGTCGTGGGTCACATGCTAACTGTATTGCTCAACACTGCCCTCTGTGGTTTCTAGTGGTACTACTCGGATTCACAATACCCAGAAAACACACCAAATTATGGATGTAAAGGACACAGAAGATAGACAAAGGGCTCCATATCCATCTTTATCACAGCACATAAATGGACCTTTAGTGCCTTGCTCAATGACAATTCAGCATGTAGTCAATGGAAGCCATGGATCGATCTTCCAAACTACATTTGGTGGATCATTGCTATTCCTTTCGAGCACCCCAGTTTTCCTCTGCACAGAACTTACCAGAACCAAATTGTTCCAGACAACTGATACGTCATCATGTTCAACCCCGTCTGCTGCAGCTTCACTTCCTGAACTTTCTCCATCCAACAACCTTACATGGAACATGCCAAAAAAAACTTTCAGCATTGTATTGAAATTCTGTTGCGAAAATCTGATGACATAAATAAAAGCAGAATTCAATGATCTGCAAACCTCTTCAAGCCATGTTTTATTCTTAGTTGAGCACAAACAACATGTCAGATTTTGAAATTCAAACATTTTATCTTTTCTTGAAAGCTATAAGCTGATTGTGAATCTGATGGCAGAAACACCTGTAATAGTTTGAGCCGGGCAATCAGAAGTCTGGAAAAGTAATTCACACAATTCAGAAACAACTGGGGGAGCATTTGACAACTAATTAGGTTAAGTACATAGACTGTATATAAAAGATGGATGTAGCCTCCGTGACATCAACCGTAGGTTTCTGAAAAGCTGAAGTGAAGCCCATTGAGCGGTTCCCACCGTCAGCATCTTGCCAGCGTTATGCGTGACGTCACTGATGAAAATTTCAGAAATGTGGAAAGAGGTAGAGCTGAGAGGGGGGCTGTGAGCATGGGGGATGGGGATGATTGACATCTAAGAACTAACTGAGCTAACCCAAAGCTAATTAGAGCTAACTGGATAATAGAGGTAGGCGAGCTAAAGCTAAGTCACGCTGTTACCTGGCTAAAAACAGCGGTTGTGCTGCATTCTGTCTTTTGACCATGGGATATCAGGTACCTGTCAATCAAAAGGACCACTGTGCCAAATTTCTGGATGACATTACTTCTAAGTGGATACTCCCCTGGCCCGACAGTTTTCGTTAATGTAAACCTGACCTATTAAACCTGAATTTTTTTTATTAAACATCCGGTAAACACGTTTCTTCTGCTGTGAAGTTGGTCTTTTTAACATGGGAATCTATGGGGATTTTGGAGCCTCTAGTGGATGATGGAGGAACTGCAAATTTTGGTCGTCCTCATGGACTTGACTTTTGTTAGTGGCTGCTTGGTGAAGTGGCAACAGATCAGTAACATGCAAAAGGAGCATTTTAGATATGTAGAGTCTCTGATGGAAAGACGGACAGAGCTTCACCAATCTGAGACAAACCCGGTCTAAGAAAATGACATGTTTTATTTTCTGAAATGATGTTTATGTTTACTGGGAATAAAATATAGATTGAGATGTACATATTCTCTTTATATTTACGTTTTCCACAGCATCACAACAAATATGGGATTGAGGTTGTAAAGAACACTGATCATTTCTGACTCTCTAAAACTTCCTTAGCTCCTGTAAAGGACTAGTATTCTCCAAACAGAACCAGTAAAATAAAAACCGGTTCTGAACCCTCCTACAGGATGGACAGAACCAAGCCATTTCGGGTTCAGGCTTGATATGTGATGAATATGTCAACATTTCTGTCTCCCCACTCGACCATTTTAGCCATCAGCACAGCCCTTTCCAGCCACTTCAAACGCTTAAGTCCCTTTTTTGTTAATATCCGCATACAAATGCAGAATCACACTGGCATTTGAGCCTGATTTATCAGACTTCTCCAGTCTGCATGTCCCCAGCAGGACTCTGTAGTAGGGATTAAAGGCTATACCATCTGCAAAAGGTCAATTCACCATCTTTCTCTTCCATTTTCCCTTGATGATTTCCAGATATGAGCTTCCAACGTTGGCCTTGTGAAAACAGTTTGTGTATACTAATGGCTTTCATGCATATTATATAAATGTTCTCAGTTTAGCTGGTGTGAGCTCCAGTTTTTCACAGAAACCATGTTTCCTGAAGGCCCTTGAACTTTGTTCGACATTCCTTTTAGGGTTGGTTTGCATTCTTATCACTGTTTGGTTTCAGCTTCCACACAATGGAAAGCCTGATTAGGTTTGCTGAATGCTTCTAATGGAGACAGGCTGGTTTTTAATCAGCTTTCTGTTTGTTCAGTAATGGTTTTTTGTTTGTCTTAATGTCCGGTACCTATTTTATTCACATTAGTTATTAATCAAGTGTTACTGATAGATTTGACAGTTGTGTCCATTGTTGGCTCCTCCCTGTTGCTTGGAAACATGATGGAGACATATGTATTTCCTTTTTTGCTGATGTTTGATGCTGCTGTGTTTAATTTTACCGTTGGTGTCTCAACCTGGACACTGTTGTTTCTAAAACTCTTGAACCATTGTTGCAGTATGTATTGAAGCATTCACTTACTGTAAAGGTCACCAGAGCCGGCATCCTGGAACATGTTGTGCATCTAATTTCCATTTATGCTCTCACAAAGACCTTCAGCTGCCCTCGAGACATGACGACTGGGGTCATTAGTGGTCACTGGTTGGTTTCCTTTTGAAAGCAAACAGTTTGTCTTTTTGTTGGTGACTTGACAAGCAACAGATAATGACCAGTTAGCCAAGTTAAACTAGGTTGGCAGCTTCTTATTAATGGACATTTACTGGTAAAGAAAACAGCCACCATAAAACCTGAACAGATTAGGCCAAAAAAAGTGATGGTTTGGTCCTGAAAAAGTAGATATTTTATTTATTAGTGGGGTTCTCCACAATGAACTTTGTGTGGGTAGTTTACTGGTTCATGTCAAATACCAGTGTTGGTGTTCTGATCCGAATCTCATGTTGAACCAGGAGGCTGTGGGTTGCTGCAGAGCCAGTTAAAAATCTTTAATGTGATGGATGCAACTTAAGCAAACAGAAGACCAATATGGTTGTAAACCTAAAAAGAGAAAGCAGAAAAGACTGTGATTTTATTTGTGTTGTCTTTTATGCTTTTTTTTTTTTTTTTTTTACACCATCTGTAATGCTTTTAATGTTTCACGTAAAGCACTGAATTGTCTTGCACACAAAAGTTGCCGTACAAATAAACTTTCCTTTCACCACTAAACCTGCAGCAGAGCAGCTGTGCAACTGTATACTTGCTGCGTACAGCGCTACCTACGGCCTACATGCCAAAGATTTGCTGGGAACATGTCGGCGCCATGATACGTATGCGGATGCGTTGCAAGCAGCAAGTATATTCCAGGCCTTATTGGGCAGGTTGGGCAGTGAAAATGGAAGCAGAATGGTTAGGAAGTTGAGCTGTAGCAGCACGTTGAACCTGATATTTCTGCTGCTGGTTTTAAAAGGACCAAACTGTTAGTTACTGCAAATGACGTTCAGATGAAGTGATCAACATCAGTAATCTACGGCACAACTTTACCTGCCAATATGTGTTTGAAAACTAAGAATGTCTGAAACTAATATGAACATCCTCCTCTTCCTCAGGTAAAAGCAAAAAAGATTAAAGGGGCTCGATAATGCTATTTCTAGTAGGGGTGGGAAATGGAGTCGAAAACTGAACCGATTTTTTGCTTCACAATTTCACAATTGAGTTTTTTTTTTTTTTTTTTTAAAATAGAAAATCAATTTTTTTTTCAAATAAGAATACTTTTTTTTTCCCCCCATTTTTAATGTTTTTATTTATCTTTTTACTTGTCTTTTTGGGAATTATAGCAGCAGAATAGTGGTCTGGTCACTATCTTCTTTTTGTCTAATTGAAATTAAGAACAATTGCCAGCAAGTTTTTTTTGTTTTTAGTCGAGAAAAGAAGAATTGTGAGAATCACAATTTAAATCGAATTGACACCCAAAAAATCGGAATCAATTTGAGATGAAAGCATATTGTCACAACCATGTCATCTAGTTTCTAGTTTGAGCTTTCTACAGTGTTATAGTGTTGAATACTCATCAGACATATGAGCGGTGCCGTTTTTTTAACACGTAAACGCATGTTTGAGTTTCCCAGCACTCTATGTTTGGTTTCCATGGAGACGGAAACAATTGGTTTTAGAGAGTTTTTTTTCTACATTGAAATTTTTGTGACGTCCGGACTCAGTGATTGGTCAACTTCTCTTGATTTGGTACATTCACAAGAAGAAAGCCGCGCCCACTTTCACTGCTCAGTATACCTACTCCTAGCAGTTGACCAATCAGACGCAGACAGTGTAGGACATAGGGGCGGAGCTTGTACTGTTCGCTTGTTTCTGGCAGAAGCTGATCTGAGAGGATCAATACAAAATGAATGAAGGGGTTTCAATCAAACCTGCAGGTTTTCCATGAATCCGAGTTCCGACACAACCGACTCAAACTAATCACTCATTTTGCAGAATTTCAGTGGCTGTTGGATTCATTTAATGGATGCCAGGTAATGTTGGAGCAGGGACATATAAAAAACCTGATGGCAGCGGCCCTTGAGGACCAAGTTATTTTTAGAGGTACTGAGGCCATTTACATGCACACCAATACTCAAATCATTGCATGATGTCTAGACTAATCGGATTATTTCGGGCATCACATAGACAGCAAAACCTGATGATGAAAAAATCTGAACAGCTCACCTGGAGGTTTCCTCAAGACGTTGCTGTGCAAGTTGACTCATACATCTGCTTTTTTCTTTTTACATCTGCACATTAAAAACTGCTGTGCTTCTGTACTTTCATTATCTTCCGTTAGAAAGACAGAAGCGTCATCACAGCATGTGGTTTTCCCCCAGTAAAAGATGAAAATAATACTGTCAAGCTGTGAGGCATTACTCTGATGATGATTGTTCTCTCTTCTCATCGACCAGTTTACTGCAACCCTTGAAAAGCAGTATGGTCAACGTTTTTGTTTACTGTTTGTTGGTCTTGTTATTATTTTTCTGTAATTTATTCATGGTGTAGTGTTGTGGAGTTGGAGTGTGGAAGTGGGTGGTGAGGGGGTGGGGTACTGTACTTCAGGCGTGTTTGCACATCTGCCTTGTCGATTCCATTGTTGGCTTTCAGTGTTGATGCTTCCTGACAGCTTGACTGAAAAGGCAAGAGAAGTGTGTGTGTGTGCATGAACTGCTCTGTATCTTGTGTAACTTGTGTTGGGCAGGGACGGAGGGTCTGAAGCGTCCGCTGAGTGTTGTGACTGAGTTAAAAAAAGATATAGTCTTTAATAGCTCTAAAGATGGCAGATCATTCTTACAGTCTGGGGTTTAGACCCATATTTTTTTTTTCTGTTAAGTTTGTTGACAACTGGTTGTAAGGCTGCAACGATTTGTTGACAAAGTCGACATGAAAATTCATTGATGCGAAATTTTATTTTATTGTTATAAACGACTGTAACGGCTTTGCTAATAAAACGCTGCGCCAGGCAACTTAAAGCCGTTTACCAGCCACGGCTTTTCAGACAGAAAAAGAACTCTAAACACCAAGCAAACAAAGCGAAGCACCACAGGTGTGCAGCGTCTTTGTTTAAACAACGAAGAAGAAACTGACAGCGGCGCAACTTATTTCCAAAGTTTGGGGATATTTCACGCTAAACAAAGTGTCAAACAGGTGAAATGTGTCGTCTGCCATGCAGAGTTGGCGTAACCACGGCAACACGACAGTCATGCAGGAGCATCTGGAAGGAAAGCACCCCCCTGAGTCATGGTTTCCAGCGTTCTGGATGGCAAAGTTAGCATTAGCGAGTAGCGATGTGCTGTTGTTACCTCTGCCAAAGAGGTCATGTTTTTACTGGAGTTTATCTGTTTGTGTTCAAGATAACTCAGAAACTTATGGGTAGATTTTCATGAAATTTTCAGAAGTTGTTGGAAATGTGAAAAGGAAGACGTGATTTAATGTTGGTGGTGATCCGGATCACTGTTTGGATTTAGGAATTTTTTTTAAAGATTCTGGCTTGTTTACCTACAAAACAGGCTTTTTCAAGATGTAAATAATCATTTCAATGCAAATCTATGAAAATTAAGTTGTTAAAATATTAATTTTGTTTTCCTTTTGAGGGAATATTCTGTACATCTTGGACATGACACTATAGCTACGTTTGAATGTTTCAAAAGAAATTAGTAGAAAGGTTTGGCTCCAGAGTTAGCTGCTAGCTGCAGTTAGTTTTGGCCCAGGGGTAAGCTGCTAGTTGTATTGTTAGCATCGGGTCAGGAGTTAGCTGCTCGCTGCAGAAAGCTTTGGCTCTTTACACAGCAGTGGAAAAGTGTTAAGCTGCAACTGGACGAGGTTGTAGGAAAAACTTGACATTTGCTTATTTTGATCAGAGGGGTTCATACACTAACCCACATAATTATTGCTCTCCTTTGGCTAGTCCACCACCCCAACAGTGTCCACGCCACTCTTATAATGTCATTCTTATAATGCTGCAATCTAAACATTTTGTTCCCTTTCTGCCTCCAGCCTTACTCCTGGAAAAAAAAAAAAACAGTTGAATTTGCGCACCGCCCTGATTGACTACACATCCCTAACATGAATCTTCTGTCTTGTTCTTTTCCTTTTATATATATATATATATGTATATATATATATATATATATATATATATATATATATATGTATATATAATATAAAATCTCAGGGGTAGGCCACTCCTCGAGTGCCACAGTCCTGCAAATGTTAGGAGTTTCCCTGCTGCAACACACCTGATTCAAATCAATGGCTTATTAGCAGACTTGTGCAGAGCTTGACTTCAAACTCTTTCTCTCTCTCTCTCTCTCTCTCTCTCTCTCTATATATATATATATATATATATATATATATATATATATAAATAAAATAGTATATAATGCATACACACTATTGGTTTAACCTACTGATGAAATAATCACAGCTGCTGTTAATGTTATGGCTATAATGACGCTGTATTCTGAGTATTTCTAAGATAAGATTTTATCTGACTGTTTCTACAGATCAGAAGGTAAAGTAAAGATCTGTTGCTTCCTTTCCTCGTATGTCTGACGGTAATATTCAGGGTTGTGTTGTTGCTCAGAGCTTCAAGTAATTTGAGTGGTTTGTTCACAGCTGTCACCCAGACCATGAGTTATTTCTTATCCCCCTTCATTGACAATTCCACACAGTGCAGTCAATAATCACTTCACAAACACTCACACACACACTCATACACACCGAGATGCACACAAACATTTTTTCAATACCATTGATTTTTTTTTTCTTTTCTTTTTTTAAGTACCAGTAAGATTCCTTCAGGTCAGCTGTTTGCTTTCACCATCTCCATCATGATAGCAGATACCAAAGAAAATGCTCAGTGTCTGAAAACATTCAGACACCATGGAGGAAAAAGAGTTGAAGAAGAACAACATCCCACGCTACACTTTTCCATTAGCAACACCAGTGGCTGCTCTGCTGCACTTTTAGTGGTGCTGCAGTGAAAACGGCCCCCCCTCCAACAGTGTCCTGCTACAGCACAACAATCCCAACATTATTTGGACTGTTTTTTGTAGTGAAAGACAACTTCACATCATTTTAAAAAGAAAAGTCAGGTTTTACTATAAGCCAATATGAACAGATATAGACCAACATGAACTGGTATTCCCATCCTCTTCATCTGTATGGGGTCTCTTGCTGGATTTCCATGAGTTTTTCACAAAATAAAAGTGATATTTGTAAAATTTTGACAAAGTACAATCATGAATCACTCTTAAACTTAATTTTTGAGATGTATTTCTCTTATAATGACCTCCTGTGGGACCACTTTTTGAAACCCCTTTCCCTCACTTCTGTTTCTAATTTAATGGGATACTCTGGATTTCACCATTGTTTGACATAAAGGATTGTAGTTATATTTTTCTCTTCAGTTATTTGTAAAAATATTTCTGTTCATACTTGAAATGAGCTGGTCATGTGACCCCCAACGTTACGTCCAGTGTCGTCTCAGTGCAGAAAATGTTTCATTACACTCTTTTGTACATTTATATGGATAAAAGTGATTGGAAAATCACTTTAGCGATATTTGAGTAGTATTTTTTTTTCTTTTTAATATAATTGTTTTCATTCCCAGTTTTTTATTGTGAAAAAAGGTTTTGCCCAGTTTGTGAATAAAACCGCTGCAACAGTGTCATTGAATCAGTAACAGATTATCTAAATGGGAGACCAGTGAAAACCAGTTAGACAGCAGACAGACAAGCTGTGTTTCATGTCCAGAGTTATTCAGATATAATAAAGATATATTTATATATGTCTATTAGCCTGTCTCAGTCTGTGTACCAGTACTGGTGTAGTCATTTCATAACTCTTCTTCTCTGAAATCAAAGAGCAGAAATTATGTGACAATGAGCAAATATATTGGTGGATCTTGGGCTAAACCAAATAGAGAAGTCTTGCATGTCACTTTTTCTGAAACAGTGTTTTTCTGGGCTACTTTTTTTTCTGTTTAAAAAAAAAAAAAGAAAAAAAAAAAAAAGGAGACAAATTGAGATCAAACCCACCTCATGAGGGACCACTTCACCACTGCTGGCCAGTATCCCCATTCCCCAACCAGTAGAACTATCCCCAGCCAGTGTTTATACCTGCATGTGGTATTTCAAACCCTTATTATTACATAATAAACCCAAAGAAACTGATGTAATCTCGACAGATTTACGACATAAAGCCTGGACCGGTGAGGTCACGCCGGATCCGGTCTGGATTCAGAAACCGCTTCATATGTGGACTTTAGCTGCTTCCCGCCTACACACCCCTCCATCCTCATTACAGTCGTTGTTTGATGTTTCACTCAGGGTGTCTTTGTGTCTTTAATCTGCCCCGGACACCCGATGAAAGACAGTCGGTTGATGAGGAGCCACACACACACACACACACACACACACACACACACACACACACACACACACACACACACACACACACACACACACACACACACACACAACAACAACAATGAGTCATCGTGAAACCCAGACGTTCATTCTGCAGTCGCGGTTGTTTGGAGAGAAATAAGAATAAAATCATTTGTATGAAACCAAGTGTTAGATTTGTTATGAACATGTCTAACTTCAGAGATAAGTTAACCAATGAAATTATTTGTTTATTTATTTATTTTCAGACCATAACATTTCTGGTAAATATGTTAGGTCTATGACTTTCTGAGGTATAAAATAGTTTTATTGAGGTTTTTCTATTTTACTTGATGCTTGTTGATGTTTTTCCATAAGTTTCTTGATGTTTATAACCTTTAAAACAGATTTTTTTAAAAAGCTATTCTACTTATTATTTATAATTTTTAATGGTTTATTGATCTTAAAGCAGCATTCATTCATCAGTGTTCCTGCAGTATCACACAGTACTGGTGTGATACTGGACACGTCAGTATTTACTCACAGAGCCACAGTTTTTCACATCAGTCCTTCCTGTGGAGAAGAGAGTTCAGTAACTTCAATCTCTACATGTGAAAACTGGAAGCACATTATTTTACAGTTCATAAAAATGTATTTTACATACATAAAGTTACATCTAGATGTCTTATAATTAAACAGCCAACGAGGACCACCACCTAAACATGTCTGATCATCTTAGTGGACTAAAAGTTTGTTTTTCTTTTATCCACCTTTCTGCTTTCCATTCATTTATATCACATTCGGTTATTTTATTGTTTATATTACTTTTATTTATTTATTCATTTCCTTAACCGCTTGTTCCAGTTCAGGGTTGTGGGACGCTGGAGTCACTTCAGGTACAACCCTGGACAGGTCTTCATTCACTGAAAATGTATTATTTATTATTATTATTATTATTATTATTATTATTATTTATGTAGGTTTCTTGTGTTGAATTAAAAAAATAAATATAAACATAAAATTATTAACATATAAGAATATAAAAAATAGTGGTAATAAATACATTCATGCAGTGTTTAATGCCTTGATGGCACTGGCATAAGTTGTGTGTGTTTTCTTTCCTACCATGGAAGTTTTAAGAAAAAAAAAACCCTTTTCTGACGTTCTGAACAGCATAAATCAGATTTCCGACCCAGACCGTGTCCGTCTGCGGTTTGTCCAGCTGAAATGAGACGGACGTCACCAGAGGTGGCTGGGCGTGGAAAGACAGCATGCTACCTGTAACGTGACCTTTTCTTCTTTAACATGATAAATACTCATATTAGTAATTTTGTACCACTTCTTGTCCGTTGTCCAACTTGTCCAACGTGTCCAAGTTGTCACAGTTCTGGTGGGAAGGGAGTCTCTCTGCGTCTTCTGTCTGTAGTGGTCCCAGACTGACTCCATGGCGTTCAGATCAGGGCTCTGTGGGAGCGAACCATCTGTTGCAGACACCTTGTCCTTCTTGTGAGTGGTTCTCATGAATCTGGCAGGAAGTCTGGGATGGACAGTCACGGCTGACTGAGATGTGTGAGGAATAATCCGTGTCTTTTCAGCACCTTTCGCCGTGAGCCACCGCGGACCAGTTTTCTGAAAAGGGCCTTAAATATGGAAACTGCCACATAGTCTGTATGGATTCAGAAATAATGATAATAATAATAATAATAATAATAATAGTTGCAGAGATAAAGATACATGTGTATTTGGAGTATTTCTAGACACTAAGAAAGCATTTGCACCATCAATCAGGACGTATTGATGAGAAAGACAGACGTTTAGCTTCTGTTGGTAAAACCTGGAGGTAGAAATTAGCAGAAGCCAAGAATAAAGAATATTACATGTCGGGTATCAAAACGATCAATTTGGGTCCAAATGTTTACTATAAAATAAATAAATTTATCAAACTGTCAGATATATAAAAGTTTGTATGATTTGCTGATGATATTTGTGCTGTGAATTTGCAGCGACGGTTGTTGGCGATCACAAACTAAAATAAACTGAATAAAACATGTTTTTTAATTTAAGTAAATTGGAATCATACAAACTTTGTGTTTGGAAATTTTAAGAGGAAAACAGAAGTTAAATTGATGATAAAATAGAGTAAATTCCTGTGTGATCTGTTGGAAACCACAATAATTGCCATCTTGAAAAAAAAAACAAGACATAAACTAAATCAGAAAGTGCTTTAAACTGTACATCAATTTTACCATATAAGTTACTGTGTAGAGAAGTAATACGTATTAACCCTTTATCAGGAAAGTGACTATTTTTTATCACTTTATTTACTTTCATTTCCAGCATAAAACAAATTAAAAAAAAAAAAAAAAGTAACAACAGAATTGAGGTGTTATAAACCAGACGGACAATTTTAGGTTAAAATTTCTCATTTCAAGGTATTTCATTGAGTGCCCTATAAAGGGTTAAAGTAATACACAAACAATGACTAGATGGCAGAAAATTAGAATGATGAATAATGCAGGATATAGCAATCACACAAATGAGTTTGATGAGGTCGGATTCAGTTGAAACAACAAAAAATGACACATGAAATGATTTACTTCTAAATAATTTCTTTTTTTCTGAAAGACAAGTTTTTAAGAAGAAAACTCAGAATTATCCTACAGCTTGTCAGGATGACTTTAAAAAGTATGTTTGGTTCATTATCAGGGGTAAAACTACCAAACAGTTACCAGCAGAAGCAAAGAGAAAACATCTTCCGCTTTAAATAAAGCCACAAAACGCCGGTGGTAAATAAATGTAGGCTTGAACAACAGCAGTTCAAGTCATTTTAATTTTCCTAATAAGAAACTTTGTTTAGACGGATCCTCTAGAAAATACTACAAAATAAAATAATAAAATCCACACAAATAAAAACTACAAAGCAAAACGAATGATCTTTTAATAATTACAATGCCTAAAATAATTGTTGTGAGAATAAAGGAAATAAAGGTGAATAAACTGAGCTGTGTGTTGTAAATGTGTAGGAACGTAAACATTTACTTCTATATTCTGCTTCTCAGACATGTGAGAAGAAATATAAACGTTAAATTACCTGTAATGGTAAAATATCTGATATAATGTAGGCGGGTGTTAATAAACTTCACTTCTGCCTGCGCCTCTTCAGCCACAGTTTGGTCTTTCATTTCGTTAATGTGTACATGTAATATGTGACTGAAATAAACTAAAACTAAATAAAGTAAATGATCTTATGTATTTTAAATAAACGCCTATATTAACAAAGACATCAAACGCACAATGAGAGCCCGTAAAGGAGGACCTTAACTCCATCATTTTTTCCAACATGCACATCGAGTTGTAGCAGGTGACACATTCATCATCCATTTCCGCGTTGCTGTGCCAATTAAATGACCTGTTCTAATTCTGTTTGACAACGGCCGGCTGTACGGGCAAAAGCAGATTATAAAGGCATGAGAGGTTGGTCCCACAAGCTGTTTGTTTCTAATCGCTCTTCCACTGATCAATTCACCTCAGAGGAAACTCAATAGACCGGCCGCCATGTGCATGACAGCCAGCTCCACAACCACATTACAGGTTTCTTACCGTTTTGCTGGGAATGTTTTTCCTTTGCTTTCTCATTAGACGAGAAATGACCTGTTAGTTCCTGCGCAGAGTTAAAGTCAGCGACCATAACTGCAAATAACACGCACGCGCGCGCGCGCACACACACACACACACACACACACACACACACACACACACACACACACACAGAGCGTTTTGTGCAGAAGATGGGATCAGTTATTAATATAATCTTCATACACCACTTTTAATGTTGATATATTTTAATTTACCTGTACAGAACTTTGATTACTTTGATGTATGTGAAAGTGCTCTCCAAATAAAGTTTGATTGATTGATTGATAACCGAGCTAACCCGGTGATAACAGGAGATAACCAGCTAACCGAGATAAGCGGGCTAAAGCTAAGTCACGTTGTTAACTGGCTAAAAACCGCGGTTGTTCTACGTTCTTCTGACTTGAAGTGGGAGATCGGGTACCTGTCAATCAAAAGGACACGCCCCTAAATATGCTGAAGTTTGAGATTAAATTACTTTTAAGTTAGAAAAAATTCACTCCCCTCACAGTTGTCATGAAGGTAAACCTGACCTATAAACCTAAAATGGATTTTTGAACCAGGCTGTAAACATGTTTATTTCTGCTGTGAAGTTGGCCTTTTTGACATGGGAGTCGATGGGGATTTGCTCTGTTTTTCTGCCCCTAGTGGATGAAGGGGGGAACTGCAGTTTTATACACTTCAGCATTGGCTTCACTTTTAACCGCCGGAGGCTCCGTCCAGCTTTCATATACGGTCTATGGTATTTACACAGTAACTCTGGGCGGGTTACTGTATAAACCAGGATTACTGTTCAGTCCTATGAGGTCTGCAGTCCAGCAGGTTTTCCATCAACACACCTGAATCAAATAAATGGATCTAAAAGCTTATCAGATTCTGCACAATGACTCTTTCAGTTGAGTCAACTCTGTTGGAGCAGGGATACCTGGAAAACCTGTTGAATTGCAGACCTTGCAGAACTGAATGAATACTTCTGGTATAAAGTATAAAGTACTTTCTGATTTCCAACAGATCACAAAGAGGGATCTACTTTCATTAACTCCTTGTTTACATCACCAATGATTACATTTAATTTTTTCCTATAATTTCTAAACAATATAAAACTATTTTTTTTTATAAACTGTTAAGACAGATATTATACCACTGTGGTGTAGACTGAGTCCTGAACATCTTGAGAACAATCAACTTTGCTTTATAACACCATATATATTACTCTCACTTATAATTTTGCTTCAGAAATATCTGTTTTTCTAAATCTATTCATTCTCATCCCACATACGCAGAAAATTATCAACATATAAGCTTTTTAATTTATTTTTTCATGCAGCTCCAGGCTGTTTCCTTTTGGTTGTGTTTCTCAGGCTGCATCCAGCAGTAAGTTGACCATACTCTGTATAACTTCATGTTTCTCTGAGACTTTACAGACTCCTGATTTATAAAATTAGTCTGAATGACCTTGGCTTCCATCTCCGAAGATCTGACATGATGTATCTCCGTCCCTGTTTTTCCTCTGCCGTGTCACTGCCATTTACAGTGATGGTAACCACTGAATCGCTTCGGGTTTGAGAGGAAAAATGATGTTACTTTGGATTTAATGGACTGCAGCAGCCAGATGAAACCACAGTTTTTTGTGTGGTTGTGTGTTTCCTCTGAGACTGACTGACTATTGTTGGCTGATGTGAATGACTGTATTTTAATGGGCTGTCAGAGACGAGAGGCTTGTTTACTTCTCAGCTGAAATTAAGTGGGAAATGTGCAAATGTTGAATGAATGATAAGGAAATGTTAGGATGATATTGAGTCTTACGGGTTCCAAAGTGACACCTGGTGAGTTCAGAGAGGAAAAGGCTCAAAGTTTGCCTGACAGACGTGAACCGGAGCTTAATCCAAAATGCCAACTCGATAAGGCGCCAAATGGGAAACTGTCTTCTGCCTGAGCTTGTTCGTAGAGTTGAGAATATACTTTTCATTTAATCAGCGAGGCTGTTGTAACGGTCATGACAGATCATTATATTTCAATGGCAGGACAATGACGGCGCTACAGAAGGGGAGTGTGTGGGCGGCCAAACCATCGCAGCCGTCCATACAAGTGCAAATTAGCCAAAACACCTTTTTGTTTGCCTGTCTCCATGACAACGGCTTTGTTCTTAAAGCTTTTGAAACCTTCTTTCAATGATTAAAAAGCAAGTTAAAAATTCAGTGGACCTCGCAGCCTACACAGATGTAGCTCCAAACTGGAGGGTTGTGATGAAGAAAAGCCCCAAAACGAGCATCAATTATTGTTTCTACAACGTGAAAAGTTGGACGTTGTCCTTCTGTTCTGGAAAGTACCCAGTCAACAGTCTGTGCCCACTCTCCGGTGTAATGTCTCCAGGATTTATTGAGTTTCAGATGACTGAATTGTCTCATTATAAACGAGTAGGCTAACTGTTGCTGGTGTGTATTGTAGGAGCAGCTGAACGAGTCAATGTGTGTGTTTTGATTCAGTTCAGCTGTGTTTGTATAGCGCCACTTTACAACAATGTCGTCTCAGGACACTTTACAGACACATCATTTCAAGCCAATTCATACATATCCTATAATAGAAACCAACTGATTGCATCGAATCATGACTTCAATCCAATCCTCAATCCTGAGCTGCACGCGGCGACAGTGGGAAGGAAAAAACTCCCCTTAAACAGGAAAAAAAACCTCCGGCAGAACCTGGCTCAGGGAGGGCAGCCATCTCTGACTTTAACTGGCTGAGTTTGGGTATGGAGGGAACGGGAGCTGGATATACTGGGATTTATGGAAGATAAAAGTCTAACACGTAGATCTGAGAAATGTGAGACGCACTGGTACGACCACGAAAAATGGCAAGAAGGTTGCTGGTTCAAGCCTCGGCTGGAGGGAAGTTTGAACGGTGATCTTTCTGTGTGGAGTTTGCAGGTTCTCTCCATGTATGCTCGGGTTCTCTCCAGGTACTCTGGCTTCTTCCCACCCACTGGACACGCATGTTAGGTCAGTTGCAGTGGTTAATCCCCCACTTATCGCCATGTCTACTGACTGTAGAATAGAACCACCAGAGAAAGACGTCAGCTCCACTTGACAATGTTTTCCTCACCCGAGCCCCGCTGTGGTAAATTATGTCTCTAGAATCCATCTGATCCCTCTGTCCAATGGTTTAGTGTGATGAGGTGCATCCAGAGATGAGAACGACTCTGCAGCTTCAGCTAAACACACGGAGTTCAGGCTGAGAGGATGCCACATCAGAGCCGTGGTTTTTAGCCAGTTAACAATGTGACTTAGCTTTAGCCCGCTTACCTCCGTTAGCTGGTTATCTCCTGTTATCTCCGGGTTAGCTCCGTTAGCTTTTAGCTACAGAAAGCTCGGAGTTTGCTCGATGTCAGTCATCCACCATGGCGCTCACGGCTCCCCTCTCAGCTCCACCTCTTTGCCCATATTTGTATTTTCCGGGTGAGACGACACGCATGCCTCTGCCAACATGGCGACGGTAGGAACTGCCCACCGTGCTTCAGTTCAGCTCTTCAGAAACCTATGGGTGACGTCACGGAGGAGAACGGAAAGCCAGTGAAGAGATGATAAAACCGGGGCGATATTTACGTGTACCAGTTAAAACCTCGTCATCTATCAGGATTTTCAGCTCCGACGTCGCCGTTCCAGCTGATTACGCTGTAAACACGGTGTCCTGGGGTCCACCAGGCGCCGGGACCCCACTGCAGACCCCTGCACGATCCTGTAGTTGCTCTCTTAATTCAGCCGAGAGGATTTTTAGTGGCTCTTCACGTTATCATGGCGACCCTTTGTGTAAAGGAGGGGAGTTCAGACCTTCAGCTGGAAGTAAACATCTGTTTCCGATGCCGTGTCGGAGAACATGTGCGAGCGCCCACACAAACACCTGTGCAGCTACTGGCTACGCACCCCACCCTTCAGCGCACCCCACCCCCATCAGCACCACGGCTGCTAATTGGATGTGGCAGGGAATTGCTGTGCACCTGCCTTGCAGCGACTTGTACCCTATAACCATACGCAAATCGATCTGACATGTGGTATTAGATTAAATTACCGAGCAGCGCAGTGACAGGAAGAAGAATCTGCTCAACCGCTACCTCTCCATCTCGCCATCACCCTGCCAGACCCGCCTGAGACCACAGGCTTGTTCAGCCAAGCAACAGGAGACGCCGCTCCTCTCCTATCCGTCAAGTCAGGATTCCACATCAGCCTCCAGCTGGCTGCCTTTCCTCGTACACTGGTTCCAGTAATGTTCATTACAGCCCAGACCAATGTTGTTTAAGACATGGTCATGGCTGGAAGCATGAAACTTAGCATGTATCCAGTTTTTTCTGTCTTAAACGGTTCATTTAAAGCGTTTTTTACTAAAAACAACTGATTTATTGAGCTCAGAAACCACGTTAACATGAGTTTACAGATGCACAGTGAACAAACATTTAGTTTCTCGCAGTCATACAGAACCTTTAGGGAAAATAAGCCCAGCATTTGTTATATTCACCAGTTATTTTCACCTGTTAAAGACAGGATGAAGCTGAAGAAAGAAATTTAACTAATGAAACTAACCAATCATTTTCATGAACAGTTCTTGTGAACAAATTTGTCTTCATGTTGTTGTTTTTTTTTATCAGATCAATACAAAGATGATGTTGATTTTTCCTTTTTTTTGTAATAAATGCAAACCAGCCTGTAGAAGCTGAAACCTTTTAATCCAAGTCAGCATGCAGGTGTGGTGTTTTCAGCTTCAGATGTCAGACTGAGGCTAAAAAGCAGCAGAAAGACCAACCAAAACCAGAAAACAGGATTTATTAGTAACAGCAGTTTGTAGAAATAACAAAGACCAGCAGAGACCACAACATCTCTCATCTGGACTTCATTCTCTCACGGCTTTCAGGAGAAGAAAATACAGGCGTTGAAACAAACACACAACAGAAATTATTTACATATTTTTCCTCATTCACACTTATGCTATTTACCTTCTATCCTCTGAAAACCAAGTCAGAATCAGCTGCTTCTTGGCACCACTGTGCATCAGACGCCTCTTCTTGGCTTTATTCCAGCCATAGAAGATCACTATTTTGCTGCTTTTCTGCTCACATGTTGATTTTGGCTGCTCCTGATTGGCCATCACTGACAATGTAAGCTCTCTGATTGGTGAGAAGTTTGATAGGAAGTGGCTTCATCATCATTTAGGGGAAAATAGAGGCCTCTTAGTGATTTATGATGAAAACGTGATAAATAATCTTGTTAGAATGGATCATTGTGGATAAACACTGCATGTTGTGGCTGGACTGTAAACCTCCTGGACGAAATATAAATGCCTGGAAAACGTCTGTAGATCATCTAAAGGGTAAACATCCATCACAATTCACCCCACAGAGTTATACGCCACCGTTACGGAGAAACTGATGGGATAAGTGATAACGCTCGCTAAATACAATAGAATACAACTTTATTTATAAGGCACTTTAAAAACAACAATGTTGACCAAAGTGCAACATTGAATAAATAACATACATTAGAACAACTTAAAGAAATTTTCAGACATCTAAAAACAATAAAAAAAAAAAAAAAAAAAGCAATCAAATTAAAACAATCAAAATAAAATCAGATGTAAAAAGTCAACTTATTGTGCAGAAAGCCAGCTTAAACAGATGGTCTTCAGTCCAGATTTAAAGGCAGATATAGTGGAGTCTAACGTGTAACGTCCTCGGTAAACCCAGTGGAGTTTAAGGGGACGAAGGACATGATTTACACATGTTGCATCTGGATTTTGTTTCGGTTTGAATCCAGGTTTTCTGTGTGAATTCCCCAAAGAAATGAAACCAACAGGAGGTCCTGCTTGTAAACGGGGTGGTTTCCTTGCTTCCTGATAAAACTTTGGTGTCAACTGATCGACAAGCAGCATCAGTAATGGTTATTGGGATTGTCTGGTTATATTATGTGCAGACATAATATAACCACCAGTATCTGTAATAAAACAATGCATGTCAAATAAAAATCATACTTTTATGTGTAAAAGGAAGCATGAGAAGTCCTTTTGTGGCAGTGAGGAGGTTTTATTTTCAAGGATCAAAGACGAACCTGTCTGCGTTCTTGCCTGGAGCAAAAGGAGAGAACTTTAAAGCAGTGATGGCTGCAATTTGAACATATTAACCTTTCATTTGTTCTCTGTGGCAGAGCAGATAAAAGAGTGGCTGGCTTTGTTGAAATTGATGGTGAATTGCTCCATTTACATCCGGCCACTTCAGGTCGCCATGTTCTTTGTTTGGCTTGACTGCTCAGAGGCAAGAAACCAGGATCTGCTGGTTGTTGTAGTCAATGTTAACAAGGTTAGTGCAGTCGCTGCTGCTCAGCCCCGAGAGAAAACACCGCTACACAACTATTAAACTCTGCACTTTGGACAAGCACTAAACAACCACCATCTCTCCTGAAAGTCAGGTGAGAAAGGACCTGGATCTTCTCCACTGACCCACGAAGAGCAGCCATGTGAATAACCCCGAAGCCCAAACCAGCAGCAACTCTGCAAAGAGTTTACAAAAACACGAGACGCCACAAGAGCACCAGCTCAAAGATCAAGACTTCAGCATTTAAAATAATAACAGTCAAATGGATATAGAGAATAAAGCAACCTTGTTAAAGTCCTTTTTCTTTTTAGTTTCAGCCTGGGCTGGGTGATATGACCAAAACCTCACACCCAGATTTAGCTCATTTTATGTCCCCATAACGACATATATATATAACGATATAAAACTGTTTGTTTATTTTGTGTCAGTCATCAGTTACGTTGCTTGGCAACGACAGCAGTGATCTCCTTCCATCTGGGGGAACTTTGGCTAGATGGTGTTTAACATGTTGCAGCGTTTTGCGTCTGGAGTTTATTATGAGCTTTCGTCTCCCCTTGACGCTGCTTTTGCTCGTTGACTCTATTCTTTATTCTGTATTCTTTATCCTGATTCCTGCAGGTGATAAAATGAGTTAGTTGTGTCGGAGTCCGTCGTTGGGACTGTGAGCTAGTCTGTTGTCGGTTCCACGTCGCTCTTTTTATATCCAAACCGCATCCATGCAACAGAAATTTCCTCTTTTATGTACAAGCTGATCAGTTTTGGTCGGCTGGTCATATTTTAGTTAATTATCCTGCTCTGAAACACGTCTGCTACCGTCTTCCTCCATGTTTGTTTATGTATTGCAGCGTTCCTGCCGTAAAGCGCATCTTGACGTAAAATATCGGACTGGGTATCAATTCAAATTTCAAGAATCGATTCGATTCTGATTCTGAAAATTTAGAATTGATTATCACAATTGGATCTGATTTGTTCTGATTTAGTATAGTTTTAAGTAGGTAATGTTTTATTTATTTTATTTACATGACTGTGTTGTTTTATACAACATATTAATACTAGTATTATATTGACATTCAACAACAAATTAATGAACTATTGGTTCATGTTAGGGATGACTTCTTCAGAGAGATTTTAGTGAGACGCTATAACGTAGTGCTGTTCCGCTACTTTCATTCGCTGCCTGAAGGCCTCATTTTCAACAACAAAATACGGGTGCATGTCCTTGCAGATGAAACCCAGAGAACATGCAGATTTGGCTGGTAGTTGTAAAGTTTTCTTGAGTTTCATCTGTTTGTTTCACCTGGTGGACGGCTTAGACATGAGATCTTGGTGATGTCTCCTCAGATTTGTCGTAGTTTTGCAAAACTTCACCATTTGTCATGTCTTGCAAATCGCAATGCTTTTGTCGAGTTTGTCTTTCTGTTTGTCTTTACTGAGTCCGAAATGTTTCCAGATCTCAGCCCGAAATGTTTTGGGGATTTTCAGTGTCGGGGCTTGGCTAACAATGCTAGTGCCTGACGTAATGTTCACTCACTGTTTTAAAGACTTCAGTCACATGAAGCACGCATGCCAAAATTCAATGATGTGGCAAAAATGTTAAAGTTAATCAGGGTAAAAATTTCTTTAAAAGAAATCTGTCTTTGGACTTACGGACCGATCTTTAGGAATTATTATGAAAATCGATTCAGAATTGCTGAATCGATCTTTTCAACAGCTAATTGTGGTGTAAACGATGGAGACTCGTGTGAAACGACAGACATTTTCTGTCGTCCAAACGATATATATCGTCATATCGCCCAGCCTGTAAATCAAACATCAATAAGGTTGCATCACATCAGGATGGTTTGCTGGACTCGGTCCGATTGGGGACTCGGCTCAGTTATAGGGGGTTTTATCCAGAGATCGTCTTCACTCTGCACTTTGGTCAAATGAACCAAACTGCGAACTGCGACATCCGCTTGACCGCAGCCAATCGGACGTTAGTTTTAAACGTTAAAGCCCTGACTCTTGCAGCCTCTGCAGGTAAAAATGGTCAGCTTGATCTGCCAACATGGCTCATCTGAAATAAACCATTACTGGAAGTGATTCCTTTGTGTCATATGGTTCATAGAACTGCATGTATTTTGACTGGTTTTAACTGGTTCGGCTGCCTTGCGAAGAACGATCCTTTTCCTCAGCAGTGCTGCCTGTGGACTCCTGTGTGTGTGCGGTCATAATTGGGTCCACACCAAGTCTGTGACCGAGCATGCATTGCTGTTGTAAGTGTGTGTCTAAAAGGGAGATTGTCGCTATTTGCACTTGAGCAGAATGGACTTGCTCACTTCTTTGTAAATCTATGAAGGGAACAGTGAAGCCAGTGCGCAGCTGTATACACACACCTACAGGCTTTGTCCTGCATGATGCTCACCACCTGTTCTCAGCTTTCATCTGCTCCCACTCACATGGCGAAATAACCACCGTCCTGTTGCAAACACAAGCCGCTCTGCAGCCTCTTTTCAACGTGTTTCCCACCAAACGGCAACAAACCAAGAGGCTGGGGAGGAGGAAAATCTGCTTTTTCCGTCCTGCGTTGAACTAATGAGAAGCTTGAGCTGAAATGACGACATTGTTGTTGCTTGTAAACTTGGAAAAATGACAAATAGGGAAAAGTGAAGGCGGGGGGTGAAAACTTTTGCAAGATTGTTCATGCAGCTGTGTACAGAGAGCAGGATGTATGACGACGTATTTGTGGAAGTGTGACATAAACCAAACACTTAAACCATCCTCGCCACCATAACCGTATTTTAACCTACAACATCCTCTGTGTCAGCAGCTGGGATGACGGTCAGCAACTCTAAATTCAGCCAAAACAATCTGGAGATGGGAGTGAGGTCTGGCCCCCAGACTGGTCCCAGTGCTGCTGTGGATCTTAGCTCTTCCCAGTGTTTTCACCAGTATGTGTCTCTGTGGAAGCAGTTCAGATGGTGGAGGATGCAGCTGTTCAACGCTGTTTTGGGGAATCCTTCAGATAGTCTAAAAGCCTTTTTATTTAAACCACCTGCACCATCTTCATCCTCGTCCTCCTCACCCACACCAAACCTGTTTACTGCTCTTTTTACCTGCAGATATCCCTTCGTCAGCCTGACATCCAAACATCTCAGTGGTACTGGGATGGATTTATGGACACATCGTCCCCACATTGCAACAGGTGTGCTGTGGGGTGTGTCACCGTGTCTCTGCTGTGTATTTAGGCAGCTGGGCGTGGAGATGTAATTACAGCTTTTTCTTCTTTCAGAGAATTACCGCGTTCAGTTTGAGACTCATTAAAAAGCTAAAGATGTCGTCGGACATGAAAAACAGTTTTTGACATTTTCATTGATCGCCAATTTTTTTTTTTATTATCAAGAAATAGGAAAAGTACAAAGACGGGGAACTTAAAATTAGTTAAAAAGGTTTTTTGTTTAAACTTTCTCAGCTTACATTTTATTGGACATGGAATTATTGGTTGATTTTATTCAAGCTGATGGAAGATTCACTGATCATTAAATTATGTCAGATACTCTCCAGATGTACAAATACACATGGAAATGTTGTAGTATCAGCTGTAGTTAAATTGGTTGCATATAATATCAAGGAATAAGCGTAAGATGCTGTAGTCCAGAAGATGTTAGCAGAAAGCATCAATGCTAACATGACAACGTGATGGACAACATAACTGGAGGACTCTACCGGGCATTAGCGTGTAAACAAACACTTCAAACTGCAAGCTATCATATGGGGATGTAAAAAAAATCATGAGTACATAACTGTCAACTTTAGAGCTTCGAATCATTTCTCCACTTCAAGCAAACCACATAAACACACTGCAGTCTCTCTGTTGATCATGTCTGTCTCGTTACTGTGGGACAAAAACTCTGCAGTCAGAAATCCTGTCTGAGGACACGTTCACACCAGCCTTTTTGATCCGAATCCGAGTCTGTTTGCTCAGAAAGTTCGCTTCGTTTGGGGGAATGTGAATGCGCCAAACAAATTCACATCCGGACCAAAGAAGTGGACTCGGTCCGCCTACAAACGCAGGTCTCGGCCCGTTTCAAGCAGACCAAATACAAGAAGCGGACTACAAAAAAACATAACTTCCTGCATTTGACATGGCATTGCATTTGGGTAAATCCATAGCATTGGTGTTAAGAGTCCTCTGCCTCGTCTGCAGTGTATTTCTACAGTATACTTGCATAAGACACAATAAAAACCCAAAACAGCGACAGTTTTGTCTCCATGTTTAACTCGAGTTTTCTTCTTCATGTCTTTTCCTCTCTTTTGCTAAATACTAGTGCAGCGCCACCTTTGGTGGGAATGGGGATATATTATTCTGATAGTTTGTCTCGTTTGACCAAAGTGCAGCATGAACACGATCTCGCTCCGCATTGATACACCTCCCTACAACTGAGCCGAGTCCCCAATCGGACAGAGTCTAGCAGACTATCCTGATGTGAATGCACCCTTACTTATGCTGTTTTGTGGTAAAAAGTTTGATTTCAGCTTTAAAAAACTCTGCTAATGTGTCTCCTATGACTCTAATTTTGTTTGAAATGAATCATGAAGGTCCTGCTAGTTCCAATGGCAACACAGGGGATTTTATAATTCTCTCGTCCTATCATAAAATCTTGGACTTAACTTATTCCTGAGTCCTCGTGGTGTTTCTAAAGTGAATGCGGGATCTATCCTGACCATTAATAGAGATGACCATGATCATCATGGGCCGATGGCTTCCTGAGTTTTTTTTTACCTTCATAACACCTCTATTAAACACCTTGAAACTGCTCAGGTTTACTTTATATCTTCTACTACAGCACCGTTCCTCATCAGACACTAGTTTCTCTGATGAGGAGCATCCATTCCTGAGGTTACTTTTACTCACCAACAGGTGAGCAGAATGTTTTATGTGTCTGAAAAGAGGAAAAATAATGATCCTCTGTGGCTGGAATAAAGCCAAGATGTTTTTGGTGTCCAGTTGGGCCAAAAAGCAGCAGAATTGGAGATGGTTTTGTGTGGGTAGTAAATTAATACAAGCATGAATAAGTGTGAATGATGGAAATCAGTGATGGTCTTAATCGATTTCCTTTTTTTCTCCCCATGTCTGCTTTAGACGGAGGTCATCAAGGGACCATGTGGCAGTGTGGGGATGACGTTCAGACATGTTCCAGCCTGTGAGGGGGATGTAGTCCATGTCAGCATTGAGACGGTCACACCCAACTCACCTGCTGCCTTGGCTGACTTACAGAAGGGTGATCGACTCATTTCTATTGGAGGTCTGTAACAGCTTATACAATAAAACACTCTGTGACTTCACCAGCTTTTACAACTTTTTATGTTTGTGTAGAAACATTGACTTTTAGCTTGTTCTTGTTTTCGGTGGCAGGTGTTAAAGTGACATCTTCGGTTCAAGTGCCCAAACTTTTGAAACAGGCTGGAGACAGGGTTGTGATACAATACGAAAGGCCAGTTCGTCATCAGACCTCCTCTTTAGGTAACCTTGGAACTCTGCAGGAAGGGTTTGGGCCGCTAGAGGAAGGAGGTTTCATTCCCCAGCCAGGAGGGTATGAGGAAGACCCAGCCCCCATCACCACCCTTTCGGACATAACCGACAGCAAAGACATAGACTCTGAGTTTGAGGAGTTGATTGTTGACACCAAACCAAGTCAGACTAGTGGACCTAGCAGCAGTGTTACAAACACTACTGACACCAAGGAGGATTTCTTACTTACGGTAAACCAAAGCCCTAAAAGGACTGTGGCCAATTTGGCCTCTAAGCCCCTTGGTACCATATCGCCCATCCTCAATCGCAAGTTAAACCTTGTGGGTCTACAGTCACCACTAAAGCCCCAGCCCAAAGAATCACCCAAACCCTCACCACATAAGACCAGTAGTGATCCAGGTGAAGGTCTGCAACGCCCCACAGTCCCTCCTCCACCTCCTCCCTCCCGTCCCCCAGTCCCACCAAGACCTCAGATCAGGTTGACATCAGCATCCTCAGAAATCAGTCTTTTGGAAAGCACTGATTCTACTCCAACTACTAGTGTTACCATTGCTGCCACCGTGAACACACCCATCAGCGTTTCTGAAAAATCACCAGAGAAAGTTTCTCCTGCTGGAGCCAGTGAGGAAAAGGCTGCTTCTGAGAAGATTTGTGTTAAACAAGCGGAAGTAAAGCCGTCTGTCAAACCAACAGAGTCCAGTGACGAGTTGCTAGGTCCTTCCTCTGTGACCAGTAACAAAGCCGATCAAGTGAAGGATAAAGTTTCAGAGAGCTCCTGCAGCACACGAGACAGTCTGGATGACCACACGCTGTGGGAATCCCCAGAAACCATGTTCCGTAATCAGACAGGCCGCTGGTCCAAGGCCTCAGTGGTGTTTGAAGTGGAAAGCAACCATAAGTACCTTAATGTGGCCCTTTGGTGCAAAGATCCCTTTAAACTTGGCAGTTTGTTGTGCCTTGGTCATGTCAGCCTCCAACTGGAGCATGTTGCCATGGAGTGCATGGCTACATCTTCTGCAGAGTACCAGAGCACCTTCAGATTACGGCCTCCAGAACCTAGAGCTAATGTCAGCCGCACGGCCCTACGAAGTCTTGGAACTCACAAGGGCTTCAATGAGAAGCTGTGCTACGGAGACGTTACCTTAAACTTCTGTTACCTAGCTGAGGGTGAGTTGGAGTGTCCGGTGGGGATGATGGAAAGGGAGCGAGAGGGGAGCCTCTACGATGAGGATCTAAGGGAGAGGGAGAAAGAACCTATGCCCTCGGTAACACGAGACGAATTGGCCTACAGCACCATGCAGTTGACGGAGGTTCGCCATAATTTCCAGGACACCCAGTTTCAGAACCCTACCTGGTGTGAGTACTGTAAGAAGAAGGTCTGGACCAAGGCGGCATCTCAGTGCATGATCTGCGCCTACGTTTGTCACAAGAAGTGCCAGGATAAGTGCCTCGCCGAAAATCCTTTCTGTGTGGCTGCAGCTGAACGCCGTGGAGCAGACCCAGAAGCCAAATCAACTATAAACCGGGCCACCGGCATTACGCGCCACATCATCAACACCAGCTCCCGCCTGCTCAACCTGCGCCAGGTACCCAAGACTCGGCTTGTTGAGCAGGTTACAGATGTGGTGCCTGGAGCTGTGGAGCCCTCACCCAAACACACCCCCAACACATCTGACAACGAGAGCAGCGATACCGAGACCTACACCAGCGGTGCCAGCCCGTCCAAGCAGCCCATGAGCAGCGGTGGCAGCAGTAAGCTGGTGCGAAAGGAGGGCGGACTCGATGACAATGTGTTCATCGCCGTGAAAGAGATAGGCCGCGACCTGTACCGCGGGCTGCCCACAGATGAGCGCTCCCAGAAACTAGAGCTGATGCTGGACAAACTCCAGCAGGAGATCGATCAGGAACTGGAGCACAACAACGCCCTTCATCTGGAGGAGAGGGAGGCCACCGATGCTCGGCGGAAGGCTCTCATCAGCACCGCTCTGGCCAAGTCTGGTGAAAGACTACAGGCCCTCACCCTGCTGATGATCCACTACCGGGCAGGCATAGAGGACCTGGAGTCGGTGGAGAGCACGTCTCCTTCGGAGCAGCCGGGTTTTAAAGGCAAAGGAGAGGGCCTGGAAGATGAAGCCCTGATGGGAGCGGAGGTGTATGACAGTGACATATGCAGCCCTGTAGAGGTGCAGCTACTGGATGACATTACAGAGGAGCAGATCTGTGTGGAAGCACTCCATTAGATCCGCAGAAGACGTTTAAATGGTCAGGAGTCCTCTTTGTGATTTTGATATTGAAATTCCTGCAGTTCCTTTTAAATGTCGGGGATGTTAAGGTCCTGCGTTTGAGTCCCACATTCTTCTCTTTATTTTTACGTGACAATGAAAGGATGGTTTGTCTGTGAATCTGTGATTTGCACAATGCGATGCCATTTCCATGATTTAAAAGGGAAGCTTGAAAGCAACAGCGTTACCTGCCCTCAGCGTCTGTATCCTCCCGTTTGTTTCTTTAGCTTCACAACATCAAACATCGCCATTCCTCCCAACCTGTCTCTGCTGTGAAGGAAGGACTTCTTCTGTTGTTTTATTTGTGTGAATAATGACTTTAATAGAAGTTGATTTAAAGAGTTTGGAGACTCCTTTTGGTTAATTTTGAATTAGCAGCTGTTTCCAAACTCTTGAGTCTTTCTGTGAGTAAGAAACCTATATAAAGCCTGCAGATATTCACACTGAACTTTAGTTTGAAGCACTTTCTCATATTTATATTTATATTTTAGAAGCTAATACCCCCTGATCACATAGCTTTGTGTAATTGTGACATCTTTCTTCTATGATTTATCTTTCTTTTGGCTTGTTGTTAAGTGTTTGACCATGTTTAGTTTTTTTTTGTCCTGTGGAGGCTGTAAGACATTGCTTTCCTCGTGCTAATTTTTAAATTATTATATTATTCATGTTCCTGCACCTTGTTTTGCTCAGATTGTCTACTTTGGCACATTGCGTCTTTATAAAAACAATCATGATGGCATTTTTTTTCTTTTAAAAAAGCTCATTCATGACTTTTTTTCCTTTTTAATCTCTGAATGAATGTTTGCAGCAGCCTGCGTGATGTATTTTAAGCTGATTTAATGTGTTTATATAAAGATGATATCCATGTTTTATGAAGTGAAATGGTTTTGTTCAGACTACATGCCTTCTGTTGTTGTTTATTTTTGCCCAGGTGAATGTACTGTGTGTTGTTTTTTCTGCTTTGTGTACAAGCAGCTGTTTGGCACACATCCTCATCCATCCTTTAAAAACCACGAAGCATGAAGCCATCAGATAAGCCGCTGCAGCTCCCACAACCTCGCTTGCCATTCTTCATCCTCACAGAGCTCCATGTGAGGACAGGACGTGATATCGTCATGCATGAAGAGGAAAAATGGCTTTTCAGAATCATCACCTGTCTGACGTCAGTCTGAGTGCGATATTTCACAAGCACACAGAAGTCTGAGCGGAGAAACAAACATGAAACAATCGTTTCATTCAGCAAACCGCCTGCATTTGTCAGGAGAAGCCAGTTTCAGTCTGGTTCCGGCATCAGCACCTCTGCTGGTTTGTCTTTTCACTTCCTCTGGGGTGAGGGTGCCTTGCAGGTTTACGCCCAGAAAAACAGGATCTTGGCCTCTTTGTGCTTTAGACATGTGAATCAGAGCAGCTTTTTAACCCTCATGCATCACTGCATCCTTTCCATCCATTTGGGCCGTTTTTCCCTCTTCATCTTAACATCTTTGTTTCCTGACGTCTCCTCACTGAGAAATTCTACAAACATCTTTAACATGTCAGCAGAACACTGAATACATTTACTTCCTTCTTGAGTTATTAAGGACAAAAACTGCTCTAAAACTTGAATATTCTTCTGGATAAATCTCTTAAACAACTTAATTCCTGCTCAATATTCCAAACAGTAAGATATTTTGATCATTTTAACAGTTTAGATGCCAGTTTGATGACTTGAGGTTCATGTTTTTAATGAGAGAGAATGAATTTTCCATAAAACAAGTTGTGGTTCGCTGATTGATTTTAGACCCATCCGTCAAAGATTACACCCAAAATTTACTTTGATGCATCGTTGCATCGTGATGCGTTGTGTGGTGAAAAAGTTTTCAAAAATAATTTCCTCAAACCAAATTTATTTTATGGAAAACCTTTTTTTTTTCCATGAAAAATATTACCATTATGTAATGAAACGAGCATTTAAGGAGGTTAAAGGCGTAATTATTATTGAACTTTTGATTTTTTTCCGCAACTAAAGCAGATCAATAGATTTCATTAAAAACAGTTTTTTAACATTTTTGTCTTTAAGAGTTAAGTCAACTTTTAAACTGATGCTCCTTCAGAGTTGATATGTAATATAACTTTGTACAACATTTAGTCTTTTTCCGTTTAATTCTATTGGAAGTTAGATTTTCTTTTCTTTTTGCAATAAAAAAAAAGGACAGATAATCAATTACGTCATAATATTCCCCCTCCGTAGTTTTGAGCAGTCTGAGAAGTTTCAGATTTTTGTACAGAAAAATGTTAAATTTTCCAGCAGTTTTCTGAACATTTTTGTCCTTCATGCCTGAAGAGGCTGAACGTGACGGCTGAGAGTCAAATGTGAAGCAGTGGCGTCATCTGCTGTGATTCAGACTTCTGGTAGAAGAAGAAGACTGAAAACTGGTCCAGGAGAGGTTTGGAGATGATTTTCATTGGTAAATTCTGGTCTTTATTCATGACTGACATAAAACAGGTGGTGAACTAGAAGACACATTTAGATTTTATTTATTCCCAGCAAAAAGAAACTTGAAGAAGCTCATTTCCACCACGGCAGTATCGTCAGATCACAGCCTGCGTCTGGACTGGAGACGCTTTTTAAAGCACGAGGACTTCTAGGAGCAAAACAAGCAAATGAAAAAACTAACAGGCGTGTTGTAAAGTGCATTAACGCAGGTGAGTGGAGGTGAGGAGGGACGTGAAGAAAGGAGGCCAACATCTCCAGATCCTCTCTGATCTGATCAGTCCAGACTCGCTCTGATCTCCGTTTCTGGATATCCAGAGTTTTTAGTGATTTTTCTGCAGGAAATGAAATAAAAATGAGTCCCGCTGTGTGATTTCGCTCTTGTTTGTCCAACATGTCATCTGTGAGTCCATCTGTGTGCTGATGTAAGCTGGAGGATCAGGTGGACCGATCAAACCCATTCCTGAGCCTCTGTTGGCCTGGGTGGGGGTGGGAGGGGGCGCTGCTCTTGCTGCTGCTGTTACGATGTGCTTTCCAAAGCTTTTCCCCCAGCCCGAACCCTGAGACTGCACATGCTGTATGATCGCCCATCATGGCTTTCAGCAGGTTAAAAAAAAACTTGTTTCTTTGTGTGTGTGTGTGTGTGTGTGTGTGTGTGTGTGTGTGTGTGTGTGTGTATTTGAAGGTTGTGCAACAGTTTCTTTCTTTCTTTCTTTCTTTCTTTTTTTTTTTCTTTGGAGAAAGGCTTGTGTTGAAACTTTATTGTACATAACTTAAATAAAATGAGAGCAAATAAAAATCTATCACTGTGTTGGTCTTTAATAAACACACATAGAGGAACTTCTGCGTGATCCAGACACCAACTCAGCCCACATGAGAACCAAATCGATTGAATATTCATTAAGCCACATGATTAAAATTTAACTTGTGATTTGATTTCAGATTTTTCTCTTTTTTTTTTCTGAATCGTTTAGAAAAAAGTTTGCAGAGGTCTGAAGAGTTCTGTGATGCGATGAATCTCAGCTGGTTCTTCCAGTGGATCTAACTCCCATGAAACGGAAGAAGTGGGTCCAGTCCAAAGCATCAGGTCCTGGTTCTAGTGAGGACCAGCCATTTTACACCTGAGGCGGATTAGTTCATGGAAGTAATGCTGGTTCTGCAAGTACTGGGACATCCACCAGGGGACATGGTCACATGGCACAAAGACAGAGATGTCCGCAGAAGCTGATTTATGATTCGATCCTTTCTGCCAAATTCAGTTCTGAGTTAACCAGAATAACTAAATCTAAACCTTTCTTTTAATCTGTATAGGATCGGATCAATATATATCTCATTTGACAGGATATGAACCTCAGTCTTTTAAGATGGCTGCAAATCAAACTTTAAAAAACTACTCTTGTTAGCTAATCATAGACCTAAATTCAAACTCCCCTTTATGTGTAAAGTTATTGATGAAAGTGGTTTTAACTCAACGACGTGCCCATTTGATCAGAAATAACTGGAAGTTTTGGTCAGGATTCAGCCCCCCATATGTCCTCATTCTGCATTCAACATTGATTACATATCATTGGGATTAAAGGAACTGGATCAGGCTGGTTTTAGTCATATTTATCTGCTAAATTCCAGTTGATCAATTTAAACAAGTCCTCCTGACACCAGACTAAGTCATGGAGTTCCTCAAGGTTCTGTGCTTGGACCAGTACTTTCAGATTATACATGCTTCCTTTAAACATTGGACAGAATGACATAAGTATTTGTTTCTATGTCGATGATCCTTGGATCTACTTCTCTGCTAAATGATGATGAAACCAGTTAGTTGGTCAGGTTACAAAGATGTTGTAAAGACGTAAAGACCTGGAAGACTGAATTTTCTGAGTTTCAAATAGAGTGAAATGGTTGTCTTTGGACCTGAAAACTCAGCCAGAGTTTGCTATGGGATTACTCGAGATGGTATTACTTTGGTTTCCAGTACTACAGCGAGGAACCTTACAGTTCTACTTGACCGAGATCTGTAATTTGACTCGCAAATAAAACAAGTTTCTAGGACCGCCTTCTTACACCGACTTAATACTCTGAATTACAAACGTCTCAGAGTGACGCAGAAAAACTAGTCCCCTGGATTTCTTACATCCAACTGGTCACTGTAATTGTCAACTGGTTGACAATTAGTTGAATACAGTTGACCAACTGGTCAACTGTAATTCCTGATTATAATTTCAAAAAGTCTCCATCTGATACAAAATTTAAAACATTAAGCTCGTAGTGAGCAAGCTCCATTGGATCTCATCAAGGTCTCAAAGTTCCAGATCTTACTGTCAAATCACTTCACTTTTAGACTGCAGGTTTCATTAACCTATTTGTAGATTACTGACCTTCAAATTTAAAGAATAACATCGAGAGCTTTCAAAACTCAAACTTTAAAGATGTATTACGTAACTTGTTTACCCTAAAACTCTGTGTTCTTGTTCGATGACACAATGACATCTATCGTGTATTTCTGGAGCCACTGCTGCCCAGCAGAGGCTGAGAAACCGACTCAACTTTGACATCTGGGACACAACGTGATGTTTTGCTTCATGGTATAATAAGGAACTAGCTGTTTTAAACACGAAACGTCGCTGATTCAGCAAAGAAATGCAAGAAGATTAAAACAGAGAAAGAGACTAAACGAGTCATTGTAAGATCATCTTTAGCTGGCTGGAGAGAGCTAACAGGTCAGTGAGGATCATAGACTGTATATAAAAAGATGGATGTAGCCTCTGTGACGTCACACGTAGGTTTCTGATGCTCGGTGGGCGGTTTCTTCCATTGCCATCTTGGTAGGGGCATGCGTGTCGTCTCGCCCGGAAAATACAAATATGGGCAAAGAGGTGGAGCTGAGAGGGGGGCTGTGAGCATCATGGTGGATGACTGACATTGAGCGAACTCCGAGCTTTCTGTAGCTAAGAGCTAACCGAGCCAACCTGGAGATAAAAGGAGCTAACCAGCTAACGGAGGTAAGCGGGCTAAAGCTAAGCCCCGTTGAGCGGGAGCGGGAGATTGTCAATCAAAATGACACGCCCCTAAATATGCATAACTTTGACATTAAATTACTTTTAAACGGGCGAGTTAGAAAAAAATTCACTCCCCCCACAGTTGTCATGAAGGTAAACCTGACCTATTAAACCTAAAATGGATTTTTGAACCAGGCTGTAAACATGTTTATTTCTGCTGTGAAGTTGGTCTTTTTAACATGGCAGTCTATGGGGATTTGCTCTGTTTTGCAGCCCCTAGTGGATGAAGGGAGAACTGCAGTTTAATGCACCTCCGCATAGGCTTCACGTTTAACTGCCGGAGGCTCCGTCAATCTTTTATATATGGTCTATGGGTAGGAGGCTGTATTAGCCATCAATAAGGGGCGGGCGACGGGGAAGTGTTCTGTAGTGTGTCTCTAACTACATTCATGAGGACAGGATGTCCTGACAGTACAAGTTCATCAAAGCATGCTGCATTATATGGTATATTTATGCTGGTAGAAGGATTCCAGAGTAGATTAGTTTATGCAGATATTTACATATAATAATAAAAGTCTCAAAACATTTGAAAGAATTTCTAATATTTCTATGAATTAGTACGTAAATATGTAAAACTTATTTTGCAACATGAAAGTGTTACAACACTTTTTATATTCTACTTTATTCTATTCTACATTGGTATAGCGACTTCCGTCTGAGAGTGAGAACACAAGCAAGAAATCAAACAGTGAAGGACATCATAGGTAGGTGTTCCCTTCCCTCCCCACAATATTCCTTTTGTTAAGATACAGAAACAATAGATCCAACAATATCAGCTTGGGGCAGCTAAGTCAGTGCTGCTTTGTTGTAAAGAACTGGACCACACTTGTCAGGTTCTGGGTTTTAAATGAGAGAAATTCTCTGGCAACCACCAAGAGGATTGCAAAGGGAGAAAGACAGGTGTCGTTTACAGGTTCCTCTCTCTGGGTCGGTCTGTGAGGGGGGGTTGCTGTGTGTCTGGATCATGGCGGTGATATGGTTGCCTCATGACAATGTGGGAATGATGGGTAAAAAACGGGAGTTTCCCGGCCAAAACGAGATACTTGACAGGTATGACCATGTTCTCCAACTCCTCTGACGGATAGCAGATGCACATCAGCAACACCTAAACTAAGTTTTTAGCATAATAAAAAAAAAGTTTAAATACGGGTCTGTAAAAACACACAAAATGTTTATGAAAGTTTCTGGTTACTTAATTGCAGGAATGACTTCTCACAACGCGGAGGCACAGCGGTGAGACAGACTTAAAGGCAGCGTGGATTTATGGCCGTGTTCTGACCGTACTTAATGTAGAAGCCATCGGTAGGACATCTTAATGATCCCAGTCTGGCTTCAGGAAGCAGAAGCAGATCCCAGTCTGGCTTCAGGAAGCAGAAGCAGATCCCAGTGCACTGGAAGACATCCCATGATGCACTGGGCTTCTCTCTGCTCTCTTTATATGTAGAAACATCTGACAGGTGTGTTTCCATTACATCTAGAATGGCGCAAAACTAATTATCGTAATAAAAAAATAAAATTTTTTTTATTACGTTTAAAAAAAAAAAGTGCTGAATATCTCTAAAAAAAAATGTGTACGCTCTCGGAAGGTGGTTTTTTCAGACGCTACTATATAAAAATATATTGCAAAAGCGTGATGGAAACACTTTCCGCATTCACGTGACGTGGAGTGTCGTGGCCAGTTAATTCCCGGTAAAGATGGCGAAGTTGCCAATAAACAATAGCGAATTTCGAGAATAGCTTCGAAAAGCCGTAGTAAATTCTCCGCCGCAAGCAGAAAACCCCAAAACAACGCTATGTGGATACCTTGCATAAGCTGCAATTTTCCTCGCGAGAGGAACGAGACTTTACGAGACTTGAGGCTAATGTGCTAAACACTGTTCAATGGAAACACCCGAAATTGCAATTGCTGTTTGTCGAAACTTACAAATATGGCTTTTATTTTGCAGGATCCCTGGCTTAGAGTCCTTCTGCTGGTCGACCTTCTTTCCTGTCATCTCCATCATCACCAGATCCAGACCATCCTTCCTGGTTCTGGGTGTGATGGAGGTTTTGCTCTCAATGCTCTGAATCAAAGATTTGATCCAATCTGTTGGTTCCTTTGCGAGGTGATTATTTTGTTTTATAAATGGGTTTATCTGAGAATGGTTGTTATAAATTGGACCAATAACAAAACGGAATGAATTATCTTGTCATGTTAAAACAAACACTTGTATCCTCTTCAGTAAAAACTCGTCTTCAAGGATGCTGATGCACCGTTACAGACTTGAACAAACTCATTCATTTATTTCCCATGGAAACAACAATAACTTGGACAAAAATCTTGCTTCCTTTAGTTCTGGTCAACATGAAACAATTCTGCAGCTCTCTGAATAATGTAATGTTTCCTTGTCAGTAATAATAACAATGATGATAAAACACCAAACTTTGCAGGTGCTTTGGTTGGTGCCAAGATGACTCCTGCTTGTGGAGGAAAGGGAGGCATTGTGTGAGCATCTGCAAAGTAATTAAAGGCCAGTGTTTAGATGGACAGGCTGATTACAGCGTGTCTGCTCCCACATTTCCTTATCATGGAGACTCATTGTGCTGTCTTCCAGCACACAGCCGGGCAATCAACGTATGTCTGCCACCATACTGGAAAGAATGCACGTTGCTGCTCTGTTCACTATGAGCTGTCATCAAACCATATGTAGACAAACAGCAAACTATTTTTAAAAGCACCAAAAGGTAATGGTGCTGAAAATTTTAATGTCACTGTCTTTTCTTTCTCTGTTGTCATTTTTACAGAGAGAAACGGTTTTTCTGGCGTAAACCACATTTTATAGAAGAGACAGTGTTCCTGCAAGTGTGAAGCAAATACAGATTAAAAAGAAAAACATATATAGAGATATGTGTACAGTATATAGTTTATCATTCCTGCACCAGTTCATGAATGTAGCGCCACAGATGAACCAGCTACTACTGGATGAGACACACCATAAAGCAAATTCATGCTCAATTCTCACAATGCAAACGTTCGGACCAAATTTAAGTTGTTTATTTCTTATATTTCGTAAGCTTCTTCTCCCGGCTCCCCTCCTTCCCCTCCAGCAGTGCATACCTGATAGCCACACCCTGCATATAAACACCATGTTGGGAAGAAGAAGAAACTCGGAAGGCAAACATGGCTGAGAAAATGCAGGAAGGATTTCCCGACCCGGCTCGGTTTATTGGCCTCCTCCTGCTAAACAGCCGAGAAAGAGAAAATCGTTGGTGGAAAAAGCTGCGAATAAAAAAGCCTTGGAGCACACAAGGAGGCGGAGCAAACCAGAGGGGAGGGGCTAAATCAGGGGGAGGAGCCAAGACAAGACGCCACTTTCACATCTTGGTAGCTCCCCAACGTTATCTACCCCAGCTTTAAGTGTTTCTTTCTCACTTTGACAGAAAAAATCTTGAAATAAGAAAAAACAAGCAAAATGATTATTTCAGAAAGTCTGCAGATCACGTCAGCTGATTCTATTCTGAATCTCGAGTCTTAAAGATAATTTTTAACAGGCTAAAAGTTGGTGTTGGGAGGTCTTACGACAAGTTGTACTGCTCAAATTGGGCTCAAACAGAATCTCTGAGAGATGAATTGGCCTACTACGTGTGAAATAACCCATCTAAGTAAGAAATAAAACACACGATTGATTACATGCGGAGCTTCTCTCTTCAAACTAGATCAGAAAGGCTGTTTAGCTGATATGAGCTCATATAGCATCAGGTTGCCAGCGGATCAATGGTCTTTGTGATCAATAGCTACGTTAACATGGATAAATGTTTCATCCATCTGATGGAAATCAATCTGATCAGAGATTCCAGCTGCCATCACTTTTATTTACACGACAAATAGATTTGATGTGATCGTCACATGATTTTTCGGTTTCTAACTAAAATGTTGTCTTCGCCACAGTCTTGTTCCGTTTCTATTTCATGTCTGTCCGGATCTCATCACGCCATGTAACATGTGGTTCCAACGTGCAGAAACCGTCAGAATGAGCGAAGACGTGGTTATTTTCTGCCTTTCACATTATGAAAAGGTTTAAACCAATCAAAGTGGATCAGGTCTGCAGACATGCTAACATGCTGGGACAGAAACATCCTCCTGAAGGGAAGGTTGAGGCTGCTTTTGTCTTGGATTTTTGGGCTGAAAGGTGAAAGAAATCTGGTCAAGTTTAAGGGACAATGTGTTAAAAATTAAGAAAAGGAGACTTTAGGACACTTTACATGAGTTTAAAACTTACAGATCCAAGCATCATTTAAATAAATAATAATCCATTATTGTGGTAACAAAGTCCTGTTGTTGTTGATGTTGTTTCCTTTATTAAAGTAAGTCATAAAACTTTCATCTGACTTCAGGTTTCGAGTCAAAGGCACCACATCTAGTCATTTACTTTACATACAACCCCCCCTTACAGAAAAATCCTTGTTTCACATGTGTCTGCATGTCGCTTTGCTCATGTGAAAACTGTACATTTCCATGTGAAATCCAGACATAAAACCTCTGGTCATACATAAGTATATAAGTATGCCCAGATTTAGTCACATTTCAGGTAATTCTAACATGTAAAACATGCTTGAACCCGTGTGCTCATATTGCTTCCACATGGTAATTTACGTTATTTTCGATTTAATAGATTTTCCACATTTTCTTGAGATTTTCCTTAAAAAAAAGCTGTGAATTTTCTAAAAGACATCATCGTTTTTTTGTCTTTAACACGTATGTTTGCGCTTTTATTTAACAGATGTAGCTACCGACTCATTTCAGTGTCTTTAGGAAATGTAAAGAGGTTTTGCATGTTGAGAAACAGGTGAAAAAGGGTAGGAAATAACATTGTGAACCTTTATCTGGAAGATAAAACCATAGAAACCACTGCTGGATGATTGTGAAAAGTCAGGAACCCTCCTACCACCATGATCACTGTGGCCACTTGGCATCAGGACGACCTTGGAAAAACATTTTCACTCGACAGTCCATCACTGTTGACAGCTGCAGGTGACACAGGACTGTAGGTGTAGATGGCTGCAAAGTTTCTTCTCCTAACATGCTTCCATGCAGTTGTTCTTCTTCATGTGTTTTTTGCCGTTTATCCAACAGGTGCATGAATGGGTATCAAGCTCGATTAGTGTCAGCAGCAGGGAACTTTGCAGACTGCTGCACGTGATGCAATTTATATCACAACTGTGTGAAAATGCCTTTAACTATGAATCTTTAAATGTGGAGCACGATCAGAGCAAAGGATTAGATGCCCAGTCCCCCCTCCCAGCCACCATTTATGCAATGCTAGAAAAAATAAAACACTTCCAAAAATCACATACACAAATGTAGTGGTATACATCTAACATCTAGAAAAGGAGGAACATCCAAACATCCAGTGATGCGTTTAACGCTAAAAGCCAGAGTGATTGGACGGTTTACATGGAGACTGTCAGAGGAACTCACCACAAACCCACCATCCCATGTGACAACAGACCTTTTCCACAGCAGACACTATGACTTGTTTTGGCAAAGCAAGCCCTGATAGTGATAGCTGAGGGCAGAACTACACCAACAATGTTATCAGGAAACATGAGCTAACCCTGCTGTTGACTACATCTGCTCAAAAATCCCTCAGATGCTGGGCCCAGAAGCAGTTTTCATGGTTTGGGCTGCACATGAAACAGCTGACATGCAAACTCTCAGGATCACTTCAAGAAGATGGACATAAATGTCCTATGAAACATTTTGAACTTTGTAAGGGATAAAGCCCGACAAGGTGTCCATTATTAAAAATTAATGGACAACGCGGAGGCGTGAACCGTCCGACGCAAAGCCCATGGTCTGGGTGAATACTTGATCCTGATTGGCTGCAAGGTGTCCGTTAAAAAGTGATATAAGACACCAGTTAAAAAAAGTTCTGTCAAATAGCCCAATAATTCTAAATCATTGCTCTGGCTCAGATGCTCGTTGGTAACCATGGCAACAGAAAAGTTAGCGACAAACGGGCAAATGAGAAAGCAGAAAGAATATCTAGACGGACTATGTCAGACAACGGCCGTGTGTTTCTAATGAATGCATCTGATTTGTTCGTGTCAGACGGTTCGTGTCCATTAATTTCTGATGATGGACACCATGTCGAGCATTATCCTTTACCTAAACGTTGTCTTGTTTGAAGCACTCCAAAATTATCGGACAAATAACATTGAAATCAATAAAATATTTGTTTTTAATATTTTGAGAAATCTTGGCAAACAATGACTGAAGTTTGGCACAGACATCATCAAACACTGAGTTTCCTCCTTTCTGGTGTTTAATCAGGCCTTCACTGCCGCTGCTTGTTTTGCCTGAAACCAGATGAACCCAAGTCCGGTCCTGAAGACTGAGTATCAGCTATGAATGCAAGGCATGCATGCACACCTGCAAAAAGCGACTGAATTCTGTCATGCATGTGTCACTGACCCCTGCAGAGACCTGCTAATGAGCCGTTCATTTCAGTACGATGTGTTGGAGAAGAGTTCCATCTAAAACTGGACTTGGGCTCACCTGCCCTAAAGCTTTAGGCTTGATCTGACATCGGCAAGGACATAAAGGTTCTAGAAAGGTCCCTGAAAGCAGATGTTTTGTTTCACTCATGAGATGTGTTTATATGCAGCATGATGTAACTGAGTGGATGAAAATCTTAACAAGCAGATGTTTTTAATGCAAAGTTTACACTTCTGGAATTTATGGGAATTTTTTTTTGTTTTCTGGTTAAACTCAATCCAGGATTGTTTTGTTTAATAATTTATGTAATATATATACATATTTTTTAATCATGCCAATCATTCAATCTTAAATCCATCATTTTAATGAAAGTTGAAGGAAAATGAAAGAATTACAAAGAAGCAACATCCTGTTACTACAAAGTATCTCATAGTCCTTATAGCTGTAATCACTTTGAAAAATAAATCCTACAAGTGATCATTTTGACTCATTAAAACTTGATATAAATTATGATATTAAAGCAAATGTTCATTTTTACATAATCCTTCTCATTTTAATTTGAAAACATTTTAAAATGATTTCTTCAGGGATTTTTACTTTAACAAAATAGGACTTTTAGTCTGTAAAGTATTATGTAAAGTTTCAGTAAATACTTCAGTATGACGGAAGAGTTTACTGAAATTACAATGAGTCATGTTGTCCAAGTCACAACCTGGAGAACTTCCTCAGCATCTCTTCATCTCTCTGAACAACCTGGAGTTCAGATTTTGTTGCTTAACAAAAGAATAAACTGATTTATGACAAGGAAACGCCTTTTATTTTTTTTGTCTTTTTTCACTGTTATAATTATTATTAACAACTAAATAACAGCAGAGAAAATCATGTCTTTGTTTTTCAAACACTGACTCACTCTGAAAGAACTCCTGATGTCCACCTTTCATTTCTTTAGTCCTGAATGTCTGACTGAACACATAGCCACCATTAGCGCCGCTCTCTGCTACTAGCTAGCGCTAGCCGGTAACGCTAGCTGTTTGAACACGGTGGGGGAGAGCCAGAACTGTTCAGTGTGACTGAAAATGAAAGGAAAGTGGATAATGGGAGGGACATGCCACTGATATATACGTGCTCCTACACAAGGGAAGTGCAGCTCATCAGGTTGATATTAATGACTGACTTGGCAACCATTGGGAAATCTTCCAACTCTTTGCTTTTGCAACCTGTTGTGAGTCGTTGTCCATCTGTGCTGAGGAGCTCTGTCCAATCTGAGGTGAAAGCAGATTGCAATAACTGGGATTGATTACCTAAATGCAAAACATCTGGCTGTTTTGGCTTCCGTCACATTGTCAGTGGTCACCAGTGATCCAGAGACACTGGAGGCCCATACCATGAAACTGCCCCCACCTTGTTTGATAGAGGATGTGATGTACTTTCTTCTTCCCTTCATTGTGGTGCAGGTTGATCCTAGTTTGTTGCAGAGCTGAACCGACTTCTCTGGTTAATGGTCTGTACCTTGCGGTGAAGCCTCAGTATTTACTCTTCATGGTGGACTTAGATCCTGACTTCCTGGAGAGCGCTCTTCGCTTGGATGGATGTTCATTCATTTCCTAACCGTTTAATCCAGTTCAGGGTCGCGGGGAAGCTGGAGTTTATCCCAGCAGTCTTTTGAGCGAAAGGCGGGGTACACCCTGGACAGCTCCCCAGTCCATCGCAGGTGAAAGGAGCCTTGTATTGACTAATTCTGTCCTTTTCTGTTGACATCCAAACCATCATTG
Organism: Telmatherina bonti; assembly: GCF_933228915.1. Classification (NCBI taxonomy): domain Eukaryota; kingdom Metazoa; phylum Chordata; class Actinopteri; order Atheriniformes; family Telmatherinidae; genus Telmatherina; species Telmatherina bonti. The sequence continues at coordinate 11,018,843 of NC_136629.1, forward strand.
CGTTCCTGAAGCCACCAGTGCATTCTCCTTTCTTCCCCTCTGGATTAATAATTCCACTTTTTTCTTTTGTTCTGCCTGAGGTATTTTCCCTTCCATTCATTGGTTGAACGTTGTAGGTTCATAGCATCCATCCATTTTTAACAGCTTATCCGGGGTTGGGAAGCTGCCTACATCCCAGCCACTTTCACCAACTCATCTGGGGGGATTCTGATGAGTTCCCAGGCCTCCCAGTACTCCATACTCTTGTCACATCCTTACAGAAGTCCCCATGGACACATGGTCAAATGCTTTCTACAACTCCACAAAGTACATGTAGACAGGTTGGGTGAACTCCCATGGTCCCACAAAGACCCAGAAGAGGGTGTAGATCTGGTCCTCTGCTCCACCACTGGGACGAAAACCACACTGCTTCTCTTCAATCCTCTCCAGGATCCTCGAACAGACCTTAAACTGAGGAGTGTGATCCATCTCCTTGGCCACTCAGCTCACAGTGCACCTGACTGGTAGCGGTTTACCTGCAGGAAGTGCCGTTCATGCAGAGACCTCACCTGGATTATACCCTTTATCTGCTAGATGATTATTGTTTAACGGGGGAAACAGACCATCAAGTAACTTTGTAGTCAACTGTGGAAGGATTTTTGCTTTAAGTAGCAGGTGATTCATGTAAAAGTGATGTCATTCCTAAACTCTTCCTCCAATTTGAATATGAAGACCCTCAAATTAAAGATGAATATATGCACTTTCAGGCCATATTGATGACCTAACTGTATCTATTTTGGTAAACAGCTGAAACAACAAAATGTGTGTCAGTTTCCAAATACATACAAACCTGACCATATTTACCATTTCACATTTTGATTTTGATTTTCATGCCATTGCAGCTGTGTTGATTGAATATAGATGAAGTTTCCAAAGGATATTCTTAGATGATTTTAGAATTTTAATGTCAGTTCCTTGAAGTAGCTTAAAATTGCAAAGGTTACACAAAAACCAGCAGGTTTCACCATGAAGACAAATAATGTACCATTGAAAAACACTGGAAATGTTATTCTGATGCCACACTTATTGTCACATGAACAAATGCCTTCCTTTATGTAGAAAATTTTATTCTGAATTATCAGCCTTTTTATTCTTAATTTTTTAATATTTGTTCACCAGATGACACCACTTTCTTTTTTATTTTGACCGCATATTCCATTTTTGGGAATTATTTTAGTTTTAATGTTTTGTTTTTCATACAGAAAACACAGGTTTTTAAAAAAAAAAAAAAGAACTCACCTTGAGAGAGTTAAAAACTACATAGGTTCAGTATTATATCTGATATTTCAGGCTAAAGTTGTTTGAAAATCAAAATTTAAAATGAACTGTATACGCTCATTTAAACAAGAAAAATTATTCATATATTTTATTTTTCTGCAGATTTGAGCAAAATTACACCCCCCCCCCCCTCCTTTCTTTTAAAGTTGAAAAGGTATTAACATAATATTTTTATAGCAGTTTTTAACAAGGTGACATTTTTTTTTGTCCTTGTGTCAGTTTTTTTTTTTTAAAGATCTCTGAAGAATGAAAGCTTTTGTCTCAGTCTATAATAAATACATAAAAAGTTTCAACTTGTTTCCACAAATATTTTGTTTCTCAGGTTTATTCGCTGTGTTAGTTCCAGTAAACCAGTTTGCACATTAATAATACTGTCATGTCAGGATCATGACATGCCAGATCTGTCATAAACAATCTGCAGCTGTGTTTCTTTAAATATATATATATATATATATGTATATATATATATATATATATATATATATATATATATATATATATATATATATATATATATATATATATATATATATATATATGAGAGACACTACATACTTTGTTGCTGCTGTTAGTGTTTAAAAAAACATTTATTTTAAATATTTGATGTGAGATGTTTCAGCAGTCAAAGCTGTGAGAAAAGGAAATTCTACTTTCCACGAATTGATGGCAATCACTGCATTTTCTTCGAGACACGAATGAAATAGTTTATATTTTAATTGAAGTAAAAGTTCAGTGTATACCAACACACAGATTCACTTCATGGACACATGTCAAACCATCTGGGCAGTCGAGACTTGTGAGGGGATGAAGAACAGAAGTGTCCAACACATATATAAGCTGTGATGAACCATTTACATTTAAATAACCCTCTTCTGACAGCGAGACATAAAACAAACATAATGCACTTTGAGGACGTGTAAATTGTTCTATCCAAGCTTATATTCTGACAGAATTGGGAGAGAGTCACAATTATTGTGACAAAACGTGTCTGGAGAAAAAAGGATGCCATTTTCTTTATCTGTTTATGACCAGCATCATCCATTGTTTTTTTTTTTGTTTTTTTTTTTAAAGAGTCTCTCTTGGTGGTGTTTCCAAAACACAAAATGAAAAGCAAAAACCAGATGCAATCAGGTGGATTCATCTTCCCGGATTTAGAAAGAAAAAACTGCACACAGTAAGCCATAATATCACCAACTTGAACACCAGATTATGCTAATAACACTCTGGACAGAAGTGAAGGAACAGCAGGGAGAAGTTAAACTGAGACAGGTGAGCGTTCAGGATCCAACAGGTAAATAGAACCCTGCTGCTTTTTAAAAAGTGCTTTTTGACACATCTCTCTATCCAATAAGGCTGTTGGCTAAAGATATCCCTCACACGATGCGTTTGGAACCACAAATCAAGAACAACTTTGGTTTTCTCCAGAACAACTGCAAAGAGAACACTGAACAGTGACAACTGAACATTCACATGGAAATATCTTGGCTTTTCTTTCATTGATTTTTTTCTGTGTTCTTTCTCTCTTTTTTTGTTTTTTTGTACAACAAAATAGATCCTCTGAAGGGTTAACCTGCATGGCGGGTGTCCAGTTAATCATAATCGTCATAGTCTGGATCCATGTTTTCCCCCTGGTAGTACGTCCCCTGCGTAGAGTAGGACCTGGTCTTCATCGAGCAGTTGGTGTCCATCAGGATTGCCTGTTGAGATAGAGACACACAGATGGAAGATGCTGCTTCCAACATGGCAGCATGTGGTGATGCAAGCATGATGAAGATGACTTGCTGAAGCATCAGAATGAGGAAGAAAGGAGATTTCAGTGACTGAATGTGACATGGTTGTCGGTCTGAGACTGGGATTTTTACAGAGAATGGTCTGTAGAAGAGGAAATATCCAATTAGCAGCGGTGGTCTGGATCAAAACATGACATTCAATCATTTTAATGTCACATCATGTTTAAATTGGAGCTTTCTACCAGTATTGCTTCCCCATGCTTTCGTTTTTTGTCCAATCCCAAACACTCACCTCCAAACTTTAAGAGTTGTGAAACTATGACTGGTCTGGTCTGAGTTTTTGCTCCTGCAGCACACGTTTTCATATCTATACAAGCAGGAATTTCCTGAAGTTAAATTCTCTAGTCATTACTTGTTTAACATAAAATATTTCTCATTTATTTAAATGAGATTTACCAAAAGCAACATATTTAATCTTCTTTATTAAACCTGCATAACTGTTGTATAAAGCAGGATATTAATAATAGCCCAGCCCTGCCAGGTGCTCATTTTATCACTAGTTCTTACGTAACACACACACAGAAACAGTCTTCAATATGGATCTGTTACATCTGAGCCATGTCCAACATGCTCTCTAAATTAGGTTGGTCTCACATAGATCAGAGTAGCTCTGGTGGAAAACTAATGACCCAGAAAAGAAGATAAAAATACTGATATTGGGAAATAGGAGAGGAGATGAGCTGAAGGGTAAATAAACAGAACGCAATGAGGTTAAAGACGAAGGAATACTGCTGACGTTTACACAGTCGTAAATTAATGTTTGCAAATATTTCCACAGTTTTTATTTATAAATCAAGTTTTGTCACCATTTAAAAAAAATTGTTCAGAGAAATTCCAGTGTGTGAATGTGTAGAAATAGATCTGCATTGTTGTAAACAACAACAACAACAACAAAGTATTTTTAAAGACGTCTTGCCTGCAAGACTTTGAAGTTGCAGACGTGGATTTTTGAACCTGTCTTTACACCACTAGCTGATTGGATGTTTACAAATGAAACTGTCCAATCAGAAAGCAGAGTGTTTTCTGTCTTTTGACACTGCAGCACGATCTTAAACGGGAAAAGGAGCAACATCCGGTGGTTAAAAGTGAAGTCTAAGCTGAAGTGCCAAAAATGGCAGTTCCCCCTTCATCCACTAGGGCTCCAAAACAGATCAAATCCCCATAGACTCCCATGTTAAAAAGACCAACTTCACAGCAGAAATAAATGTGTTAGGGGCGTGTCCTTTTGATAGACAGGTACCAGATGAACAATGCAAGAAGGCAGAGTGTAGCACAACTGCATGTTTAGCACCATGACTTAGCTTAACTCGGTTAGCTGATTAGCTCCTGTTATCTCTGGGTTAGCTCGGTTAGCTCATAGCTACAGGCGGGTCGGCGTTTGATAAACATCAATCATCCAACCTCACGCTCACAGCCCCGCTCTCAGTTCTACCTTTTTGCCCATTTCTGAATTTTCCGGGATAGATGACACTTGATGCTGCCAAGATGGTGACTTTAGGAACCGCCCAATGAGCTTCAGTTTAGCTCTTCAGAAACCTGCGGCCCCTGTGATGGACTGGCGACCTGTCCAGGTTGTAGCTGCCTCTCGCCCAATGACTGCTGGGATAGACTCCAGCTTCCCTGTGACCCTCATCAGACTGAGCAGTTTGGAAAATGAATAAATGAATGACAAAACCCACAGGCAACATTATGGAGACTACGTTTATCTTTTATATACACTCTATGAGGGGAACAGAAAAATGGATGATGGCGCGACTTAAGGCTGGGTTATACTGCAGTTTGGCATCAATCCGATAACAAGTAAATCCAAGGCAACTATCTCTATACTGTACAACATACTATATACTATATACTATATACTATATACTATACACTGAAACTGATATTGATCCTGATACTTTTTGCTTGAAACTTTACAGTTAATGGTTTGCCTTTAATTATTGATCATGATTACAGTCGAAAGATTTTTGTCAAATAGAAATGTTTTTTATTAAACTGAAGGGTAGAGCTGAGAAATTTAAACTTTTTTGTTTTTAAGCAACATAACAAAATCAAGAATGTAACAAAATAACAGAATAAAGCTTCCTTTTTATTACACAAAATAAAAATTGACAGGGCAAGTTAAACGAAAGCAAACCCTTCTGTTGCCTGGCTCTCATTCACATTCTTTGGCTTTTTGGGGGTCACAATTCAATAAGTTTGTTCTTAAGGATGAGAGAAATACGTTAGACACTCTGACCTTTATTAATATAAAGCATGGACACTCTAATGTTTGGCTGGACCATCATTCAGGATGGTTTTCCGACCACATTTCTTCCTGATTTTCTACTATCCTTCCAGTTTTTAATAATGTGTTGAACTTTCTTTCCCCATTGTTCGTAGTTTGTGAACTTTCTTAAATGTTTTCTCTGCTTGATGCCAGTTGTTTACCCTTGTTGTTAAACAGTCTAACATTTTTTCTGCAACCACAAGATGTGTCTTTTCACATGGTTGTTGAAGAAATGAGAAGCTTCTCATGAGTTGGGTTTAAACACCTTATTATGGCTAAAAGATAATCACTGAAACACCATAATTGTCCAACAGGAGGTTTCTATCTTCCTGATGAAGGCCAGTGGGCTGAAACGCATTGGTGTTTTTGTACAACTGACTTATGACTATGCCAATAAACTAAAGGCTGTGTGCTGTCTAATTTGTTCTCCCACATCCAAATATCACCTCGGACAGGAACAGATGAGTCCAGGAAGTGCTCCCACCAGTTAGCTTAGTCAAACCTTGCAGGTGACTTAATGGTGTATTTAATATGCTTTTCTCTCTGAGCCTCCATGTTTTTGTGCTTTTATGGAAGATTGGATTGTTGTCTCTGCAAGAGTTTTGAATCTTACAATTTTCTCTTCTTGTCCTGGTGGATTCCTGAGGAAGATGCAGAGAGGAGCAAAGAAAATATCCACGATTCCAATGATGGTCATCAACCACGGGAAGCCAATGCTCTCAGCTATCGATCCTCCAATGGATGGACCTGCAGCAGGAAATGATAGATCAGGTTGGCTGAATTCAGCAATATGCAACCCAATTCAGCTCTGACAAGATGAATGATTAGCTGACAAGATGAATGATTAGTGGCAATTTCTTTTATTTACCCTACTACACAAATACATACTTAGCCCAAGCAATTCTAACTGCTAACTGAGTGACTGTGCCATAGGACCCTTTTGGAATTAAAAGTGTCCCAGACATATAATCATGCAGTGGACAGAATTTAACACAACATAAAGAAGCCAAGAGTACCATTTCTGCAATTATGTACTTTAGATGTCTTTATTTTCAGATCACAAAGCTTGTTTTCACATGAAAATAAGTTAAAGTTTCCATTATCATAAGAAATACCTGAGTTAAAAAATAAATTACAACTAGTTGTTGCAAGGAAACAAGCTTGCTTTCTAAAGATAACGAGATGATTAAAGTGGCTACAAAAGCGAGCAGTTAGCATCTAATTTACGTTGATGATGTTGGTCTGTGTTTTATTGTTGGGTTTGTTTTTAGACAAGGCTTTGCTCAGCTTCAATACAAATGTTTCTGAATCATCCAAATGATGATTGTTGGGTCTGAGGTCAAATGATGAAGCTTAACAGCATCTTTGGGATAAATTAATGCTCACTTTTAGGCCTTCACTGTTCTGTTTCTGGATCCAGTCAATATGTTTTACAGTACATATTGTGGAGCTCATACATTGGTCCTTCAGAAACATTCTGTTAAGCTGAAATTTAACACTGAGAAAGCAACACTGTAGCTTCTTTACCCGCACCTGCATTACTGATATTTGCCACTGCATTACTAAACATGCAACATGATTGTAAAACGTCAGAAGCTGGAATCAGGTTAGCTCACAATGCTCAGACAATAAATTCTGTATGTTTCAGAGGCTCTGTCTTCACCCTTTTCTGGGAAACACTTTGTACTAGTTGTACAAATAGCCAAAACTGGTGTAAGTGACTTATAGCAAAGCTCTGCTTTAGGCTTTCTGTTGACATGGTGTCTGAAAATAAAACTGGCTTTGCATCTAATTCTGCTGCTAAGAGAGCAGTCGGTGGCACCAGTTACCTTGTTGAGCTGATTAGCTAATCATTGATTCAGAAGTATCTCATCATTTTACATGTGAGAACTTACACATTAAATGTTTCTAAAAGTGAGTTTACTTTGAGACTTCACATCAATTAAGTTAATCAAGATTTTCACATTGGAGCTGAAAATAAACTATAAAGATGCTAAAAGATACATTGGTATCTAGGTTACTTAGCGCTAACTAAGCTAGCGCTACATCCAGTTTCCTTTAAACAGGAGGCTAGCAAAGGTGCTAGCTGAAAAGTACTTAATTACTCAGCATGAGAATGTGGAGAATTATCCTGTAACCAGTCTGATTTTGTAGATAACATAAGAATGAAGAGATATATCTGATTTTTTTTGTGAAGAGGAAGGACACAGATCAGACCGAGACAGACCGCTGTTCAATTATCAGCAGCCTGACATCTCACCATGTGAAGCTGTCCATACTAGGATCCAGTCTACCAACACCACCAGACAGTATACCAGAACGGATCCACTTACTTCCACATCAAGCTCGACATACTGCACCTGCAATAATACTGCAATAATTTCCTTTTTCACTATCTGGAGCCCCTGATAAAGTCTTGCCCACTCTCTGTCCCCCCCATGTATAAAAGTTTAGGTTTTCCTGTCAGGTTTTAGTTCAGAATCAAACATGACCTCCTAAATTTTATTCCAAGAGCTGAACTGTGTCATTTAAATTAATTCATGTCCTGAAAACAGTGTCCGAAAGAAAATTTTTTGGCTCACCGGCCAGGTTGGCCAGTAGATTAAAAAAAAACTACACAGGCCAAGCATATTTTATACTGGCCAAAAACACTTGAATATTTTACAAACAAATACTTTCAAGCATGTTATTTCTATATGACAAAATCATTTTGAATGGAACTCAGAAGAAGTCCCAGCAACTTGACAAGAAAGAATTTTTTCTTTGATAAACGGGTAATATTGGAATTTGTTCAATGAAACCTCCTAAATGCAGAATCCTCGCTCTACTCTGGATTCTTCGCACAGTCCATGAAGTCTGGCCTCCTGCACCTGACACAGTCCTTTTGTTACTGCATTACAGCCTTAGTGGGATCATACTCCTTAATCTCTGGAAAACACAGCTGGACCATCAGGAGATCTGACAGCATCTCCAGGCTTAGATTGGACCGCCAGTCAGTTTTTACTTGTTTCATTGGCTGTGTCCGAATGTCAACACTATTCCATACATAGTGTCCTATATAGTGGTCACGTTTTTTTTTTCTAGGGGTGTCCGAATGTCCAGAGAGAAAACAGTAGTGCACTCAAAATTACCCACAATGCATCTTGAAAAGTAGTGAGGTTTGATTGATAGTTACTAGACAGCTCAGTACAGACCGCAATGCATTGTGACGGGAGCTCAAAGTGCCGCAAGTGACATGAACGTCAAAGCAGGTTAAAAATGTACATATTATTCATTTTATATCCTTATTTACTGAATAAAAAAAGAATAAAATACAATATAAAAACCTTTTTTTTTTCCCTACAAGTTTGGCTTGGATTTGGAACAACGGGTGGTGGTTGCCATGGTGACAGTCTCAAGTTACTTGATCGGCAGTGAAGAGAAAATAGCCAGCTTCATGTCTTATTTGCTGACAGAATGAGTTTGCTACACAGTGTAGTGTAGCTTTATGTTGTAAATGAGGGGTTAGGGAATAGTGTGGATATTCAGATGCAGCCAGTGTCTTATAACGCCACCGTCTCCATATCGACACTTTTTACTGAACTTTCTGGTTGGCACTGTAGGTCCTGCTGGTTTATCCTCCATTTCAGCATGCTTTCTTTCAGAAGGTTAGCTGGATCCTGCTAAAAATCTCCACATATTGACGCTAATTAACTAAGATAAACATAGGTCCAGGAAGTACTCACACTTCCTGGACCGTCTACACACACCTCCCCACAGAGCACTCAGACGGACAATCAACAACCCTCACCTTCAGCCCCCTTGTCCCAGCTCAACACCCCTGCCCCCCTACCTGCCCCCCTGTCGCAGCTCAACACCTCTACCCCCCCACCTGCCCCCACCCCCACAGAGGAAACGTCCCCTCTGACATTGACAGCCGGCCAGGTGAGGAAGCAGCTGGAAAAGGTTCGTCAGAACAAGTCTCCTGGACCGGACAAAGTCAACCCATGGGTCCTGAAGACTTGTGCTGCTCAGCTGACTGGAGTCCTGCACCTCATCTTCAACCTGAGTCTGAAGCTGGAGAAGATACCAGTGCTATGGAAGACCTCCTGTATAGTACCGGTACCAAAGAGGCCCGTCCCATCTGGCCTCAATGACTTCAGACCGGTTGCACTGACATCTCACGTGATGAAGGTGTTTGAGAGACTCGTCCTGGCCCAGCTGAGACCCCTCGTGTCATCTGCCCTGGACCCTTTACAGTTTGCATATCAGGCTCAATTTAGTGTGGATGATGCTGTCATCTATCTTCTGCAGCGTGCTCACTCACACCTGGATAGTGTTAAAGGCTCGGTGAGAATCATGTTTTTTGATTTCTCGAGTGCCTTTAACACTATTCAGCCTGTTTTGATGAGTGACAAGCTGCTCGGGATGGGTGTCAGCTCCTCCACTGTCTCCTGGATTGCTGACTACCTGTCTGGCAGGCCTCAGTATGTGCGGCTGGGGAACACCCTGTCTGATACTGTGGTCAGTAATGTAGGAGCTCCGCAGGGCACTGTCCTGTCTCCTTTCCTGTTCACTCTGTACACCTCTGATTTCCAGTACAGCTCCGGGTCCTGCCACCTGCAGAAGTTCTCTGATGACTCTGCGGTGGTGGGCTGTATCGGGGATGGACAGGAGATGGAGTACAGGACACTGATTGCAGACTTTGTGAAGTGGTCCCAGGCTAACCATCTGCTCCTGAATGTGGACAAGACAAAGGAGCTGGTCATCGACTTCAGGAGAAAGAGGACACCAGTGGAGCCCATCACCATCCAGGGCTCAGAGGTGGAGATAGTGGACTGCTACAAATATCTCGGAGTCCATGTGAACAGCAGACTAGACTGGTAGGGCCAACTGTAATGCTGTTTACAAGAAGGGCATGAGCAGACTGTACTTCCTGAGGAAGCTCAGGTCTTTCAATGTGTGCAGTAAACTGCTGGAGATCTTTTACCAGTACTTCGCTGTGGCCTGCTGGGGCAGCAGTACATCCAAAAGGGACATCTCTCGGATTGACAAACTGATCCGCAAAGCTGGACAGGTGGTTGGCTGTCAACTGGAGACATTTGTGACAGTGAGGGACAGGGGGACTCTGGACAAACTGCTCTCTATTATGGACAATCCTGCTCATCCACTCCACCGGACTGTAGAGGGGCAAAGGAGCTCCTTCTCCAATAGACTTCTTGTGTTCTTGTAGCGCTGTCACAGTGAGCGCTACAAGAACACATTCTTACCATTCTCTATACAGATGTACAATAACTCCCCACTTTGTGACAGATAACTAACATTCATTTCAAAGCCTCTGTGTAAACTGGCACTGCATTTAGTCACATGTTGTATATATTGTAAATTTCTAAATTTCCATATTCTATATTGCCAATTTTACTTTAGATAGTTTTATTTATCTTTTATCTTTGTAAAAGTGTACATATTCCAGATTACTTTATGGATAGTACCTATTCTATTTTATTATTACTATTTACTTTTTTTTTTTCTCTTACCTACTATTGCTGTTCTATTTCTTCCTCTATTGCTGTTCTGAGCTACTGTGACAACAGAATTTCCCTTGTGGATGAATAAAGTCTGTCTAAGTCTAAGTCTAAGTCTAAGTCTATAAGCATAAAGAAGAAATCTGCTCAAAATGAAAACTTAAAAACATGACAAAGTTGGTACAAACATGAACTCACCTTGTGGTAGATAGCCCTCTGACATTTACTTGCCATGTGGCAGACAGCCCTGAAATTTACTAGCCAAAAAGAATATTTACACGCATTGTGACAACTCATGTGACAACTGGCGAGTGTTAAGTTCGCACCTTGCCTGACGACATTTTTGGATTGATTTGACCAGTGTGGATTTGTCAGAATTTCAAAGCAGATATATTTGCATATCATCTGCATAGAAATGGGATGAGATCTTGCTCTTGCAAACGATGTAGAGAAACAATATGATAGAGAAAATAAATAAAACCCCAAAATTGATCCTTGTGGAACGCCACTTCTGACTTGGACTGCAGAAAAAGAAAAATCTCAGATCTATCCAGAGATCTCCTGCCAGTTAAATGCGAGGTAAACCACTGCAGAAAACCTACCCGATGTGTTTATTAGTACTTGAATATTATGATCTGTAACTAAGCATGTTTTATGTATTTAGTTTCTACTTATATTTCATTCATACATTCATTTTCTTTACAGCTTAGTCTTAGTGATAGTCGTGGGGAAGCTGGAGTCTACATCAGCAATTATCAGGTTAGAGGGTTCACACTGGACAGGTCGCCAGTCCATCACGTAGTTTCTGCTTACCTAAAGCAAATCCCATGCAGAACGCCACATCAGCAATGGCATAAACACTTCCATAAACAGACACATGTCGCAGGTCCACCAAGTATCCCATGATCGGCATCATTGATGAATCCACCATACCTGTAACACACAAGTGCCATTAATGTTAAATACTACACACAAACAGCAGCAAATTTTAATTTAACAGACTTACCAATAGCAAAACCAACACCAAAATTTGGAAGAATCAGACCATAGATGTCTCTGGCAAATGGAACCTAAAACAGTCAAAGTATTTGGTCAGTTTAAAAGTTTTTTTTTTTTCTTTGTATATGTTTTAATATAAAAATCCACACGTGGTGATAGAAGTCAGCTTACTGCTGGGATAGATTATATAACACGGAGCTACACATTATAGATCTACCCGTACAGTTTACTTAAGGGGAGATGAAGATAAATATAGATGAAAATCTAATAATATAGAGCTAATAAGATGTACTTAATGTCAAATATCCTGCTTTGCATGACCACGGGGAAATGACTTGGACAATATGGGTGTGTGTTGCGCAAGAAGCATGTGGTTATCGTCAAACGTTATTCTTGTTTGACGTGAAAGATTTAAAAAAATATTTTAAAAATGAATAAATATAAAAACTTGTGAATTAAATTGTTTTCTTTTTCAAAGACATAGGCAATGTTAGCTCCTCTCACCGTTTACATAGGTCACTGGAGGCAAACATTGTCATTAAATGTGCATCCAAGATGAACTTAAGACCAGGTCTGTCAAGCAGGAGGATTTCAGCTGTTTTTAACGTTTAATAACCCACAGCTGGTCCAGTTTCCACAGAATAACATCTGAATTCACAACAACATTGCAGGTTCATCAAACTTACACAAAGAACACTGAATCCAACAACCACCATCCCAATGAGAGCACACAGCCATCTGGAAAAGAGAAAAGAAGTTAAAATACTTACTGTACAGCAGGGATCCCCAACCCCGGTCCTCGAGGACCAGTGTCCTGCAGGTTTTCCAAGTATTCCTGCTAGAACACACCCGGCTCAGATGTATAAAAGCTCTGCACATGCCTGCTAAATAGACATCAATTTAAATAAGGTGTGTTGCAGCAGGCACACTTAAAACCTGCAGGACACTGGTCCTTGAGGACCAGGGTTAGAGATCCCTGCTGTAGAGTATACTAAGTCTGAAATATTACTTTTTGCTCCTGGAGAATTATTCCGTAAAAATCCTTTTAGATAATATTTCAATAGAAAGGGATTATTTAAGGAGCAACAATATTATAAATATATCAGAGGCAACAGTCAGACATCCTGCATGAGGAAGGTGAACCTGGTCTTGGCACCTAAATCGAACACATCAGTGATGCTCCTGGTGATACTTTTCATTTAGCTAGGTAATTATTTTTATTCATTAGTTTACATAAACAAAGTTATTAGAAATTGGAATATTGTGGATCAAAATGTGAAAACCAAATGAAAACTGAGTTGAACTGGATTTAATTCAATTGTACCTGTAAAGTGATTTCAGATAACTATGTTGTGAATTGGTGCTGTATAAATAAAGCTACAATTAGCTAAATTGATTTAAGTATTTAAGATCCTTCAAACACTTGTTCAGGTACCTCAGCTAGAGGATTCTACCATACTACAACATTACCATGCCACCACGGTCAAACAGTACCATGAAGCAGGTGCCCCTGCAACCATTCTACCACACTACCGTGATGCCATGATACCATGCTAACACAATACCATTTTACCATGCTATTAGCCTATCATGGTAACATGCTACAATGACACCATGCTGCCAAGCTACCATGTTATCAAGTTACCATGTCTCCACGCTTACCAAAATACCATGATCCCATGCTACTACATTACCATGCTACCAAGCTACCAGGTTGCTAAGCTACCACACTACCATGCTACCAAGCTACCAGGTTGCTAAGCTACCACACTACCATGCAACCATGCTACCATGTGACCATGCTTACCAAACTACCATACCACCATAATACTACACTTCCAGGTTACCAAACTACCACAATACAATGCTACCAAGCTATGATGATGCCACACTTCCACACTACCATGCTACCACACAACCATGCAACCAAACTACCATGCTACTGTCAAGGTGACGGAACTGTGGTGATCAGTTGGCCTTGCCCTCTGGTTTTGGTTTGATAGTTTTTTGTATTTTTGTGCATGACAGTTTTATTTGCTGTGGGTTTTGTGTTGTGGGCGGGGTCACTGATTGCCGGCTGGCCGCGGCTGGCATTCCTCCTCCCTGCCACTGGGTTGGCAGGGAGTTAATTGGCCAACGGGGAACAGGTGTGAAGGAGGTTTTTAAGGCACAAGTGGAAGAAAGCAAAGAAGCGGAAGGAGAATGTGACCAATAGGGAAGGCAAGCAGCTTGGGCTGCGCTATCTTGATGGGCCTCATAAGGACTGGTGCCAGCAGCAGGAAGGAAGGACAATGCCAGCGGCGACCTGAGGAGGATGGTGGCTCATGATGTGGAGCGTGTGTGACAGATCTGGAGACGCTGCGGACACGTCGTTGGATCAGGGGAGGGGGAGCGTTCGGCAATTCCCCTCCTCTAAGCTAAGTTCTCCCTCTTTTCCTGCGGGTGGTGATTAATGTCCCACCCCTTCAGGCAGACTAGCAGGGCCATTCAGTTGCTGATCACCTGTCCCTCACACAGATCCCTCCCTGGAACGGAATCGGAGACACATCAAGAGACTGGGGAGAAAAAGGAGCGACATCACAAAGTGACTCCATTAAAGGGCCGTGGCTGACAACCCTTTTTAGCTCACCTTGGGGACGTTTTTAGTCTTTTTTTTAATACAAAGGTTAATAAATACTTGCCGACAAACTAACTTAAATCTCTTCTTGCATGTTTATTCATATAAAGTGCTCCCCTTAGAAACCAAAGTCGGCAGGATTGGTTCTTTGGGTTGAGCCTCTATATTGAATCAACATGTCAACTGAGGAGATGCGATCGGGTGGACAGCCCATGATGATGATGCTGCCTTTTTTCTATGGGGGGTCCCTGGGTACCCAAGTTTAGCGGGGCACAGCCTGATAATAAATTTGGAGAATGGCGTAGTCAAATGGATGCCAGTCAAAACAATAACATGCCCAGAACACTTTATAGTGTCTTTGGTATTGAGGAGACCACCTTGTTCTCACAACTTAATGGACATCCAACCAGATGTCCACAACTGTGGGTCCAAGTGGCAGTCTCTGGGAGGATACAAAGACTTAGCCAATGGCAGCAGGCTGGAGTTGCATTGCAGACTCTTGAAGGGGAGCTAGTTGGTTAGATCTGAGAAGACAATGGGGGTGAAATTCTTTGATATTGTATTTGAAAGGTATTTTAATGATGCAATGTCTGTTTTAATGGCCATTGTTGAAACCACCAGGACTGAGGGAGGGTGGAGGAGCTGGATGTTCCTCTGGTGTCACCTGTTTTGGAAAAATGGAGTAGGTAAGTGCTTGGCTATGGCTGACAAAGGTGGCGAGGGGGCCTGGGTCCAGGAAAACGACAGCCGGGTCAGAGGCGTTAAGTGCTGGGTCTGACAGGGCGGCAAGGAAACTGGAGGGCCAGCCGACCATGGGGAGCCATGAGCCAAACCAGACTGTAGCTTGGATGTGAGATGGAGATGAAGCGGGAGCCTGGGTCCAGGAAACGAGAGCTGCATCAGGGGCATTAGGTGCCTGGTCTGATGGGGCAGCCAAGACACTGGAGGGCTAGCTGACTCAAGCAAGCTGCAAGTGGAACTGGATAAGAGTGACACAGAGAATCAAGCCCTCCACTCCCTCAATGTTGTGGCTGCAGGACTGAGTGCCACTTGTAGTCCATAACAGGTATGGCCAACACTGACTTTATCAGAGGGGCTGTAACTTCCAGGGCATAGTTGGGTTTCTTGGACATTTTATGTCTTGCTGCTGTGGATCCAATTTAGTGGTGACTCCCTTTTTATATCAGGTGAAGTAGATGGTCGGGACGACCATTTTAAAAGACTGGGGAAATGTCAAGGTGACGGAACTGTGGTGATCAGTTGGCCTTGCCCTCTGGTTTTGGTTTTATAGTTTTTTTTTATTTTTGTGCATGACAGTTTTATTTGCTGTAGGTTTTGTGTTGTAGGTGGGGTCACTGATTGCCGGCTGGCCGCGGCTGGCATTCCTCCTCCCTGCCACTGGGTTGGCAGGGAGTTAATTGGCCAACGAGGAACAGGTGTGAAGGAGGTTTTTAAGGCACAAGTGGAAGAAGGCAAAGAGGCGGAAGGAGAATGTGACCAATAGGGAAGGCAAGCAGCTTGGGCTGCGCTATCTTGATGGGCCTCATAAGGACTGGTGCCAGCAGCAGGAAGGAAGGACAATGCCAGCGGCGACCGGAGGAGGATGGTGGCTCATGATGTGGAGCGCGTGTGAAGATCTGGAGATGCTGCGGACGCGTGAGGACGGGAAGAGGATCCGTGGTGGAGCTGGAGGCGACAAAGAAGGAGCCAGTGACAGGACGCGTCGTTGGATCAGCGGAGGGGGAGCGTTCGGCAATTCCCCACCTCTCAGCTAAGTTCTCCCTCTTTTCCTGTGGGTGATGATTAATGTCCTACCCCTTCAGGCAGACTAGCAGGCCCATTCAGTTGCTGATCACCTGTCCCTCACACAGATCCCTCCCCGGAACGGAATCGGAGACACATCAAGAGACTGGGGAGAAAAAGGAGCGACATCACAAAGTGACTCCATTAAAGGGCCGTGGCTGACGACCCTTTTTAGCTCACCTTGGGGACGTTTTTAGTCTTTTTTTTTTTCTTTTTTTTTTTTTTATACAAAGGCTAATACTTGCGGACAAACTAACTTAAATCTCTTCTTGCATGTTTATTCATATAAAGTGCTCCCCTTAGAAACCAAAGTTGGAGGTTATTACCCCGTGACACTACTATGATACCAAGCTACTACACTACCATGCTACCAGGTTGCTAAGCTACCACACTACCATGCAACCATGCTACCATTCTTACCAAACTACCATGCCACCATGCTACTACACTTCCAGGTTACCAGACTACCACACCACTATGCTACCAAACTATGGTGATACCACACTTTCACACTACCATGCTACCATGTGACCATGCTTACCAAACTACCATGCCACCATGCTACTACACTTCCAGGTTACCAAACTACCACACAACCATGCAACCACACCACCATGCTCCCATTCTACCATGCTACCAAGCTTCCATATTAGCACACTACCATGTTACCATGCAACAATGATCCTGTCTTCAGACATAAATATCTTGCGGCTTTCAGCTGCTTCTGTGATATTATCCTTGTGCTTATTTGATGCCCATAATGATAAAATACATGCTCTCCACCCAGGTTGTTGGTGACTGATCCCCAGCCTCATATGCTTAGCAAGCTCCTCTCAAAGCCTTTTTTTTTTTTTTTTTTTTTTTAAAAAGCAATTTCCCCAAGGAGTTAGCGCCATCACAACCACTTCAGCCATTTCTAAACTTCCCTTACCTTTAAAGGTCTTGGAGAAAAATGTGCCCAAATTGTGCTGCCATGTCAGCACTTGGAATTTTATCAACATCACTTCCCAGAGTTCTAAAACAACCTTCATTTAATTTGTTGACTCTGAATGCTAAGCAGGGGCTGCACAGTGGTGCAGTGGTTAGCACTGTGGCCTCACAGCAAGAAGGTCACTGGTTCAATCCTTGGCTGGTTTGGTCAGTGGCCTTTCTGTGTGGAGTTTGCATGTTCTCCCCGTGTATGCGTGGGTTCTCTCCAGGTACTCCGGCTTCCTCCCACCATCCAAAGACATGCATGATAGGTTAATTGGTCACTCTAAATTGCCCCTAGGAGTGAGTGTGAGCGTGAGTGTGGTTGTTCATCTCTCTGTGTGTGGCCCTGCGATGGACTGGCGAGCTGTCCAGGGTGTGCCCTGCCTGTCGCCCAAAGCCGGCTGGGATAGGCTCCAGCTTCCCCGCGACCCTGCATTGGAATAAGCGGTTCGGAAAATGAATGAATGAATGCTAAGCTGTTCTGGTTCTTTTAAACCACACCCTTTAACGCATTATCAGCAGATCCATCTGGATATTATTTGTTGGGTAAGATCTTTTTTGTTCACCATGACAAGTGCACCTCAGCAGCAGTCTCTCAGATGTCTTAGGGTGCATTCACATCAGGATAGTCCGCTAGACTCGGTTTGATTGGGGACTCGGCTCAGTTGTTGGGGGGTGTATCCATGCGGACTGAGAACGTGTTCATGCCGCACTTAAGTCCAACGAGCCAAACCATTAGAATAATATATCTCCATTCCCACCAAAGGTGGCGCTGCACTAGTATTTCGCAAAACAGAGGACATGACCCATGTGAAGAAGAAAACTGTTTCCTCAACATGGAGGTGAAACTGTTGCTGTTTTGTGTTTTTTCATTTTGTCTTATACACTGCAACAATGGATGCAGTATGAACAACAGATGAGACACAGGACCCTTAACGTGATCGCAATGTATTTACCCACAATGGAATACTACTGCAAATGCAGAAAATGTTGTACGCTTCCTGTATTTGGTCCACTTAAAAACGGGCCAAGACCTGCGTTTGAAGGTGGACTGAGTCCACTTCTTTGATCTGAATCAGAATTTGTTTGGTGCATTCACATTTCCCCAAACAAAGCGGACTTTTCGAGAAAATGCACTTGGATCTGAATCAAAAAGGCTGATGTGAAGGTTCCCACAAGGGTCCATTTTAAGTTTGCTGCTGTCAATATGTTAACCCCAGGGTCTCTATTTAATAAGCTTGCTATTTCTTGCCTGTTATCAAGTGATGTTCAGATTTATGTCACCTAAAAATAATCCAGTGATTACACATTTGAGCTGCAAACATATCTTAATGTGTTCTGATTTTCGTAAGTTGTTTGTTTTTTATTGTTTTATTTATAGTTGTAAAGCACTTTGAACCACATTTACATTAAACTTGGACTTTCTGAGTAGACTTATGCAAAACAACATTCAGTTTCAAGTCCACCAGACGCTGCCGGTCCCGAGAAGAGGCCAGTATGCCTCCAGATATTCATGCAGTTGATGTTTTTGGCTGACAAAGATGATTGTGCTTCTAGGTTTTGGCCATCACTTCTGCAATGATGGCTTCCATCAAACTCTTGAAGACCTGGTTGTATCAATATCAGCATCCATTCCTCATCCAATGCTTTTGTACAGCAGGGTTCCATGGTGGGACGCCAGTGGACATACTGGTGACGAGCTAGCTCCCAAAGAATAACTCTCCTTTGTGTGAATGAAGCTTGCTGGAGGAACTGAAATCTCAAACTCTGATATGAAATTTATGACAAGTCAGGGGTTGAAATGTCCTTCTTAATAAGTTTTTTGGAACTTTGTCTAGATAAACTTTGGAAATTAACTTTACTTTTCCAACATGAAAAGTGTTTGTGATTGTAGTAAATAAAGTTGTGGTTAACAACAAAATAAACCTTTCCATTCAGAGGGAAGGCATGTTCATTCTGAACTTATCGACACTCTGAATCATCAAGGCTTCAATAAGGCTGGACACACACAGCTAAACCCCCTGAAAATTCATTTACAGGAGCGGAAACAGATACCACATCCACAGAGGGAGAACGGGACGGCGAAGATAAGGGTAATTTCCCTCCCTACCTCCCCATCTTGTGTGCCAATGTGCCGAAGATGTTGGTTCCAATAAGGTAGGAGATGGATGCTGGTAAGAAAGCAACGCCTGAGCAGTAAGAGAAGAGAGAATAAAAGTGTGAGCAGGATTTATAAGATAAGCAGATTTCTATCGGTGCCTCATCACGGAGCTACTGTCTGTAATGAAGACCGCTTTCTACCTGCCAGCATGTGACACTCTAATATCCTGTTCTCCTCTCATTCCTTTTATCTGACCCAGACTTCATACACGACAGCGTGCAGGAGAAAAGTAATAACAAAGCAATAAAGGCAAAGCAAAGAAGGTTGGAAAGAACAATGTCATGCTTTACTTTTAATGTATGTATACATAGTGTATATGTAAACTGAACACAAAAAGGAAGGAAAATTGTATTTAGTTTATCATTTCTCCCTTTTAATTGCCCCAGTTGGTGGGACTATTAATAATAATAATAATAATAATAATAATAAATATATCTCTAATAACTATTGTTGGAAAGCCAGATTCCTTATCTGTCCAACCAGAATGCTGCATTCATAACTAAGGCTGAGCAAAGAGGTCAACTCCTGCTCGAGGGATGGGAACCATCCCACAGTTAAAAGTGCTCAGGTTGGTGACCAGCAGGAGGGAGGAGGAGGAGGAGGAGGAGGAGGAGGAGGAGGAGGCACCAAGCTGTTGTGGCAGCATGTGGATCTCAATCTCACTGCTGGTGTCCCTGACAGCTCAACCCTTGTGACCTCCTGGTGTCTCTTTTCTCAACTTTTTTTTCTTACTTAGTGAACATTTCGTCTGTGTTGTGGCTAGTGCCTTTAATTAAGAATAATTTCTTTTTGGACACTTTTTTTTAACCCAGTCTTTTTTTTTTTTTTTACTAGATGTAACATATACTCTGCTGGACCATCTGGCCAAGTGTCCACACATTCAAACTGTCATAAAATCATCATACATTACAATCTTTTTTCACTTTCCTTTTTACAAATCATTTAAACAACTGATGTCCTGCTCATAAATACCAAACATTCAGTCATTTTTAGGATTTTAATCCTTAAAAAGCCAATTATAACTTCAATAAAAACAAAAGCTGAGGATCCCAACAAAACTAATTTAATTTCATGTGTATTTTTTATGTGTCGTCATCTATTCCTTCTGGGGGGTAGAGGGTTATTAGAGGGGCCAGATGTGAGATGTAGTGTGAAAATGGTCAGCACTTGTTTCTTCCCTCATGACTGTGTGAGAGTATGACCAATGAACACCAACAGGAAAATACTGCAGGATCATTTTGCAGGCTCATGCCACAAAATCACCACCATAACCAGTTAGACTGTATTTTTACGGTGCTGTTGACTCTCAGAAACTTGTATTCTGATTCTCTTGTGATTTTCATCTGGCAGATCACTGCAGATTTACCAGACTGCTTTATGTCACTTTCCTCCAGTTTCTGATCCTTGTAATGGTGAAAGGATTGACACTAGGACTTTCTTAACAACCTTTCAGCAGAAAAGACCTCCACTTTTAAGTGTTGTGATGGTCTGGCTCTTTTTCCTTAATACCTTTTTCTTGCCATTTTAAAAACATCACACGTCTTTCTGCACTGCTATTATAATACTCCAGATGCTGCTGCAGCACAACATGTGCAACACTGCTTTCTACACATAGAAGGGTTGGACGTTACAGGAGGAAAGAGTTGCACCAACTTTCAAGGCTTCATCAACCTCCATTTCTACAAAACAGCTTTAAGATGTTATTCCATCTCTCGTCTCTGAAAAAGGCCTATTTCATTGTTCGGAAATGTACTTTACTTTCAGTTTTAGGCAACTGTAACCTCTAGCAATTCTTCACATAACTGCAGGTGCATAAATATATACAATTTATATATATATATATATATATTTAACATATGACTTCAGTTATAGATGTGTTACTGCTGCTGGTCATGCATGTGTTCATGCAGGACTTCCACTCTGCATGTGTGTTTACATGTGTTTGTGCTGTGCAGGGTTTTGTAAATACCTAGCTGCCATTTCCTGACACACATGGTCTCCATCATCCAGATCGGCAGCGTCGGCTCCATCATGGCAATGGCCATATTTCCAAAACAAATGGCACCTGGGGATGAAGATTAAAGATAAGTGCTTACAGTGTCAATTATGTCCTGTTTTTGTTCTGTGGTCCTCGTGTGTTATTCTTCCAGCCTCCAAACAGCCTGCTCATAAGCACACATACAAACACAGCCTGCTCTCTCTGTGGCCCACTTGACTTGGTAATGATGTGGAAAAGGCTTCCACACATACAGATGCAGTATCAAAGCCAGAAAGGTTTGTTCAAGCCCAAACCTCTCAGGACCACCAGGAGCTCATGCACTGATTTCTGGATCTAGATCTTCTGGAACTTTTTAACTCACGTCTGCATAAACTAAGTTATCCATGATGGAAACCAGTTGGCTCAGACACCTCTTCCCCATCACAGTTCCAAAACTGTCCAGTTTGCACCTGATGACGGAGCTAGGGTGACCAGGTCTTCTCTCACCAAATGTGGGACAACATGAGATCCCACTCTGCCATGAAAAAGTTTTAAAAATATAAACTTTCAATTCTGCTCTTTGGTAATAAAATAACTATCCAAACATAACAAATCTATTATTACAAAGCCTCCCTCTGAGTAGCGCGTTCTTTGTGATTTTTGTGCCATTTCACTTCATTTTCCCCGCGGTGTGACACGTAAAAATTACTTTGTCTAACCCAGGAATATTTGCTTTCCCAGTCTTTGTTGTAACAAAACTTTCTTTTCTTATTTGCTGCAGTCGTCTCCATGTCCTCCATGATCAATCAGTGTATTTATTTATTTTTGTTAGTGGTTGCGTCCTAGATGTGCATTAAGTCCCGCCTCCTAGTTTGATTGACATGAGTGTAACTCAAATCAGCAGGCGGTGTGATGTGACAACCGTCAAATATTTTGCCACACACAATTAGTAAAAGCCAGTTTTGTTTTGCTTTTTTTACATTAGTAAAAAAAAAAAAAAAGACTGGTCATAACAACGTAGGAAAGCGCCCTGTTTTGTGGGACGTGTGAAAAGTCATAGAAATGCGGGACTATCCTGCACAAAGCGTGACATCTGGCCATGCTAGACAGAGTATCCTTCTTGTGTCCAGTGTGTCCAGTATGCTGATGATGCTGCTTCACCAACACACAGCTGGAGACGACAGACTGGTAAAAGATCTCAAGCACTTTGCTGCAGATGTTAAAGGATCTGAACCGTGTCTGGAAGTAGATCATGCTCATCCCCTCCTAGTACCCAGCATCGGTGTTGGATTTCCAGTCTGCTGTCGAAGACCACTCACAGGTACTTACAAGCCTCAACAGTCTCCGCCTCCTGCCCCATCATCTCCAGTCTGTCACCATTTCTACAGTGTTGGTCACATCCAGATGCTGGTCTCACACACACACACACACACACACACACACACACACACAGCGCAGCCAGCAGAGAATGTCTGAAGCTGGCAGGATTCAGTGTTGCTCTGAAAGCCAATCAGCTGCCTGCTGACCAGAATTAGATGTTGCAAAGGCGATATGTGACAGATGCCCCACCGGAGTCGGCTCATTTCCTGCCTTACCGGCTGCGATGAGGATGTAGGGATCCTTCATGAGGGTCAGCAGAGGGGTCCCCTTCTGGCTCTGTGTGGAAGAGAGGACACATTTACTCTACGAAAAACACATTATGTTCATTTTATACTAATAAATAAAAATCAACTTGTCAGGAGAGCTGTGGAAGATCTGCTTCTAGGAAAGGAATAAAAAAGTTCATATTACCTCCCAAAAATACACTGCAAAAAATCCAACTTGTATTGTTTGGCCTGAAACAGTCATTTAAGTAGGTAAAACTTGAAAATATGTATGAATGGCATTTAAAGCAATAATGTTAGTAATCACAACAAAACAAGCAAGTTGTTTGCCCCAAAACCATTAGGGGAGTTGTTAAAAATGATAACTTTAAGTTGGAGTTCAATACAAGGGACAACAGTTCTGCTAACTTTAATTTCTTTGCTGTAAAATAAACTTTTTGAGTTTGCAATTTTCACTTGAAGTCTCACTTGTCTGTGCTGCCTCGAGCTGGACTCCACACAGGTAAGTTTTTATTTAAATTAAGTTAAAATGGTATGGGAAGTGTTGACTAGTGTTGTGAAGTATGTTGTAGATTTATGGAGGAGGCAACCTACACACTTTCAACATTTAAACAAAAACAGCTTTTCATTAGCAGAACTGCTGCGTGAGTAAGCAGCTAGCTTATCTGGTCTGATCCTGTTCAAACAGGACAAGACGCGTTATCTATCTTCTGCTGGTTAGTACCGTTCAAACAGGACAAGACGCGTTATCTTCTGCTGGTTAGTACCGTTCAAACAGGACAAGACGCGTTATCTTCTACTGGTTAGTACCGTTCAAACAGGACAAGACGCGTTATCTATCTTCTGCTGGTTAGTACCGTTCAAACAGGACAAGGCGTGTTATCTTCTACTGGTTAGTACCGCTCAAACAGGACAAGTTGGGTGATCTTCTGCTGGTTAGTACCGTTCAAACAGGACAAGACGTGTTATCTTCTGCTGGTTAGTACCGTTCAAACAGGTCAAGACGCGTTATCTTCTGCTGGTTAGTACCGTTCAAACAGGTCAAGACGCGTTATCTTCTGCTGGTTAGTACCGTTCAAACAGGACAAGACGCATTATCTTCTGCTGGTTAGTACCGTTCAAACAGGACAAGACGCGTTATCTTCTGCTGGTTAGTACCGTTCAAACAGGACAAGACGCGTTATCTTCTGCTGGTTAGTACCGTTCAAACAGGACAAGGCTCGTTATCTTCTGCTGGTTAGTACCGTTCAAACAGGACAAGGCGTGTTATCTTCTACTGGTTAGTACCGTTCAAACAGGACAAGGCGTGTTATCTTCTGCTGGTTAGTACCGTTCAAACAGGACAAGGCGTGTTATCTTCTACTGGTTAGTACCGCTCAAACAGGACAAGTTGGGTGATCTTCTGCTGGTTAGTACCGTTCAAACAGGACAAGACGCGTTATCTATCTTCTGCTGGTTAGTACCGTTCAAAAAGGACAAGACGCGTTATCTTCTGCTGGTTAGTACCGTTCAAACAGGACAAGACGCGTTATCTTCTACTGGTTAGTACCGTTCAAACAGGACAAGACGCGTTATCTTCTACTGGTTAGTACAGTTCAAACAGGACAAGACGCGTTATCTTCTGCTGGTTAGTACCGTTCAAACAGGACAAGGCGTGTTATCTTCTGCTGGTTAGTACCGTTCAAACAGGACAAGACGTGTTATCTTCTGCTGGTTAGTACCGTTCAAACAGGACAAGACGTGTTATCTTCTGCTGGTTAGTACCGTTCAAACAGGACAAGACGTGTTATCTTCTGCTTGTTAGTACCGTTCAAACAGGACAAGACGCGTTATCTTCTGCTGGTTAGTACCGTTCAAACAGGACAAGACGTGTTATCTTCTGCTGGTTAGTACCGTTCAAACAGGACAAGACGTGTTATCTTCTGCTTGTTAGTACCGTTCAAATAGGACAAGACGCGTTATCTTCTACTGGTTAGTACCGTTCAAACAGGACAAGATGTGTTATCTTCTGCTGGTTAGTACCGTTCAAACAGGACAAGACGCGTTATCTATCTTCTGCTGGTTAGTACCGTTCAAACAGGACAAGACGCGTTATCTTCTGCTGGTTAGTACCGTTCAAAAGGGGACAAGACGCGTTATCTTCTGCTGGTTAGTACCATTCTAACAGGACAAGACGCGTTATCTTCTGCTGGTTAGTACCGTTCAAACAGGACAAGACGCGTTATCTTCTACTGGTTAGTACCGTTCAAACAGAACAAGACGCGTTATCTTCTACTGGTTAGTACCGTTCAAACAGGACAAGACGCGTTATCTTCTGCTGGTTAGTACCGTTCAAACAGGACAAGACGCGTTATCTTCTGCTGGTTAGTGCCGTTCAAACAGGACAAGACGCGTTATCTTCTGCTGGTTAGTACCGTTCAAACAGGACAAGACGCGTTATCTTCTACTGGTTAGTACCGTTCAAACAGGACAAGACGCATTATCTTCTGCTGGTTAGTACCGTTCAAACAGGACAAGACGCGTTATCTTCTGCTGGTTAGTGCCGTTCAAACAGGACAAGACGCGTTATCTTCTGCTGGTTAGTACCGTTCTAACAGGACAAGACGCGTTATCTTCTACTGGTTAGTACCGTTCAAACAGGACAAGGCGTGTTACCTTCTGCTGGTTAGTACCGTTCAAACAGGACAAGGTGTGTTATCTTCTACTGGTTAGTACCGTTCAAACAGGACAAGGCGTGTTATCTTCTGCTGGTTAGTACAGTTCAAACAGGACAAGGCGTGTTATCGTCTACTGGTTAGTACCGCTAAAATAGGACAAGATGTGTTATCTTCTGCTGGTTAGTACCGTTCAAACAGGACAAGACGCGCTATCTATCTTCTGCTGGTTAGTACCGTTCAAACAGGAAAAGACGCGTTATCTTCTGCTGGTTAGTACCGTTCAAACAGGACAAGACGCGTTATCTTCTGCTGGTTAGTACCGTTCTAACAGGACAAGACGCGTTATCTTCTGCTGGTTAGTACCGTTCAAACAGGACAAGACGCGTTATCTTCTACTGGTTAGTACCGTTCAAACAGGACAAGACGCGTTATCTTCTGCTGGTTAGTACCGTTCAAACAGGACAAGACGCGCTATCTATCTTCTGCTGGTTAGTACCGTTCAAACAGGAAAAGACGCGTTATCTTCTGCTGGTTAGTACCGTTCAAACAGGACAAGACGCGTTATCTTCTGCTGGTTAGTACCGTTCAAACAGGACAAGACGCGTTATCTTCTACTGGTTAGTACCGTTCAAACAGGACAAGACGCGTTATCTTCTGCTGGTTAGTACCGTTCAAACAGGACAAGACGCGTTATCTTCTGCTGGTTAGTACCGTTCAAACGGGACAAGACGCGTTATCTTCTGCTGGTTAGTACCGTTCAAACAGGACAAGACGCGTTATCTTCTACTGGTTAGTACCGTTCAAACAGGACAAGACGCGTTATCTTCTGCTGGTTAGTACCGTTCAAACAGGACAAGACGCGTTATCTTCTACTGGTTAGTACCGTTCAAACAGGACAAGACGCGTGTTATCTTCTACTGGTTAGTACCGTTCAAACAGGACAAGACGCGTGTTATCTTCTGCTGGTTAGTACCGTTCAAACAGGACAAGACGCGTTATCTTCTGCTGGTTAGTACCGTTCAAACAGGACAAGACGAGTTATCTTCTGCTGGTTAGTACCGTTCAAACAGGACAAGACGCGTTATCTTCTACTGGTTAGTACCGTTCAAACAGGACAAGACGCGTTATCTTCTGCTGGTTAGTACCGTTCAAACAGGACAAGACGCGTTATCTTCTGCTGGTTAGTACCGTTCAAACAGGACAAGACGCGTTATCTTCTGCTGGTTAGTACCGTTCAAACAGGACAAGACGCGTTATTTTCTACTGGTTAGCACCGTTCAAACAGGACAAGACGCGTTATCTTCTGCTGGTTAGTACCGTTCAAACAGGACAAGACGCGTTATCTTCTGCTGGTTAGTACCGTTCAAACAGGACAAGACGCGTTATCTTCTGCTGGTTAGTACTGTTCAAACAGGACAAGACGCGTTATCTTCTGCTGGTTAGTACCGTTCAAAAGGGGACAAGACGCGTTATCTTCTGCTGGTTAGTACCGTTCAAACAGGACAAGACGCGTTATCTTCTGCTGGTTAGTACCGTTCAAACAGGACAAGACGCGTTATCTTCTACTGGTTAGTACCGTTCAAAAGGGGACAAGACGCGTTATCTTCTGCTGGTTAGTACCGTTCAAACAGGACAAGACGCGTTATCTTCTGCTGGTTAGTACCGTTCAAACAGGACAAGACGCGTTATCTTCTACTGGTTAGTACCGTTCAAACAGGACAAGACGCGTTATCTTCTGCTGGTTAGTACCGTTCAAACAGGACAAGACGCGTTATCTTCTGCTGGTTAGTACCGTTCAAACAGGACAAGACTCTTCTGCTGGTTAGTACCGTTCAAACAGGACAAGACGCGTTATCTTCTGCTGGTTAGTACCGTTCAAACAGGACAAGACGCGTTATCTTCTACTGGTTAGTACCGTTCAAACAGGACAAGACGCGTTATCTTCTGCTGGTTAGTACCGTTCAAACAGGACAAGACTCTTCTGCTGGTTAGTACCGTTCAAACAGGACAAGACGCGTTATCTTCTGCTGGTTAGTACCGTTCAAACAGGACAAGACGCGTTATCTTCTACTGGTTAGTACCGTTCAAACAGGACAAGACGCGTTATCTTCTGCTGGTTAGTACCGTTCAAACAGGACAAGACGCGTTATCTTCTGCTGGTTAGTACCGTTCAAACAGGACAAGGCACGTTATCCTCTACTGGTTAGTATTCAGTTAATTCATGCTCGCCTACTTGCTGCAGCTAAAGGAGAAGCCATTAGGGTTTTAATGCTAACACCTTAGCTGATATTTCATGTACTAAGTATCAGGACAACATGGAGCAGTTTGTGTAACACTTTTTTGTAGTAACATTTACATCATGGCGAGTTCAATAAAACACTTCATGCTACTACTATTTACATATTGATAAGATGTAATTCATGTCAGAGTTGATAAAATTATTAAAGTGTCATGGTAGGAAAGGTCAATCTACATATTTAAAATATTGGGTTGATCAAAATATAGGCCTGCCCCGAATTTACTACATTGCTTTTGATTAAAAAAAGGTTTAAATATTTGTACTATGACCCACTGTGGGCTCCCAGGCCTGGATATATTGTCCTTCTGTTTAAAAACATTGAAATACATTGAATTGACTGCCCCGTTTTATACTGACTGCTGACTTTCTTAACCTAAACTGATGTAGGCGTTGGGTTTACGTATAGATATAGGTTGATAACCTTAAATAATAAATGTTATTTTTAATTAATGTTTACTGCAGCTAAATTTATTAAAAATAAAAACATTGAATGTGCCTGCCTTACTAATTCCCAGCAAATTGTCATCTTTGTTTTTCAGATTGAAATGAATGCAGTTCAAGTTCTACAAGTTTACCAACGCCATGGAAGCTGTTCAGCTGAAACACTATCGGCCTCATCACAGAAGTTTAACAGGGCTTTGCAAACACTGAGACTGCTGCACTTTCAGAACCATCAGTGCTTTGAAATCATATCTTTCAAGCTTGCACAGGACTGTCCAGCTGTTCTTTTTTTATGAGCACAAGTTGTCTTTCATTTTTCTTATATTGATAAAAGCACAAGCTGTTTTTTTTATTTGTCTTTTTATTTGATTCAATGCTGCTAGATTAAATAAAACTAAGGTTTTGAGGATGTATGTTGCATCTGTAATTATTTATGCATTTGATTAGAAGTGACTGAAATTAAATTATGAAGTTATGTTACATTAGCAATGTGCAATTTTAAATTACTCTTATATTATTCTGCTATACTAACTTAATCAAATTCAAGTGGATTTTGTGAAAGAATTTAAGTTATTACAGTGTAAAATGATACATTATTACAACTTATGAAAGAGTTAGAGCAAGTAAGGATTAAACGTTAGAACCATGTAGATTTTTAAGTTACCAGAAGTAAAGATGAAAAGTTATTACAATATAAAATTATAATTTAGTGGAACTTACAATTGAGTTGTAAAGTTGAGCAAACTCAAAAGCAAAACTTAAAATATTTAGTTTAGCTGTTTAACTTAAAATCTTATCGAAGTTTGTCGCCTTGAAATTTTAAGTTCATCCAACTTTTTCTTTTTTTACAGTGTACTTTTTCAGGTAGAATAAATAGTATTTTAGTGTAAAACAGGACATGATACCATAAGTTAGAGCTCCTTCATAGCGCTTCATTCTGTGGATGCTCCTGCAGAACTATGGTGGGAAATGGTCCATTAAAACTGGACCGGTTTGTCAGAGACCACCATGAAGGGTCCTACCATCTCACTCTCCATTATTCATAATAACATAACTCCACCTCCACCCCATGGCTTCAGGAACCAGATCCCGGTCCTTCAGGAACCAGATCCCGGTCCGGCTACAGGAACCAGATCCCGGTCCGGCTACAGGAACCAGATCCCAGTCCGGCTACAGGAACCAGACCTCCTCTCTTCCTTCACATCATCTCCAAACTTTCCTTCCTGATAAATCTTCTTCAGGTCTGGCTTGGTGATCCTGATCCATCCCTTTAGTCCTGCTGCTGTAGGCCGAGGCTGCTGGGAGACATCCCATGATGCACTGGGATACGTCCCATGATGCACTGGGAGACGTCCCATGATGCACTGGGATACATCCCATGATGCACCGGGAGACGTCCCATGATGCACTGGGATACGTCCCATGATGCACTGGGAGACGTCCCATGATGCACTGGGATACATCCCATGATGCACCGGGAGACGTCCCATGATGCACCGGGAGACGTCCCATGATGCACCGGGAGACGTCCCATGATGCACCGGGAGACATCCCATGATGCCCTGGGAGACGTCCCATGATGCACTGGGAGATATCCCATGATGCACTGGGAGACGTCCCATGATGCCCTTGGCTCCTCTCTGCTCTCTTTACTCTCCATGTACATAGACTGTGTCTTTACTGGTTCTGATGAAGGTTTTCCTCTCCACTGTCTCCTCATGCAGCTCACGGAGGATTGAAACAAAGAGAAGATTTGATCCAATCCGTTGGTTTTCTTCGCTACGTCACACGAACTGGTTTTATCCATCCTTATTGTTCTCAAACACAGTTTCAGTCTGAGGAATTCCTCATCTTGTTTGTTCCACTTATCTTTTCCCCGGATCCAGACCTTTATTTGCACGAAGACCACGTTGAGTCTATCTCTGTTCAGTTTCATTCATAAATATTCTGAGAACAGTCGTCGCTGTGTGGCTTTAAAGGTCATTTCTCAGCAGTGAGGCGATGATTACGGCAAAAACACTCACCTCTGGTTCCACTTTGGTGGGCTGAAGAACAAACAGCTGCAGAGCTGCCACAACACAGAGAGGGACTGAATGTGAGCTTTCTGATGTCGCAGCTTGTTTTACAGTAAATGTTTGGTTTAGGTGAGAGAAAAATCTACAGTACCTCCATCAAACAGAGCGAGGAAAGCCAGGATGATGAAAGGAGCCGTTTTCCCAACAAAGTCGTACATCACACTGCCGAATGGGGGTCCAACTGTGGACGGCACTTATCTATAAATACTGTGGTTTAAACGTGTAACATTACTATAAATAAAGTGATGAAGCTTACATACCCAACACTCCTAACGCCAGACCCCCCAAAGCAATGCCGATGGCGTGACCTCTCTCTTCATCGTCTGTGTACACACTAGCAAGCATCCCCATGCCTAAAAACACACACAGTACACATCAGACACGCAGGAAAAGCTACATGAGACAAAGGCCGAAATTCGACTTGTTTTCCGGGTCGTCTGAAACATGGAGCAGCAAAGCTCACGCTGGTCTGAGGAAGACTCCGGTGGTTGCCGGCGTCCTTATCTCTGAAGTCATGTTATGGTCAGACAAAGCCTGCGGCAAGATCTGATCTTTGTGGTGCCTGTCCTGCTGACGTTAATCACATGAGTTAATTAAGAGTGCACACCCTGGTGCTGAAAATCCAGATGTGCTCCATTCAGCCTGCTGTCCTTTTAGCATTAGCAGCAGAGAAGTACGAGTCGTTCTTCTCATTTAAAGATCTAAGATGTTCTTTAGTCTCATGCTCCATTAAATTACAGCATGCAGTAAAATGTAAACTAAAGACTGTGCATGTATAAGAATAAGCAACGAGTTAACGTTTAAATTAGGAATAAAAAAGTAAAAATACAAGCACAATAGACGTACATGAAGAAAATGTGTTTTCTATTTCTGTTGAAGAAGTGGGATGCAGGTGCAACGTTAACATGAGGAAGGACAACAACTCCACCTCTGAAAAAACTTTGTAAAATGTAAATAAAAGCAGAATTCAGTCATTTCCTAATCTCATAAAGCCATTTTTTACTCCCAGTTTAACGTAACTTGCAGTTTACAATCATCTCATGGGAACATGCGTGTGAATCTGACGGCAGCAACATTGTAATCATCTGTAATCATCATCTGTAAGCTGTAACACATGGAAATGTGAAACGACGTAAATGTTTAGTAAATAAATGTAATGTATAAGTCCATAAAATACATAAATTAATTATGTTACATATCAATACTATATATCAAAATACATTTAGAAATTAAATTTAACCCATAAAGACCCAACCATGACTAAATGATGAGATAAGTTAATTGTTTTTATTATGAGGTCTTTGTTTTTATCCTTTTAATAAAATGTAAAATAAAACAATGCAATTTTTTTTAGGGATATTTACCATTTATTACCATGTAAAAGTGAAAATGTTTATAATGTAGTGTCATGTATATCGCTGTTTGGTGTCCATTAAGGAGCAGAAGACAAAAATCCGATTGTGTTCTACAGGATTTCCAGCAAAGTTTGTACCATGAAGTGATGCCAAATGTCTCAGAAGCTGCATCATAAAAGCCATGCTGGGTTCTTATGGTTTATTAGGGGTCCCAAGATAAAAAAGGTAAGAAAGTTTTCTTTTTTTTAAAAAAAAAGAAAAAAAAAGGCCTTTTTGTTATTTTTACAAGAAATAACAAAACCTTTGAGAGATATTTACCATTTATTACCGTGTGACATGTCAAAATTCATTAATTAAAGTTTATTAAATGTAAACATCATAATAATGTACTTTTACTTCTTTTTCCTGAATAAAACATGTTATGCTGCAGATCAAACTGCGCTGTCTGTAACCTCTTAACTAAAATGATTGACACCTCTGGATTTAAATGAATCCACTGCAGTGAGACAAAGTCCTCCGTTGGAGGAAATACTAAACACACCGAGAAGCTGAACAGAGCGACTGAACGTGCACGGTACGCGCCAGAGAAACGGAAAGCGTACCGGCCACTGATGAGCAGGAGGAGCCCACGCCTTGGAGCGATCTGGCCAGAAACAGCAGCGTGTAGCTGGATGAGAAGGCGAACACTTCACAGCAGCACAAAGACAGAGAAACAAGCATCAGGCCATCATCCTGAACTCCTCAGAATCAATGCAGACCTGATGCGACTTACTGATGGTGGAGATAAACATGATGCAGAAGCCAGCGAATATGGGAAGCTGGTATCCTATTCTGAAGGCAGAGAAAACACACATCACACTCCTCATAACAATAACATTCATGTTTTTACATTTCTGCACAAATATCCAACATGAAGCAGGAAGTTTGGCTTTTAAGGGGAATCGTAGAAATTGCTTAACAGTTTGTAGCTGATTAGAGTCGGCCAGGAGAAGCTCGGCATGCTTCACTTGCCTTGCTTTGTCCTCTGTGAGGAGTGAAGGTGACTAACAGACAATGATAGGACTGTGATCAATTCCAGCACATATGACGGCCCATCTGAGACACTAAATACTGGGTAGAAATAAACGCAGTCACACCCTCCCTCTTCCCTACAATATCTCAGACATTTTATCACTGAAACATTCAGAAAGGATCTTTTTAAATCACAATCATGTTAAATTCTCCCTCAGGGATGAAAAAATGTTGCTTTTTTCTCCTTTTGCACATTAACTGGATCATTTTAAATGGATTAAATATGCAGATGACACGGCCTGTTAGAGCAGCAGGATGGATTCATGTTGTCTTGATGTTTCCAGCAGATTCTGATACTACCATGTGAATGTGGAGCTGAACTGGAGACTCATCAGACCAGCAACGTTTTTCCACCTTGTCCAGTTCTGGTGAGTGTGTGTGAACCAGAGATGGTAATTCCTGGTCCAGAAAGTAAAAGTCCTGCCATGTTTCTGGATCTACCTGTACATTTAGAACAGGTGTTTTCATTAACAGGCTCGTTTACCTGGTAAATAAACTCTGCTCATTAAATTCAGCTGGTTTGGTGACTGGTCGGAGCAGCTGCCGGACAGGACTTTTACTTTCTAGACCAGGAATTACCACCTCTGGTGTGAACCATCTGCTTCAAGGTTGGACGTGTGGCGTGTTCAGATTCTGCATATCATGGTTGGAACCAGCGCTTACTGGACTTCCTATCATCTCCAACCAGTCTGTCCTTTCTCCTGTGACCTCTGAACTCTGACATCAACTAGACATTCTGGTCCAGACAGCTGCAGCTGACTGGATATTTACTCCTCTTCAGATCTTCTCTGGAAACACTGGAGATAGTTGTGTGTGAAAATCCCAGTAAACACTCCGACCAACAACCATACTGCGTTCAAAGCATAGACCATGTATGAAAGATGGAGGGAGCCTCCGGCGGTTAAAGGTGAGGCCTGTGCAGAAGTGCATAAAACTGCAGTCCCCCCTTCATCCACTAGGGGCTGCAAAACAGAGCAAATCCCCATAGACTCCCATGTTAAAAAGACCAACTTTACAGCAGAAATAAACACGTTTAAAGCAGAAATAAACATGTTTACAGCCTGGTTCAAAAATCCATTTTAGGTTTAATAGGTCAGGTTTACCTTCATGACAACTGCGGGGGGAGTGAATTTTTTTCTAACTTGCCCGTTTAAAAATAATTTAATCTCGAAGTTCGGCATATTTAGGGGCGGGTCCTTTTGATTGACAGGTACCCGATCTCCCACTTCAAGTCAGAAGAACGTAAAACAACCGCGGTTTTTAGCCGGTTAACAACATGACTTAGCTTTAGCCCGCTTACCTCCATTAGCTGGTTAGCTCCTGTTATCTCCGGGTTAGCTCGGTTAGCTCTTAGCTACAGAAAGCTCAGAGTTTGCTTGATGTCAATCATCCACCATGACGCTCACAGCCCCCCTCTCAGCTCCACCTCTTTGCCCATATTTGTATTTTCCAGGCGAGACGACACGCATGCCCCTGCCAAGATGGTGATGGTAGGAACCGCCCACCGAGCTTCAATTCAGCTCTTCAGAAACCTACGGGTGACGTCACGGAGGCTCCGCCCATCTTTTTATTTCCAGTCTATGGTTCAAAGTCACTTAAATCTTTGTGCTTCTTCATCATGATGCTCAGTTTGAACGCCAGCAAGTCGTCTTTACCATGTTTGACTAAATGCTGGCAGGTGATTGGCTGGTTAGATATTAGTGTTACCAGGAAGTTGACCAGATAGAAACCAGCTTTTTCCTTTCTGTCTCTCCAGTTAGCAGATCTCCGTTGAACTGGTTTTATTCTCCATCAGCCGCTTCCAGCCCAGCTCCTCCTTTTCAAGCTGCCTGACTTCATCTGTGTCACATCTGCTCTGCACTGCGGGACCTTTGCTGCGACTGTCTCTGTCCTCAGGCGGTCCACGTTCCAACAGGGAGGTCACAGAAAACCACTAAATATAAACTATCACAACCGCAGACAGTAACAATCCTCTCATGATGAAAGCGATTCTGACTGAACTGGTCTTTAGCAGCTAAATGCTCCACGAGTTCCACTGCTGATCGACCAAGTAATCAGATTACATCCACACAGCATTACAACAAGCTGTAAGAGCTTAAAGCCGATGAGTTGACTTCATTAATATAAGCATTATTTTCTAGTGGATGTTTTTTGTTGATTTCTTTATTTTTTAGTAAAAATGTCTATTTTTGCTCCTTAAAGCGGACGATCATGAGTTCACGCCGTCATGGGAGATCATGCTAAAATACAGAGTAAGACAAAGTCTCTGAGTGCGTGTTATGACTGACGGCTGCTCCCGTCTTTCTGCCTGGATAACTTGGGATTTTGGTGATTTTTATTTAATGTCAAAACCAATTGCTCTGGTGCACATGACTGAAATGTGACTCACCGTGTGTGGTGTTATCCATGCACCACCAGTCGGATGCACATGCAGAACACACATAATCAGGAATTCTGCTCCACTTAATTCACTTGGATTAAATCTGTTGTATCTCCCATGACATTAAACCCTCAAAACAACATCAAGCTGACATGTTTACCATGTGCTGCATTAGATTTCCTCCGCTGTAACTCCAACAGCGAGTCTGTTACAGCTCTTTCTGTTCAATTTGGGTTGGATATTGGCCCTGATAAGAAGATAAATGTTATCCTGTTTTGACTTCTCTCAGCATAAAAGGAAATCTGAAGCACCATTTTGACCCTGGGCTAGCCGGAAGCTTCTACAGAAGCAACCTCTCACGCTGCTGTGCCGCTCGCTGTCTTTCTGCTTCGTGTTAACAGTTCATTTTTGACTAATTATTTTGCTTGTTCTCTGACATTTGTTGCAGCATCACAATAAATGTTTACATGAGGGTGAATCAGGATATGATCATCACCTCTGATGAGAACCGCATTTGTCTCCAGTTTTATCTTCTCGTCGTCGGCTTCCTGTTAAATCCTGAACAGAATCTAAAATTCTCCTCACACATACAGCTCTTAGTGAAGAAGTATTATTATTATCTTCACACTAACACACCGAGAAAGCTGTTTTTTGCTCTGGTTTTACCACATTTTATCTATTGTCTGGCAGAGTTGGGCTACACTTATGAGTAGTATCACCTGCTTGTTTTGTTGCAGAAGAGAGTCATAATAATAATTGATAAAGTAGTTAATAGAAAAGATATTAACAAACTATTTCGTTGATGTGGTTTATTGAAAATAATGGACTTGGTTGTGCTTCAGACTTTAAACTTTACTATTCATAGCGTGATCCAGACGGTGACACAGAGGTCTTAACACAGTCTGCTGATTGGTCCAAAGACATGCATGTTGGGTTAATTGGTTACTCTACATTACCCATAGGGGAGTAAGTGTGAGCATGTGTGGTTGGTTGTGCCTGAGTTGGCTCTGCGATGGACTGGCAACCTGTCCAGGGTGTACCCTGCCTCTCGGCCGAAGGCTGCTGGGATAGGCTCCAGTTCCCCGCGACCCTTATTCGGATTAAGCAGTTTCAGAAAATGAAGGAATGAATGTTTTTATGGATTAGGAAATGCAGTTAAGTATGCAAATGTTTGTCTTTATCCAACCGAGGATGTTTGCTATGATTAGACAAAATGTTAATCAATTCACAAGGGTGCGAGGGGGTTGTGTTATTCCACCTGGAACAGTGCCTTAGGACAGTCAGCGTTTGCTGTTTACACATAGAAGGCACCACCAAGGTGGAGCACAGGAGCAACATGAAACCAGCAAACAGGAAGTAGCAAGCAGAAGAGGATACAAAAGGGAGGAAAATCTATTAAACAGAACAAGAAACCAAAACTAAAGAACACAAAACCACAAAAACTCCACACCAAAACCCTGAAGTTGGGAAGTTGAACAGCAAAAGAAATTGTGGTTTTATTCTTGTCTGCTTCTGGTGTTTTTGAACATTGTAAACAACTTTATAGTGATGCGTTGCCGCTAGCAACCAGGGTTAAAACACTGACGGTACCTCCGAACTCAACACTGCTCACTAGTTGATGAAGTGACCAACCTTATGTATGTAAGGTGGCTTAAATGGGCCTTTACAGTTACGCTGCTTGTTGACTCCTCTTCCCTGTCCTCCTTTTCCTCAGCCAGTCCAGGAAGATGGCCGTCCTTCCTGGTTCTGGTTCTGATGGAAGTTTTCCTTCCTGGTTCTGGTTCCGATGGAAGTTTTCCTTCTTGGTTCTGGTTCCGATGGAAGTTTTCCTTCCTGGTTCTGGTTCTGATGGAAGTTTTCCTTCCTGGTTCTGGTTCCGATGGAAGTTTTCCTTCCTGGTTCTGGTTCTGATGGAAGTTTTCCTTCCTGGTTCTGGTTCTGATGGAAGTTTTCCTTCCTGGTTCTGGTTCCGATGGAAGTTTTCCTTCTTGGTTCTGGTTCTGATGGAAGTTTTCCTTCCTGGTTCTGGTTCCGATGGAAGTTTTCCTTCCTGGTTCTGGTTCCGATGGAAGTTTTCCTTCTTGGTTCTGGTTCCGATGGAAGTTTTCCTTCCTGGTTCTGGTTCCGATGGAAGTTTTCCTTCCTGGTTCTGGTTCCGATGGAAGTTTTCCTTCCTGGTTCTGGTTCTGATGGAAGTTTTCCTTCCTGGTTCTGGTTCTGATGGAAGTTTTCCTTCCTGGTTCTGGTTCCGATGGAAGTTTTCCTTCTTGGTTCTGGTTCCGATGGAAGTTTTCCTTCCTGGTTCTGGTTCCGATGGAAGTTTTCCTTCCTGGTTCTGGTTCTGATGGAAGTTTTCCTTCTTGGTTCTGGTTCTGATGGAAGTTTTCCTTCCTGGTTCTGGTTCTGATGGAAGTTTTCCTTCCTGGTTCTGGTTCCGATGGAAGTTTTCCTTCTTGGTTCTGGTTCTGATGGAAGTTTTCCTTCCTGGTTCTGGTTCCGATGGAAGTTTTCCTTCCTGGTTCTGGTTCTGATGGAAGTTTTCCTTCCTGGTTCTGGTTCTGATGGAAGTTTTCCTTCCTGGTTCTGGTTCTGATGGAAGTTTTCCTTCCTGGTTCTGGTTCTGATGGAAGTTTTCCTTCCTGGTTCTGGTTCTGATGGAAGTTTTCCTTCCTGGTTCTGGTTCTGATGGAAGTTTTCCTTCCAGATTCTGGTTCTGATGGATGTTTTTCTCTCCACTGTCTCCTCGTGCAGCTCAGGATGGAGAAGATAGGGGCATTGTTTCTATAAACTGGTTTACAGAGTTGTTATAAATTGGACTATGTTGGATTATATAATAAATTTCTTTTAATTGGATTATATTTGACTGAGCTGAGGCCCTGTGATGGACTAATGACCGGTCCAGGTGCACCTGCCTGCTAATTTATTGGGAAAGGCAGTGTAGAAAAGGACTGAATGAACTGTGTTGAAATGGACAGACTGAACTTGTAAAAGACAATTTGCAAATCAAGCGGAATTGAATTAAATACTTCCTCAAAGTTCCTCATATTCAGATCCAACTACTCAGAAAGATCCTCTTCCAATCAAAGCTAAGATCATTTCCTTGGAGGTGAACAGAACATGGATGTACCAGACGTCCGGTCTAAGTGGCTACATCTGCTGAAGAAACGCCTGTCACTTGCAATAAAAGAACCTCCAGAAACAAAGCAAGATAACATTTCCAAATATAACTTGACATGAGAGAAAGCCCAGTGAGAACATCATGCCTCTGGCTTTGTTTGATGAGAGTTGCATGACTGCAGCAGTCGTATATCTTGATTTTGTGTCAGAGAACTCAGATTTTACTGTCCTTGTTACTGCTGGAGTCATCACAGAAAAAGAAAAGTAAATTAAAAATAAAAAGAAAATCATTCTGGTTTGATTGGATTTTTAATACCTGGGTAATTAAAATTCAGTAGTTTCTTTATAGATATACAGATTTTAAATTAATCTATTCCTGTATTTTTAACGCTGAACCTTAAAACCGTTAGAAAACCAGTTAAACTGATAACTGCAAATCTCCGTTCAGAGCATGTGACTCGTACTGTTTCAGCTTATCAAAAGGTTTCAGGGTTAAGTTTTCTTGCTATATTCCTATATTGACTCATAATTGTTCTGTGTGAAGTTTTCTTTGACATCGGAAAATTCCCTGAATCCAGTCCCTCCCAGTCCCAGTTGGGTTTCCTCCCGGTTTATACAACAATGCCGGGACAGTAAAATGCAAAAGCTTTGTTTCATTTTGGCTTCTCGTTTCCATGGTAACTGAGTTTTGCAGGATAAAACCAGCAGCCTTCAGAACGACCATTTCTTGCAATATGGGGCGAGTCCTGTCAGGGTAAACTGGAACAGGAGTTTTTTGGCAATGATGACGTCTTTCACATCATCTTGCATTTGTGCACGCAGATCCTGCTTTACGCATGAAAGCACGCCAACAACAGCAGGACTCTGTGTCACACTTTTTCTACGTTTATTTGTTCTGTTGAAGCAAAACCGGATTCTGGTTGAGCATTTATGTCATCAGAGGCTACATGTGCCAGTATGCCAGACAACTAGCAACTGGAACGCAATGCCTCTGTTGCCAACAACGTTTCACCTCCCACTGGAGGACGAGCATGCTCACTGTGTCACTTCTGGTCATGTTTATGTTCTCCCTTTACACCGAGATCATTTTCAGTCTGCTGTTTGGTCAATGTACATTAATTTTTCAATTACACCAAAGAAAATGTGTTTGTGTTTTGCATGAAAACGTGGCCAAAGGTTTGTGAATTCACTGATAAAAATATAAACTTATCAACAAGTGTGAATATACATGACCTGACCAAACATACAAACGAATAAATGAATGTAGGTGTTGTGTTTGACCAGCTGATATCTTTAGATTGTTGCTCCCAACATCTGTTACATATGAGCAAAATATTAACACATTCATACCGATTACTGGAAATTAACTACAAATCACAACCAGTTATCTAACTGATTTATTCCCATGTTGATATGTACTCATATATGTATTATATTACTTATCTTAATCAATATGTTTTTTAATAACATTTTGTTATAAATTGTTCTGCAACATTTTCAAGTCTTGTTTCTCCGTGTTAAAATATGGTGTTCCACAAGGCTCCTGTTTAGGCCTCCTTTACTTTTGTTTTTACATGCTTCCACATGGACACATTACATGATATTTCCGTTCACCTCTATGCTGATGACACTTAGGTATATTTACCAGATCAGAGGTTCTGACATGACTGACTTCAACATGTTAAAGCTGGATGTCTCAGAACTTTCTACAACTCAGTTCATACTGACTCAGATGGGTTTAAGTGTTTTCCATCTCCATCAGCTGGTCCGTTTGTTCTAAAGAACCCCACCATTCTTAAAGACACAGAAACCATTTGCTCACTTTTACCTCTTTGACCAGTCCAACAATTTTTATCCATTTCTCAACCAAAAGTCTACCAGCATTATCAGAAGCTTCAAAACTCTCCTCCTGGACTTTAAACCATTCATTCATTTATTATCCTAACCGCATAGTCCAATGAAGGGTTGCGGGGAAGCTGGAGCCTATCCCACCAGTCTTTGGGCAGAAGGCGAGGTACACCCTGGACAGGCTGGTAGTCTATCGCAGGGTGTCTTTAAACCACAACCAAGAAAATAGTGGACATTACTGCAGTTTAAACCCATTTGGCTCCAAGTTGGTTTTAGAACTTGACATAACCATCTTACTGGTGAGTTTTAAAGCCCTTTGTGACCTTTCACCAAGTGATTTATCTGACCTCTTAGAACTATATGAAGCAGTACAAAGTCTGAGACCCTCTAAGAGGACTTTAACATGTTCCAGAAACATCTAAAATCAGGTCAGTAGAATCAATATTTTCCATTAAATCTCTTTTTAAAACAAATTTAAAGAGCCTTTCCTGATTTCAATTGACATTTTAGATTTCAGTAATTCAGCTGCTGCCATACAATCACTTTTACGATCACCTATGATGTGACTGCACCCGGGGCTCATTCAGGATGGAAATGCCAGTTCTGTTCCCTGGTTCAGGAGTGGTTACCCCGGACACACCTTCACCACCCCCCTCCTGATTTGTTCACCATTGGCCAATCTAGGAGCAAGCTAACCTCCATCAGGAAATAAGGAACCGCCACTATGATCAGTCTTGAGGGGGTTTGCAGCTGTCCGTTGGTGACGGTTGTCCCCTTCAACTTGGCGTTTGGTTATGATTTTGTGTCTCAGGATAGGTTGTGGAAAATTATGTACCTTTGGCTTTGGAGAACGTTTGATACAAGGTTTTAAAGGAGTTTCTCTGCACAGTACTCAC
The DNA here is from genome assembly GCF_933228915.1 of Telmatherina bonti. Taxonomy (NCBI): domain Eukaryota; kingdom Metazoa; phylum Chordata; class Actinopteri; order Atheriniformes; family Telmatherinidae; genus Telmatherina; species Telmatherina bonti. Next base: position 11,059,996 of record NC_136629.1, read on the forward strand.
TGCTGGTCTGATGTAAGATCTGCATCTTCATTCTTTTTGTGTTTTCACAGTTTCATGTTGCTAGCCTGTGTTGGGCTAGGCTAGTTAGATGGATTTGGGCTTAGAAATTCTGATTTGGTTAGTTTACTGGAACTGCGGCACTGTTTGTTTACATGTATGTTTTAAGCATTATGTTTATATCTTTGGTCCTTTGTTTGGCAACAGTTTTGCGGTTTTCTTTCAGCAGTTCCACTAACCCCAACAAAAGATGTGTTTCCGCCATAGACAGGATATAAAAAGATAGATGGAGCCTCCGTGATGTCACTCATAGGTTTTTGAGGAGCTGAATTGAAGCTCGGTGGGCGGTTCCTACCATCGGCTTCTTGGCAGGGGCATGGGTGTTGTTTTGTCCGAAAAATACAAATATGGGCAAAGAGGTAAAGCTGAGAGGGGGGCTGTCTGTAAACAGCTGGTTTCCATCTGGTCAACTTCCTGGTAACACGAATATCTAACCAGCCAATCACCTCCCACCGTTTAGTCAAACATGGTGAAGACGACTTGTTGGCGTTCAAACTGAGCATCATGATGAAGAAGCACAGAGATTTAAGTGACTTTGAACCATAGACTGTATATAAAAAGATGGAGGGAGTCTCCATGACGTCACACATAGGTTTCTGAAGAGCTGAATTGAAGCTGGGTGGTTCCTACCATCACCCTTTTGGCAGGGGCATGAGTGTCGTCTCGCCTGGAAAATACAAATATGGGCAAAGAGGTGGAGCTGAGAGGGGGGCTGTGAGCGTCATGGTGGATGATTGACATCGAGCAAACTCCGAGCTAAGAGCTTACCGAGCTAACCCAGAGATAACAGGAGCTAACCAGCTAGAGGAAGTAAATGGGCTAAAGCTAAGTCATGTTGTTAACCAACTAAAAACCGCGGTTGTTCTACGTTTTTTCTTGAAGCAGGAGATCGGATACCTGCCAATCAAAAGGACACGCCCCTAAATATGCCGAACTTCGATATTAAATTACTTTTAAAGGGGCGAGTTAGAAAAAAATTCACTCCCCCCACAGTTGTCAATGAAGGTAAACCTGACCTATTAAACCTAAAATGGATTTTTGAACCAGGCTGTAAACATGTTTATTTCTGCTGTGAAGTTGGCCTTTTTGACATGGGAGTCGATGGGGATTCGCTCTGTTTTGGAGCCCCAAGTGGATGAAGGGGGAACTGTAGTTTTATACACTTCAGTTTTAACTGCCGGAGGTTGGTGCTTGGTTTCCATGCTTTTATTTATTTTTTTTGTAAATACAATCAACTGTCTTTGCTGATTCTCAGTTTTGTCCACCATACTTTCTTACCCCTAATAGCCGGTTATAACAGCCACATTTCTGTTATCTTTAAGTTGTTTCATTAAACTTTTTCTGCTGCAGTGTGAAAATCTTTGTAACACTACTTTGGAAAAGTAATATTTGGGGTTGACTATTTAATCAAAAGCTAAATTTGACCCAGTCTGTTGGTTTCCTTAGCTAGGTAATCAATTATGAATTGGCTTGAATGAACACAGTTTTTATTAATTGGACTAATGTCAATTTGTTTTAAGTGGTTAAAAGCCAAGCCAGATCAAGTGGTCTGGTCTGGGAGATGAGATTCATCTGACAGTTTCATTCTTCGAGCTTTGGTTCCACACAGTTACTCTACTGTCAGAAATCTGGACATGCTCTTTAAAGCTCTTCATCTCAGAATGTGTTCGAACTATCAGAGAAGAAAAAGTAAATCTGTTGGTGGAAAAACCAGGGTCATTCCTTAGTTTCAGCTGACCTTGTATGAGCACATAGCCTTGGTGAGCCTGCAGTCTGTCCACCTGAAGCTACCTTTTCCTCAAATAAAAGTTGTTGCTTTAAGAAAATTGCAAACAAAAAGAACTTTAAACGTGTCCGCACAGATAAAAACCAGCACCTACCTGTTGGTGAGAGGTCCAATGAAGGGGTTGGTGAGAAGCTGCACAGTGGCTTTGGAAGCAAACAACATTCCTACTTTCACATTTTCATTCAGCAGCTTACTGGTGGACCGGGGACAGTCAGAGGAGTTCTGCAGCAGCTTTCCAGATGCAGTCGGAGGAACCATGTTGGCGGATCTGGCTGTAGAGTTGGAGCCTGACAATCGTACGGAGTTGTCGTATAAAGATACGACAGTGTGGAAGGATCCTGCAGGATTCTGCTGTGGCAGGCTGCTGTTCCTTAATCCTGCATCTGTTGCCTCATCCAGGTTGTATAGATAGCTGGGAATAATGGGAACTGTTGGGCACAAAGAGAGAAAATCCAAATATTACAACTTGTTTGAGGGAGATCCAAGTGAAAGAAATTAAAACTAAATTTATACAATTAAAAAAACACTTTTTCTTTCAGTTCTAGCATTTAGCCTGTTCATCATCTGGTCTGAACCAGGTCCTGAAATTAGTTCAATACAACAAGCTGATATGTAGAACTGTGTGAAAAAACCAAAGCAGAGTTCATGTGTAGCATTGGACCACAGTGAGACATCATCCCCCTCCAGCCTGTCTGCTTCCTGCACATCAGGATGAGGTCTGGACTCTGACTGGACTGTGCCAACACCATGATGCTGTTGTAGACCTGCTGTATTTGGGGTCATTACTGCTCTGCGTGAGACATGTCAGACAAGCTTTATCTGTCAGACAGACAGACTCACACCTGACTTTAGAATACTTTAATATTTAGAAGAGTTCATTGTAACTAGAAGGAATTCAGATCATCCCTCCACCAACATGCTGACATCTGCTATGAGGTCTTTCTGACCAAACATCTACATTGGTCTGGTGGTTTGTCCAGACACAGCTTTACCAACCTGAGATGTGCTACCATGTTGTTTCGTCTCTTGCAATCCTTCCAAACAAGCCATACTGGTTCAGTCTTTTTCTAACTGGATAGGCATCAACTTTAACGCTAAACATGCTAACTGAGGACTGGAGAGTCTGAGATGCAGCTCTTCTGTGTTAACATGGACGGTTCTAGCCTTGACATCCATTTCTGGAAACCCTGGAAGCCGTTAGGTCACAAGTCAAAACGCTTCTCCCACCTGAACCATTGCCGCCCCGTCCAATGTAAATAAATACACAGTATCAGTTTCATGTTGTTCATCTGAGGCTGTATTTACTTGATTTATATACATTAAAAGACCCAATGATCTAACACCCCCGACACACACACATACACACACATTTAACAATTTATAATAGGTTTTTTTTTTTTTTTTTTTTTACCAGCATACATGTATTTTTGTTGTTATTGTCTAGTATTTATGCATTTAGCTTGTTATTTTTTCCATATATTGTGACGTTGAATGTTTAATGTACATCCTATTTGTTTGTTTAAAAGTGTTATATATCTATATCCTGATGATGTAGACCCCAGGAAGAATAGCTACTACTACATCAGCAGCTAATGGAGATATAAACAAACAAACAGAACAGAAAAAAACAGAAAAAGCAAGACCTTAACAAATGGATTTTTCTTTCATTTTAGTTCTTTTTTTTTCTTAAAACAGACATAAAACGTGCAGATAAGACATGGAAGAGGTGAAATGTTGTCTTTCGCCTGGCCATTAAAAACGACGTGTGAAATGTATGTGTAGGATTGATCACTTTTTAAGACAGGAAAAGTACTTTCTCAGACCTTTTTTAGATGTGATGTTCAAGCTGAGTTGGGTAAGCGGAGGTTCGGGGTTGGGACGTAAACAGGGTGAAGCACTGGATTAAAACCACCACCTCATAAGTACTGTTAGGATCTAATCAGATCTGATTTTACTTTGAAGACCAGTAAAACGATCCTACCGTAGGGGTCATTCTTTTAACCTGAAGTTTTATCACCTTTTTTTTTTTTACTTTTTGGAGCCAAAGTGCTGAAAATAAAAAATGTACATTTTCATTCAGGCTCCACAGATCTTTGCCACTAAAAGCGTTTGGGGTCAGATTTGACCCACGCCTGTTTGGATGGATTTTAGATCTTTTAGATGTGTCATCTGTCGGCTAGATGAAAGGAAATGGTAGAACCTGTGAAACTACTAATCCCATTGGCTTTATGTTGTGTGGGGCAGTAATGACCGAAAGGGAGACCCTGACTCTCTTCTGGACCAGGTTCTGACCACCTGCTGATCTTTGAAGGTCTGTGAGGGAAACAGTTTTCAGCTAAATAAAAGTGATATTTCTCAAAATGTTGACAAACTGCACTGAATAGCATTTAATACGCTGGTATGCTGAGTATACCTATTTCTTTTTCAGTCAGCATTGAGTATACTCACTTCTAAATACCACGTGATGCTGCTTTTACAGTTACAAACGTCCCAACGAATGTACGTCACTGGTGCAGCTGGTCAGCTGCTCTGTTAACTGGAGCCTGACCATACAGATCCAGTCGTCCTCTAATTTATTCATACCCTCCCTCTAGGGAAGGAAAAAAACAGTTGCCTGTGAAACAAGCTGAAATTGACAAAAGTAATAAATAAAACATTTTACGAAAATTGTTACATTATTTTTTTTATTCTGGTTCAATAGAAATCTTTTTTTAAAGCAAACAAATGATAAAATAATATATGTTACATCAGTCATAAACTAATATTTAGTTGAACAATTCTTTAATGTTTCCGCTCCAGTTTGGTGTTTTCTGTTCCTCTCAGTCAGACTTCTGCACCTGTTGACAGGTATTTTGTCCCACTGTTCAACAGAAAAGTCTCTAATTTGTCCAGGACCAGTTTGTTTGTTTTATTTTTTTTTTACTCAATTAAATTAAAAAAACTGTGTCTTATATCACTAAATTATAATTTAGTGAATTTTTAGTGATTGTTTGTTTTATTATTTGAGTGATTGTTGTAAATTCAGCCTTTTCTTTAATGAAAGGGGATGAAGACATTTGAGAATGACTGTCTAAGAGTCTGAAACAGTGTTTTTTGGGCTTCTTTTTTTTTTTTTTTTTTTCAGAAAAGAACAAAAAAATGAGTCTATACCCACTTCTTGAGGGGCCATTACACCACTGGTTCAGCATAAAATCTTGCCCGCGGTTGAGAGGGAGGGTTCGCAACAGCTTTTTGAAGCCCTTCTCCCTCATTTGTTTGCTCCATACTGCACCATCTTTACTGGAAATGAACTGGTCACATGACCCCTACGTCTCATCCAGGGACACATAAATGTGGAAAAACTTCTATTGTAGTTGTGTTTCCATTAGTTTTCATAAAATTAAAGCAATATATTTAACATTTCACATAACATCTGTATTTGTTTCCATTGAACTGCATTTCAATTCAATTCAGCTTTATTTGTATAGCACCACTTAACAACAACGTTGTCTCAGGACACTTTACATACACATCATTTCAATCCAGTTCATAAATAGCCTAGCAAATAGAAACCAAATGATTGCATCGAATCATTACATCGATCCAATCCCCCATCCTGAGCTGCATGAGGCGACAGTGGGAAGGAAAAATCTCCCTTTAACAGGAAGAAAACCTCCGGCAGAACCCGGCTCAGGGACGGCAGGCATCTGCCTTGACTGGTTGGGGTGGAGACGACAGGAAAGACAGATCAACATGTACAGTTCCAATCGAAACGTTTTTAGACGTAAAGTCTCATCCAGTCAAATGAGATTTTACGAGAATTGTGGATGTACAACGAGCCATGCAGCGTTACCTGGGGGTTTTCTACTTGCTACGAAGGTTTAGCCTTGACTACTGAAGACCATCTGATTCATTTCCTTTTCTAATTAATTGTAAAACTCTCATTTTGACATTGCTTGTTCCATACTGAGCCATCTTAACTGGAAATGAACTGGTCACATGACCTCCTACTTCATGTCAGGGGATGCGAAAAATGCAAAAAAAAATTCCATTTCACTTTTGCGATATGCTTCTATATCAAAACATCTAAAAAACCCAACTCATGACAGCGTATGGAGTCGTGTGACCAAATCATGTCTGGGAAAAAAGGTGGGGTCATGTGACCAGTTCATGTCTGGTAAAGATGGTGGAGTCGTGTGACCAGTTCATGTGTGGTAAAGATGGTGGAGTCGTGTGACCAGTTCATGTCTGGTAAAGATGGTGGAGTCATGTGACCAGTTCATGTCTGGTAAAGATGGTGGAGTCATGTGACCAGTTCATTGTGGTAAAGATGGTGGAGTCGTGTGACCAGTTCATGTGTGGTAAAGATGGTGGAGTCGTGTGACCAGTTCATGTCTGGTAAAGATGATGGAGTCGTGTGACCAGTTCATGTCTGGTAAAGATGATGGAGTCGTGTGACCAGTTCATGTGTGGTAAAGATGGTGGAGTCATGTGACCAGTTCAGGTCTGGTAAAGATGATGGAGTCGTGTGACCAGTTCATGTCTGGTACAGATGGTGGAGTCATGTGACCAGTTCATGTCTGGTACAGATGGTGGAGTCATGTGACCAGTTCATGTCTGGTAAAGATGGTGGAGTCATGTGACCAGTTCATGTCTGGTAAAGATGGTGGAGTCATGTGACCAGTTCATGTCTGGTAAAGATGGAGGAGTCATGTGACCAGTTCATGTCTGGTAAAGATGGTGGAGTCATGTGACCAGTTCAGGTCTGGTAAAGATGATGGAGTCGTGTGACCAGTTCATGTCTGGTAAAGATGATGGAGTCGTGTGACCAGTTCATGTCTGGTACAGATGGTGGAGTCATGTGACCAGTTCATGTCTGGTAAAGATGGTGGAGTCGTGTGACCAGTTCATGTCTGGTAAAGATGGTGGAGTCGTGTGACCAGTTCATGTCTGGTAAAGATGGTGGAGTCATGTGACCAGTTCAGGTCTGGTAAAGATGATGGAGTCGTGTGACCAGTTCATGTCTGGTAAAGATGATGGAGTCGTGTGACCAGTTCATGTCTGGTAAAGATGGTGGAGTCATGTGACCAGTTCATGTCTGGTAAAGATGGTGGAGTCATGTGACCAGTTCATGTCTGGTAAAGATGGAGGAGTCATGTGACCAGTTCATGTCTGGTAAAGATGGTGGAGTCATGTGACCAGTTCAGGTCTGGTAAAGATGGTGGAGTCATGTGACCAGTTCAGGTCTGGTAAAGATGATGGAGTCGTGTGACCAGTTCATGTCTGGTAAAGATGATGGAGTCGTGTGACCAGTTCATGTCTGGTACAGATGGTGGAGTCATGTGACCAGTTCATGTCTAGTAAAGATGGTGGAGTCGTGTGACCAGTTCATGTCTGGTAAAGATGGTGGAGTCATGTGACCAGTTCATGTCTGGTAAAGATGGTGGAGTCATGTGACCAGTTCATGTCTGGTAAAGATGGAGGAGTCATGTGACCAGTTCATGTCTGGTAAAGATGGTGGAGTCATGTGACCAGTTCATGTCTGGTAAAGATGGTGGAGTCATGTGACCAGTTCATGTCTGGTAAAGATGGAGGAGTCATGTGACCAGTTCATGTCTGGTAAAGATGGTGGAGTCATGTGACCAGTTCATGTCTGGTAAAGATGGTGGAGTCATGTGACCAGTTCATGTCTGGTAAAGATGGTGGAGTCGTGTGACCAGTTCATGTCTGGTAAAGATGGTGGAGTCGTGTGACCAGTTCATGTCTGGTACAGATGGTGGAGTCGTGTGACCAGTTCATGTCTGGTAAAGATGGTGGAGTCGTGTGACCAGTTCATGTCTGGTAAAGATGGTGGAGTCGTGTGACCTTTTCATGTCTGGTAAAGATGGTGGAGTCATGTGACCAGTTCATGTCTGGTAAAGATGGTGGAGTCGTGTGACCAGTTCATGTCTGGTAAAGATGGTGGAGTCGTGTGACCAGTTCATGTCTGGTAAAGATGATGGAGTCGTGTGACCAGTTCATGTCTGGTACAGATGGTGGAGTCATGTGACCAGTTCATGTCTAGTAAAGATGGTGGAGTCGTGTGACCAGTTCATGTCTGGTAAAGATGGTGGAGTCGTGTGACCAGTTCATGTCTGGTAAAGATGGTGGAGTCGTGTGACCAGTTCATGTGTGGTAAAGATGGTGGAGTCATGTGACCAGTTCATGTCTGGTAAAGATGGTGGAGTCATGTGACCAGTTCATGTCTGGTAAAGATGGTGGAGTCGTGTGACCAGTTCATATCTGGTAAAGATGGTGGAGTCATGTGACCAGTTCATGTCTGGTAAAGATGGTGGAGTCATGTGACCAGTTCATTGTGGTAAAGATGGTGGAGTCGTGTGACCAGTTCATGTGTGGTAAAGATGGTGGAGTCATGTGACCAGTTCATGTCTGGTAAAGATGATGGAGTCGTGTGACCAGTTCATGTCTGGTAAAGATGATGGAGTCGTGTGACCAGTTCATGTCTGGTAAAGATGGTGGAGTCATGTGACCAGTTCAGGTCTGGTAAAGATGATGGAGTCGTGTGACCAGTTCATGTCTGGTACAGATGGTGGAGTCATGTGACCAGTTCATGTCTGGTACAGATGGTGGAGTCATGTGACCAGTTCATGTCTGGTAAAGATGGTGGAGTCGTGTGACCAGTTCATGTCTGGTAAAGATGGTGGAGTCGTGTGACCAGTTCATGTCTGGTAAAGATGGTGGAGTCATGTGACCAGTTCAGGTCTGGTAAAGATGATGGAGTCGTGTGACCAGTTCATGTCTGGTAAAGATGATGGAGTCGTGTGACCAGTTCATGTCTGGTAAAGATGGTGGAGTCATGTGACCAGTTCATGTCTGGTAAAGATGGTGGAGTCATGTGACCAGTTCATGTCTGGTAAAGATGGAGGAGTCATGTGACCAGTTCATGTCTGGTAAAGATGGTGGAGTCATGTGACCAGTTCAGGTCTGGTAAAGATGGTGGAGTCATGTGACCAGTTCAGGTCTGGTAAAGATGATGGAGTCGTGTGACCAGTTCATGTCTGGTAAAGATGATGGAGTCGTGTGACCAGTTCATGTCTGGTACAGATGGTGGAGTCATGTGACCAGTTCATGTCTAGTAAAGATGGTGGAGTCGTGTGACCAGTTCATGTCTGGTAAAGATGGTGGAGTCATGTGACCAGTTCATGTCTGGTAAAGATGGTGGAGTCATGTGACCAGTTCATGTCTGGTAAAGATGGAGGAGTCATGTGACCAGTTCATGTCTGGTAAAGATGGTGGAGTCATGTGACCAGTTCATGTCTGGTAAAGATGGTGGAGTCATGTGACCAGTTCATGTCTGGTAAAGATGGAGGAGTCATGTGACCAGTTCATGTCTGGTAAAGATGGTGGAGTCATGTGACCAGTTCATGTCTGGTAAAGATGGTGGAGTCATGTGACCAGTTCATGTCTGGTAAAGATGGTGGAGTCGTGTGACCAGTTCATGTCTGGTAAAGATGGTGGAGTCGTGTGACCAGTTCATGTCTGGTACAGATGGTGGAGTCGTGTGACCAGTTCATGTCTGGTAAAGATGGTGGAGTCGTGTGACCAGTTCATGTCTGGTAAAGATGGTGGAGTCGTGTGACCTTTTCATGTCTGGTAAAGATGGTGGAGTCATGTGACCAGTTCATGTCTGGTAAAGATGGTGGAGTCGTGTGACCAGTTCATGTCTGGTAAAGATGGTGGAGTCGTGTGACCAGTTCATGTCTGGTAAAGATGATGGAGTCGTGTGACCAGTTCATGTCTGGTACAGATGGTGGAGTCATGTGACCAGTTCATGTCTAGTAAAGATGGTGGAGTCGTGTGACCAGTTCATGTCTGGTAAAGATGGTGGAGTCGTGTGACCAGTTCATGTCTGGTAAAGATGGTGGAGTCGTGTGACCAGTTCATGTGTGGTAAAGATGGTGGAGTCATGTGACCAGTTCATGTCTGGTAAAGATGGTGGAGTCATGTGACCAGTTCATGTCTGGTAAAGATGGTGGAGTCGTGTGACCAGTTCATATCTGGTAAAGATGGTGGAGTCATGTGACCAGTTCATGTCTGGTAAAGATGGTGGAGTCATGTGACCAGTTCATGTCTGGTAAAGATGGTGGAGTCATGTGACCAGTTCATTGTGGTAAAGATGGTGGAGTCGTGTGACCAGTTCATGTGTGGTAAAGATGGTGGAGTCATGTGACCAGTTCATGTCTGGTAAAGATGGTGGAGTCGTGTGACCAGTTCATGTCTGGTAAAGATGATGGAGTCGTGTGACCAGTTCATGTCTGGTAAAGATGATGGAGTCGTGTGACCAGTTCATGTCTGGTAAAGATGGTGGAGTCATGTGACCAGTTCAGGTCTGGTAAAGATGATGGAGTCGTGTGACCAGTTCATGTCTGGTACAGATGGTGGAGTCATGTGACCAGTTCATGTCTGGTACAGATGGTGGAGTCATGTGACCAGTTCATGTCTGGTAAAGATGGTGGAGTCATGTGACCAGTTCATGTCTGGTAAAGATGGTGGAGTCATGTGACCAGTTCATGTCTGGTAAAGATGGAGGAGTCATGTGACCAGTTCATGTCTGGTAAAGATGGTGGAGTCATGTGACCAGTTCAGGTCTGGTAAAGATGATGGAGTCGTGTGACCAGTTCATGTCTGGTAAAGATGATGGAGTCGTGTGACCAGTTCATGTCTGGTACAGATGGTGGAGTCATGTGACCAGTTCATGTCTGGTAAAGATGGTGGAGTCGTGTGACCAGTTCATGTCTGGTAAAGATGGTGGAGTCGTGTGACCAGTTCATGTCTGGTAAAGATGGTGGAGTCATGTGACCAGTTCAGGTCTGGTAAAGATGATGGAGTCGTGTGACCAGTTCATGTCTGGTAAAGATGATGGAGTCGTGTGACCAGTTCATGTCTGGTAAAGATGGTGGAGTCATGTGACCAGTTCATGTCTGGTAAAGATGGTGGAGTCATGTGACCAGTTCATGTCTGGTAAAGATGGAGGAGTCATGTGACCAGTTCATGTCTGGTAAAGATGGTGGAGTCATGTGACCAGTTCAGGTCTGGTAAAGATGGTGGAGTCATGTGACCAGTTCAGGTCTGGTAAAGATGATGGAGTCGTGTGACCAGTTCATGTCTGGTAAAGATGATGGAGTCGTGTGACCAGTTCATGTCTGGTACAGATGGTGGAGTCATGTGACCAGTTCATGTCTAGTAAAGATGGTGGAGTCGTGTGACCAGTTCATGTCTGGTAAAGATGGTGGAGTCATGTGACCAGTTCATGTCTGGTAAAGATGGTGGAGTCATGTGACCAGTTCATGTCTGGTAAAGATGGAGGAGTCATGTGACCAGTTCATGTCTGGTAAAGATGGTGGAGTCATGTGACCAGTTCATGTCTGGTAAAGATGGTGGAGTCATGTGACCAGTTCATGTCTGGTAAAGATGGAGGAGTCATGTGACCAGTTCATGTCTGGTAAAGATGGTGGAGTCATGTGACCAGTTCATGTCTGGTAAAGATGGTGGAGTCATGTGACCAGTTCATGTCTGGTAAAGATGGTGGAGTCGTGTGACCAGTTCATGTCTGGTAAAGATGGTGGAGTCGTGTGACCAGTTCATGTCTGGTACAGATGGTGGAGTCGTGTGACCAGTTCATGTCTGGTAAAGATGGTGGAGTCGTGTGACCAGTTCATGTCTGGTAAAGATGGTGGAGTCGTGTGACCTTTTCATGTCTGGTAAAGATGGTGGAGTCATGTGACCAGTTCATGTCTGGTAAAGATGGTGGAGTCGTGTGACCAGTTCATGTCTGGTAAAGATGGTGGAGTCGTGTGACCAGTTCATGTCTGGTAAAGATGATGGAGTCGTGTGACCAGTTCATGTCTGGTACAGATGGTGGAGTCATGTGACCAGTTCATGTCTAGTAAAGATGGTGGAGTCGTGTGACCAGTTCATGTCTGGTAAAGATGGTGGAGTCGTGTGACCAGTTCATGTCTGGTAAAGATGGTGGAGTCGTGTGACCAGTTCATGTGTGGTAAAGATGGTGGAGTCATGTGACCAGTTCATGTCTGGTAAAGATGGTGGAGTCATGTGACCAGTTCATGTCTGGTAAAGATGGTGGAGTCGTGTGACCAGTTCATATCTGGTAAAGATGGTGGAGTCGTGTGACCAGTTCATGTCTGGTACAGATGGTGGAGTCGTGTGACCAGTTCATGTCTGGTAAAGATGGTGGAGTCGTGTGACCAGTTCATTGTGGTAAAGATGGTGGAGTCATGTGACCAGTTCATGTCTGGTAAAGATGGTGGAGTCATGTGACCAGTTCATGTCTGGTAAAGATGGTGGAGTCGTGTGACCAGTTCATATCTGGTAAAGATGGTGGAGTCGTGTGACCAGTTCATGTCTGGTACAGATGGTGGAGTCGTGTGACCAGTTCATGTCTGGTAAAGATGATGGAGTCGTGTGACCAGTTCATGTCTGGTAAAGATGGTGGAGTCGTGTGACCAGTTCATGTCTGGTACAGATGGTGGAGTCATGTGACCAGTTCATGTCTGGTAAAGATGGTGGAGTCATGTGACCAGTTCATGTCTGGTAAAGATGGTGGAGTCATGTGACCAGTTCATGTCTGGTAAAGATGGTGGAGTCATGTGACCAGTTCATGTCTGGTAAAGATGGTGGAGTCATGTGACCAGTTCATGTCTGGTAAAGATGGTGGAGTCGTGTGACCAGTTCATGTCTGGTAAAGATGGTGGAGTCATGTGACCAGTTCATGTCTGGTACAGATGGTGGAGTCATGTGACCAGTTCATGTCTGGTAAAGATGATGGAGCCGTGTGACCAGTTCATGTCTGGTACAGATGGTGGAGTCGTGTGACCAGTTCATGTCTGGTAAAGATGGTGGAGTCGTGTGACCAGTTCATGTCTGGTAAAGATGGTGGAGTCGTGTGACCAGTTCATGTCTGGTAAAGATGGTGGAGTCGTGTGACCAGTTCATGTCTGGTAAAGATGGTGGAGTCATGTGACCAGTTCATGTCTGGTAAAGATGGTGGAGTCGTGTGACCAGTTCATGTCTGGTAAAGATGGTGGAGTCGTGTGACCAGTTCATGTCTGGTAAAGATGGTGGAGTCGTGTGACCAGTTCATGTCTGGTAAAGATGGTGGAGTCGTGTGACCAGTTCATGTCTGGTAAAACCCATGTCTGGGTTGTCATGGATGATGTCTACAAGGAACAGAATTCATTTAGAGGTCAGAGGCCTGATAAGATCTGCACATCTGATATAAAAACATTCATCTTCTGGATCAGGTGGGACTGGGTTGATTGGTTGGGATTGTTTGATTGTGGCGGTGGTTTGAGGTTTAGAACATGATAAAAGGTACTTCATTTGGTATTTTAGTCCATGAAAAGAGGTTTAATGCACAGAAAGTCCTGGATCTGATGTTCCACCTGCTTCCTCCTGCAGGAGTTCAGGAGCAGGAAGACGCTCCTCTGGAAGGATTGCACTCGTTTTTTAAAGTTTATCATTTTTATATTTATTTATTTTTGAATTTGAAATTCCTCTCTTGGATAAATAAAGTACTTTTTATTTTAATTTAATTTCACATCTTAACTTAAAACAGTTTGAAAATCTTCCTGCCGCTGTTAAATTAAATAAAATACATCAAATCTTCAAGGCTTTTATTGTTTTATGTCTATCATAAAACAGGAAACATGATACTGTGTGACATGTTTTTTACACAGATGTAAAACCTAAAATAAAAACATACTTCTAACCTTTTAAAATATCTATTAGGACAGATCAATCATAGTTGTACAATGAGCTACTTAAATGCTCTAAAAAGATCTGAAGTTTAATATTTAGTCTTATGAGGACGTCTGAACTGAACTGGACCAGACTGGGAAGGTAAAAACAGCGTGTAAGGGTTAATGGGAGAGGAGGAATACTGACTGTCACCTAAAACTAAGAGAGAGGTGCCTGTAGAACCACAAAACTAGCAAAAATAAGTACAAACAATAAGAACAATAGTGTCAACCCTGAAAGCCTCGCAAACACGAGGAAGATTTGAGGATGTCTCATCACTCAGATTGTTTGATTAAAAATCATTTTCATAAAACACTGATGCAAAAGCCTGGAATCTGAATATAAACATTAAAGATGACATTTATCAGAGGTGTAAATTTCTTTAAGTTTCTGTTTATAAAGCAATAAACCATAAAAAAAGGGTGTTATAATAATAATAATAATAATAATAATAATAATGATTAGTATTATTAGTATTATTACTATTATAAGTATTATTATTATGAGCAGCTTTTATAGCAGACGTTACACTATAAAAAATAAATATAGAAAATTATGAACACATTTCATATTTGAAATGTTTCATGTTTTGAGCATTGAAAAAAACATTTTAAATGTATTTTATGATGAATATTTATTTTCATCGCCACTTCTGTCGTGTCTTATTTTCATCTTTGTTAATGACGTGATCATTTTCTAAACTCTTTAAGGTCAAACGTTCTTCTTTGTTCTGCTGTTTTAGTAAAATGGATAAACACGGTTCTGGCTGTCAGAGGAGGAGGAGAAGCAGACCTCAGTGTCAGACACAGCAGCAGCGTTGAATGATGATACGATGGATGTTGGGACTGCGGATAGAAACTAGCATCTTGATAAATCTTTTTATATTTACAGAAATACGTTGTGGGATTAAATATGCACACTAACATCTGAATAAATGAAGAAAATAGAATAAAACTAAATAAATGTAAATGACATTTCAGGAAAAACTGTTTTCTGTTACTGAAAACACAATTCTTAAAGCTGATTTAATCTGCATTGAAACAATCCAAACCTGCTCATTTAATACAACTTTTAAGTAAGAAAAAGATAAAAGAACTTTAAAAAGATAAAATGATGAAATGAACTGGAGCAAATGAACCCAGAAACGTCTCAAACATCTCAGATAATTCACGTGACTCAGAGAAAGTGATTATTCAGTCTCCAGAATAAACTGGCACATTTACAGAAACCTCACAGGGATGCTGGCTTCTCCAGGCTTATTTCTGCTCCAGCCATCAGCTGAATTTGGACATATTTCTGAGAAATAAACTGAAGCAAATTTCCTTTTAATGACAAGGTTTGCATTTTAACCCTTTAACCTCCTGCTCCACCATTTGGTAAAGGCAATTTCAGAGACTAGGAAGATTAAAAATGTGTGGAAATAAACCACTTCTGCACATATCCTATAAGACCAAAAAGGGATTTTTTTTACGTTCTGACTGTCATGAAAAACAAACCATTTATTCTTACGATCATTTAGGGGGGGAAAGTAAATAAACATTTCACATTATTTTCTTAATAAAAACATTTATGGGTTGTGAGATCTATTTCTAATCAGCATCATATGGTGAGTAACACTGATATCACATCAATTCACATGAAGAAAATCTATAGAATCTGTTCTTCAGACGACTGCGACTGTGGAACTGAATAAGATGGGCATCTATCTGCTTCCACAGAGCAGCTCTGATCTTCTGATGCAGGCTTGCTTGTCTCTGACCACCGCACAGGTCTGGACACGGATCTCAACTTGTTGCGCAAAACACAGCGGAAGAAAAGTTTGCGGGGAAAACAGGAGCGCACCTACCGACCACAGTCAGCAGCATGTTGTCCAGGAGCAGGGCCACGAAAACAATGAAGAGAATCAGTTTCCTCGACTGTCCCTCTTCTCGGAGCCATTTGATCAGATTAAACTGGCGGAGCGCATCCAGTCCCCCCATGGTGTTAGTCCCGCAGAGACCACCGACAGAAAAACGGGTCCTCCTGAACACAGACAGCTCGTTAACTTTCACACATCCTGGGAATTTCAACTAAAACATTTCACAGGAGGGAATAAAGAGAGAAAGCAGGGAGGTCTCAGAGGAGCTCCTACCTCAGATGTGCAGGGACCACCGGCACCAGCAGCACCAGTAGCAGCAGCAGCAGCAGGACTGGGAGGACCAGATGAAGTCTTTCTACCCACCGGAGCCGCTGCTGACGTCACACACCTTTTATGTTTACATCCCCGTCAGACCTGTCCTCGAGCTCCTACATCACAGCACAATAACACAGTTTAAACATCAGACCTGTGGAAAACAAACACAGCAGTCACGAGACGGAAGCAGCAAAAATAGTCCGATTACAATCCGATTAAAATATGATTCAGATTAGTCCAATTTATAATAGCCTAACTGTGTCAATAAAAAGAAAATATATAAGTCTGTGCCCAATGGATTTATGATTTTCTCCTAACTGTTACTTACATTATTATTTTTATTTCTCACTAGGACTGTTTCTGTCATGAGGTTATGTTTCCTGGGTCCTTAGTTCTGGTTTCCTTTTTGTATTTGGCTTTTTTGTTTTCTTTTATATTGTGCTTTTTCCTGTTTTGCCTTGTTCTATGTTTATTAATTCACCTGGGTTAGTTTAGTTTATCACCATGACCTGTGTCTCGTTTTGGTTCTGTGTATTTATACTCCTTACTTGTGGTTTTACTTGGCTGGACCATTAACTTTGTGTGTGAGTTTGAGTTTAGTCCTCTGCCTGTCTAAGTAATAAGCAAGATTCCCAGAACCCAGTTAGTTTCTGTCTAATTTCTGCATTTTGGTCCACACCTCCACCTCATTGGGACAGTTTCCAGTAAGACTTTATCAGGAGATCACACATGAGGCTAGTAAAGGTGGTGACCGTTGTCCCATTGATAAAACATAAATAATAAAACCATTTTTACATTAATAATTTGCAGAACTAAGAAGAAACATCTGCACCAAGTTAAAAACGATCAATGGAAATTAGTTGGGGTGCTGTATGTGGAGCTTGAAGTGGTCATTAGACGGATCAGCTCTGGTTTTACTGTCTGTGGTGGTGGACAGACTGAATCAGAAAAGCCAGAAATATCTCCCTTTCTCTTCATTCTTTCAATTTACTATAAAAAAAAAAAAAAAATCTGGACACATTGCTCCACATTTTCATGACGGAGGTATTTTAAAACTACCTAGCATCCTTGCTACCCATCTGTTTAAATCAAACTAGATCATATTGTGCTAGCTTGGTCAGCGCTAAGAACCCTGGATACTGAGGTACCCTTTGACCATTTTTATTTATTTTAGTTTATTTCCAACTTCAGTGTTGAAACACTTCAGTAACTGAGTTGATTTTTTGTCCATGAATACACTCACTGAAAATAATATGACATAGTTTGCACAGATTATCTAAAAACTAATGTAGTGCTAGCATGGAACAAGATTAGCACTGCTACGTAGCGTTATGCTAACTTCAGGCTAATGGCCTTACATAACATTAACAGTTGTATTTGCATTGGGAAAACATTTCTTATAGGAAAGTTGGCCACATGTCAATATTTTCAAAGGATGAGTAATCATGTTACTTTGAAATGTACTTCACACAGACACAGTGACACCGGTGAAGATGTTTTTGTCCTTCTCCAATAACCTGTCAATCAGGTTATACTGATTCAATGTTTGCTTATTCATCAATTTTCTACAAAACCATTTGGATCAGATTCAGGATCCAGAGATCAATATAAGATGTTACGGTTGATTAGGTCCAATTACTTAATAATACATATTAGGTGTGTATTTGGAAGTAAAGGTCTAAATAAATATTACATGGGAATAAAGTTCCTAAATCAGGATCTAACGGAAACCTTCTGAAAGACTCTCAGACCAAAAATCTTTTTTAACCATCTAGTTATAATAACCAGGTCAATTTAGTCTGACTTTCACGCCTTTATATATCACATTATAATCAGATATTTTGATTGTCAGAACAAAGAAAATATAAACAATTAAACATCTGACAGATGATTATTAAATCATTTGATTTACAGTCTGGAAAGTCTTTGTAGATTGATGAATTACTGCAACAGTTTATCTCCTAGTTAATTTAAAAATAGATGAGAACTACATTAGTAATTAGATATGTATGTAAACAAAGCATTAACTATCAGGCTAATGAGATTTTTTTTCTTTTATCTCTGTTTGTTCCTCAATAAATGTGTAAAATTACAAATACCTTATTTTAATTAAACCTTATTAATTTCCTCTTTAGCCTCCATGAAGTTGTTCCAGACTGTTTTGTGTCCTTCTGACTGACGGAGTAACATGGGCCTTCACTGGAAACACCAGAAATAAACAGAAAACGCTATTTATATTTCCAGCCTTGCAACTCTGAGCTGACTGAGGACACGATAAGGTCTAAAATTATGTTAGTTTCTAGTTGTAGTGCGATGTACCAATAATGTTACCTTAGCAGAAGATGAATCTTTACAACTACACTAAGAAATGAGTCACGTGCAATATGATATCTTGTCAATATGAAAGCTATTGTTACTCTATTTGTAAAGCATCGATTCATAAGGCAC
Organism: Telmatherina bonti; assembly: GCF_933228915.1. NCBI lineage: Eukaryota > Metazoa > Chordata > Actinopteri > Atheriniformes > Telmatherinidae > Telmatherina > Telmatherina bonti. The sequence continues at coordinate 11,078,256 of NC_136629.1, forward strand.
TTACACTCATACAATTAACTCAAGGCAATTCACCCTGAATTGAATGAAAACAAATCCATCATATGATCCATATTATTTCAGTCTATAAAAACTGTGTTCATATAAACCAGTTTGTTAAATAACAATGTAGCTACAGAAATCAGCGGACTACATCAAATCTTTTTGATTTAATCCTCCATCCTGAGCTGCAGAATAGGACAATGGAAAGGAAAACCTGTCCCAGAACAAAAACCAGGAGAGAAAACCCCCCATTAGAACGAGAACCAGGAAGGAAAACCTTCATCAGAACCTGGTTTAGGAAGGAGAGGAGAAATGGGCAACAAGCAGCATAACGTGCTGAGAAAGAAGAGAAATACTATTATAAATATACATGTTAGACAAAGGAGGAGCTACATTGGAAGGAAGCGCTCGGTGCATTATGAGACGTTCCTCAGCAGTCTAAGCATACAGCGGCATGGCTGAAGGAGAGCTAGACCATCCCTGACTGTAAGATTAATGAGAAAGGACGGTTTGAAGACAGATCGGAACGATGGAGAGGGCGTCTGCTTGCTGAAGACAAACTAGAAGCTGGTTCCACAGAGAGGGTCTGACAACAGGTTCTACTTTTAGAACCTCCAGGAACCAGCAGTAAACCTGCAGTCTGATAGAGAAGTGGTCTGATGGTAAAATCTGGAACTCTGAGCTCTCTAAGATGCAATGGAACTTGGTCACTAAGAGTTTTATTCGTTGTTTTCTTGTTTTAAACTTATTTCAGCTCACCGACGCTAAAACCAGCTAAAAAAAACTGAATAAAGTCATCTGGTTCTGTTCTGGGGACTGATCTGGATGCTGGAACTGGTTCTGCACCCAAAAACGCTGCACAAGCTGCTGGAAATTATGGAAAATCCTCCACGTCCTCTACACAACACGGTGAAGAAAGAACAGAGTGTTCAGTCAGAGGCTCCTTCAGGCAGTGCAGGAGGTCATTCCTTCCAGCAGCCAGCAGCAACACTTTCACTCTTTCTTTATCACAACACTTTCACTCTTTCTTTATCACAACACTTTCACTCTTTTAGGCGATCAATAAAGTATCTTTATTTGATATATTTTGGTTTCATATCAGGCATCTGTCTGTTTTCTGTCCTTCGTCTTCATCTTGATGTTGCTGTGAGACCACCTTCTGTCACATTCATCTCTTATATTTATTCTAAACACAGTTTTACAACTGCAGCAATTTAATTACTAACTACTGTAATTATAAACGTTAAACTTTTACACTATTTTAAAATGCATACACTGTTCTTGAATGTCCCACACATTTACAACACGCATGAGATGTCTGGGTGAAGTGGGAATTTGATGTTTAATCTCGATGAAATGGTGACCTCTGCTGGACAAGCTGTGGTACTGCACCTAAATGGAAGCAGAAGCTCTGAAAGCATGAATCTGTGATATCTGGTGGAGCAGAAAGGTTCTGCAGGAATGTTCTGGATTTAAACCTGCTGTGAAGCGTCTCTGTGGAGTTTACATGCTTCACCTGAGACAGTCTGACCTCTACAGTCCAACAACAGGTATGTTTTTTTTATGGAACCAGTTCCCAGTTTGGCCTCAGGAAGCAGAACCTTCTGATGGTGGTTTTCCACTTTGGTTCTGGTTCAAAGAGAGATTTTTTCCACCGCTGAGTCTTTGTGTAGGTCATGATGGAGGATTGAATCAATTACAAGGTTTGATTCGGTCTGCTGGTTTACTTATCTGGTTTGTGAACTGGTTTATAAAAACAGTTATAAAATGAACTGATACAGATCACATGATGGGTTTGTATGAACTGAATGACAGTGAATTATGTCTGAAAATACTTTGAGATGACTTTGTTATGATTTGGTGGTGTACAAATAAATAAAAAAAAATCTTCAGATGTAAAACCAGATTATGATCCAGTTATTCCACAGTTTAGTGACCCTTAACAATGTCTTAACAATTAGCAAGTAGTGCTCACTTTAGACTCACTAGATGCTGGGAAGTAAAATGTCCTCATGCAGCTAAAGGCGAAGCGTCCTGTCCTGATAAGGACATGGATATGAACCTGTATCTGACAAAAAAAGAGAAAAAAAACCTTGATATACTCATGTTTACTCAGTAAAAGTAAAACATATCCATTGCAATGAGGCAAACATGTCTGACACCTTCCTCAGGGTTTGACAACAGCTCCATCTAGCGGTGAGATACCAGCACAGCAGCTCACCAAGCACAACATAACATACTTATAAACAGAGTTTAATGAGGCTGTAAGTATGTGGAAATTATAGTGAATATGGCCAGATAAAGGTTAGTCACACAGTTAGTTGGCTAAAAACCGTGGCTGTGTTACACTCATGCAGCGGCATATCGGGTACCTGCCAATCAAAAGGACACGCCCCCAACTATGCAGATTAAATAACTTCTACACCCACACTCACACACACATACACACACCTACAGTTGTCATGAAGGTAAACCTGACCTATTAAACTGAAAATTGATTTTTGAACCAGGCTGTAAACATGTTTATTTCTGCTGTGAAGTTGGTCTTTTTAAAATGGGAGTCTATGGGGATTTGCTCATGTGTCCACTCTAGCATGGACAAATGTTCTCCTAGTCAATGTGCCTTATTGATCATTGTGTCACGTTGGAGTGATTGTGTCATTGTGGGACTGGAGGGCCCCAACTTTCCAGCAGTGGTTTCTGTCCTTGTCCTTTCTGCTCTGAAACTCATCCAGACTCCCTGAATCTGCTCAGCATGCTCTGCTCTGTAGATGCTGAAAGACCAAACTTCTTTACGATCATTTAGAAATCTTCAGATGATGTTTGGCAAAAATTGCAGAGCCACGACTCATCTGGATGCTTTTCATCATTTCTTTTGTTTCAGTCCAAACCTTTCTGAGCATCTCTCTGCATCACTTTTTAAATTCATTGTAATCTTTGAACACAATTAAGTTAAAGAAATAAAAGAGAATTTACTACTTTGTTCATGTGTTATGTTTGTGGTTTCCTGTGCAGGTGCTGAAAGACAAGCATACCCCATAAAACCGAAAGATTTAGCTGCATGTTGTCATGCTCAGCTGGATGCAAGATGCAGGAAGGAGAAGTGCAGCTGCAAGCCTCCAAACCTTAAATTGTAACCATCTAACTCACATCCTCACTCTTCTTATTGACTCTGGTTGAACTACGCACGTGCAATTGAACTTGTGCACAGCAACAGTGTCTGAGAGAAAAACACATTCTGTTGTTAACAGAATTTTAAAAACAAAATCACAGAAAAATGATAAACAGAAAATAAACATAGAAACTAAAAACAGTGATAGAAATTTGAGGAAAGCCAGGATTTTTGCTTACTGAGGCAGGAAGACAGGAAGGTGGGAGGATGGGACTGGGTTCACTGGAGAGGTAAAGCGGAGTGTCATCCATGTACCAGAGTAAATGTGAATCTTTATGTGAAGAGGCCCAGGACAGATCCCTGGAGAACACCAGAGGGAACCACAGAAGCCTGAGAACTGAAAGATTTCAGCTGAATGAAGGAAGAAGGATCCAAATCCATTTGATTTTTATTGGTTTATTTTTCCCGCCATGATTCCAGAAAGGTTTGTTCTCTGAACATGAAATTAAAATATTTCCAAACCCCATCATGACACATTTTATTCCCAGTAGACAACAAACAACATGTTAGTTGTTGAAGAATCAGATTAGCTGATAGATAGATAGATAGATAGATAGATAGATAGATAGATAGATAGATAGATAGATAGATAGAGAGATAGATAGAGAGAGATAGATAGGACCTGACTCCCGACCCGGAGAGGGCAATCCACCCTATTCCGGCTGAGGACCATGGTCTCAGATTTGGAGGTGCTGATTCTCATCCAAGTCGCTTCACACTTGGATGCAAATTGCTCAAGCGATAAAGCCAAAAGGAACCACGTCATCATCAAAAAGCAGAGATCCAATCCTGAGGCCACCAAACCGGATCACCTCAACACCTCGGCTGCACCTAGAAATTCTGTCCATATAAGTTATGAACAGAACAGTGATAAAGGGCAGTCTTGGCAGAGTCCAACCCTCACCGGAAACGGATCCGACTTACTACCGGCAATGCGGATCAAGCTCTGACACCTGTCGTACAGGGACCGGACAGCTCGTACAAGGGGGTCCGGTACCCCATACTCCCAGAGTACAACACACAGGAGCCCCCGGGGGACACGGTCGAACGCCTTCTCCAGGTCCACAAAGCACATGTAGACTGGTTGGACAAGCTCCCATGCCCCCTCCAGGACCCCAAAGAGGGTACAGAGCTGGTCCACTGTTCCGTGAAAACCCACACTGCTCTTTCTCAATCCGAGATTCGACTATCCGGCGGACCCTCCTCTCCAGGACCCCTGAACAGACCTTACCAGGGAGGCTGAGGAGTGTGATTCCCCTGCATTTGGAACACACCCTCTGGTCCCCCTTCTTAAAAAGGGGGACCACCACCCCAGTATGATAGTCCAGAGGCACTGTCCCCAATGTCCATGTGATGCTGCAGAGGCCTGTCAGCCAGGACAGCCCCACAGCATCCAGAGCTTTAAGGAAATCTGGGCGGATCTCATCCACCCCCTGGGCCTTGCCGCCAAGGAGTTTTTTTTAACCACCTCAGCGACTTCAGGTCCAGAGATAGGAGAGCCCACCCCTGAGTCTCCCAGCTCTTCTTCCTTACCAGGAGTTGTGTTGGTAGGATTGAGGAGGTCTTCGAAGTATTCCTTCCACTGACCCACAACGTCCCGAGTTGAGGTCACCAGCTCTTCATCTCCACTGTACAGAGCCGCCGGATGGTGGACCAGAATCGCCTTGAAGCCATCTGGAATTCATTCTCCATGGCCTCACCGTGTTTACATAAGCACAAACTGTCTTGTTTGATTGTGTGGCATTAATAATTTACCTGTTTTAATTTTTTTGAAAAAGTTGTTAAATTCATCTGATTCCTCAGTGGAAAGGAGCGCCAGGCTGAACTGCTTTGGAGGACTTGTGAGAGATAACAGATGAAAATTTTGGCTAAATATGGCATATCTGTCTCCGTAAATTAAAATGAAACAAATAAAATCAAAATAAAAAATAAAAAAGAATATTCCTTCAGTCCAATCCAATCCACTTTATTTACATAACACATTTTAAACACGTAGTTGCCATTGTGTTGTACACATAAGACAATAGTTAAAGCACAGACGTTCCATAAATAGCAAGAAACTCTGCAACCCAAAAAGCCATAAAAAACAAAATACACTAATAAATCTGCAAAATACACAAGAAATTAAAAAACTATAAGCAATTCAAAGTGTGTGTTGTTAAAAAAAAAACATAAATATTGATCTAATTCTACAAAAACCTGTCTAGCTGTTTCTTAATAAGATATCCCAACTCATTTTGAGCCAAAACAAAGAGGAAATATGCTGTAAAATATGCTGTTTCCACTCCAGGGGAGGAACATTACTCTTTTCTGAAGAAAAAGACCATTTAAAAAGTTTTCCTCAAATCTATTCATACCCTCCCTTTAAAGAAGGAAAAAAACCAATCTCCTGGAAAAAGAAAGAAATGAAAATATTTTCTTAAAGAGCAAACAAATGTGATATAGGTTACATCACTCATTAACTAATATTTAGTTGAACAATCCTCTGATGTTTCCACTACAATCAGGTGTTTTCTGTTTCTCTCAGTCAGACTTCTACACCTGTTGGCAGGTATTTTGTCCCACTGTTCAGAAATATGCTCTCATTTATCCAGCACCGATTTTTTTTTTTTTTTTTTATACTTCAGCTGAAATAAATGAAAAAACAGAATCTTATATTGCTAAATTATAATTTAACAAAATTTTAGCTATTGTTCCTTTTTTCAGAGTCCAGTTATTTGAGTGACTTTGTAAATTCAGCCTTTTCTTTAGCGAGAGGGCACAAATAAATTTGAGAATAACTATATTTGCAAGTAGTCGTGAACATACACTGGAACAAACTAAAAAAAAAAAAAAAAGCTAAATATGACTTAAATTTGAGCAAATCATTTGGTATCAAGTCAGAAAAATCTGCAAGTAAGGGAAAAACCTTTGGTTTGAGATTATCAAAAACTAAAATGTGCCCTAAAACCACACAGAAGCCTTAAATTTATGCAGCTCATGTTTTTAGAAACATAAAATTACATTTTTGGTCTGAAACCGAAGTTAATTCCAAGACCTGAAAACTTCATGAGAGATTAATAATGAGTAAAAATAAATTAAAAGAAAACATACCATTTAAACAGAAAAATTAAAACATGAAGGACAAAAAAAAAACAAACAAACAAAAAATTAGACTAATTTTCATCATTTTAATTTCAAGACCAAAGTGATTGCCATCTAACAGGTTAGGAAGTATTGATGTTTTTTTTTACAGCCTTCCTGGAGAAACTCAGCAGTAGGTCACTTCAACAACACACAGAGTTTTCTGGTCTGTACAGACTTTATTTATCATCCAGCCAATCAGGCTGACTGGCAGTTCAAGGCAGTGGCGGAGTGAGACCTTTAGAGAGGGGGGGGGGGGGGGGAGACAACTTTAGAGGGTCATAAAGTAATAAAAGAAATGATTAAGTTCCTCTCTAACACTGCTGTGGTAACTGTGGTCACATTAGAACGACAAACGTAATAAATCATTTTAACATTTATAATCTGTATCACCAAGTGGAAATATAGTAGGAAGACCAGTTCTGGTTTCCACTCTGCTAGCGGTATTCTGGATCCTTGTGTGGCTAGCTCAGCCACACAAGTCAGCAATATCTCCCTCGCACTTCATTCATATATCTTCCTCGACAAAATCATACTGGTGGCAAGATATATTTCGACATATTTTCATGCTGTAGCTACTTTAAAACTAGCAGCCTTGCTAACTTCCTGTTTAAACTAATCTGGATTATGTAGTGCTAGCTTAGTCAGCACTAACATGGCTACTGAGCATCTTATAGACTGTTTTCAATATGAAAATTTTCATAACTGAAAAATAAACATGGCTACCCCACATCATCTTAAAACTAATCTAGTGCTAGCATATAACTAAATTAGCACTGCTACGTAGCTTCATGCTAATCTCAGCTACTTTAAAATTTGCTTCAAACTGGTGATACTGCTGACCCATGCAAGTCTTGGAAGATATTTCTGTCCTTTTCCAGTAACATGTCAATAACCTTAGGTGCCACCTGGAGTGTCCAATCAGACTTCAGAAGCAGGCAATGCTACCCTGGGCACCCTCGAACCCCACCGCTGTCTTTAGGTTGTTTATCTTTTTACTCTAGAACCTCAGCTCATTGCAGAAAAAGACAGGTTGCTCACCAGTGATCACTGGAAGCTTCCTGAACCAGTTTCACTCCTTCAGAATTAAGATTTATTTGTTTGTCGAATTTATTTTGAGTAATAGCTTCATTTATGGCTACAAGTGTTTGGCACATGCACACTTTTTCATTTTGCCCATGCTTATAATAAAATGAGAGCACTGAGACATCACCGGCTGAGCTGAACAGGCCTCTGCTGAGGTCTTCGTTCAAAACCAGGATTCTGAGTTCGTACAAGCCGTACAGATAATACTGAAAAACTGATGGTTTAGTTCGGCTCTTCATATCTGACAGTCTCCACATTACCCCTGCTGATGAACTTGATGCAATTACGGTAACAGCTTACAATTCGCGTTTGGCTCAGCTTGAAAGCCATGGACATGATCGCCATGCCAACAATGATGAAAAGTGAGATAAGCATGAAATACTTTGGGTGCTTTGGTATGATGTCACCAAAACCAATGGTGGTGAGTGTGATGAAGCAGAAGTAGTACGAGTCAAAGTCTGTAAATTCAGTTTCCCACAGAGGCAAAATCAACCCACCAAAGCAGATGTATGCAAATACAATGAAGAGAATAAGTAAAAAAGGCACGTTCAGTGTTTCCATTTCATCCCCTAAGCCGGTAAAGTCCCATATGGCATATCCTCTCGGTGGTGGTGGCAGGCGGTCCAGCTCTGGACAGGAAAGGGTTCTGAGTAGCGGGCTCTTCCTGAGTAAATTCTCCTTTTCAAGAAGCTTTTCAAAAATCTCTTTGTTGTTTTCCAGCTGCATGGACTTGTGTCGAACATCCGCCTGGCTGCTGATCACCTGCCGGATGTCCAGCGGTTCACGGATCACTATGTCTTGGCTAAAAACAAAGGTCCCATCCTCAAGAGTTCGATGGCTGGATTCGGACATGGCCTTCTCTGGAGCTTTCCATGGTGACCATTTGCGAGAGCAAAAATCTTGGAAAAGCTTGTAGATGCGAATGTAGGCTCTGGACATGAAAAAAGCCAGGAAGTCCCCCACATCAAGAATTACCAGGAGCATGAGAGGGATGCCCACCATAGCGTATAGGACACACACCACCTTACCAGGCAAGGTAACTGGATAGATCTCGCCATATCCTGCAACAGCAGAGAAAAAAAAAGACATTTTAACACAGTGAATAAAGTTCAACCACTTTTCGTTTTGCTAGTAAAGTACTCTGATTGTTAGGTTGGTATGACTTGTTCATTGTTAATTTTACAAGTTATACATGAAGTCCATGGGCTGCAGTTGTCTTGTTGGTCTTTTACGTAGACCAGTCCAAGACACAAGACACTCCAGAGAATCAGCACCTCCAATCTGAGACCATGGTTCTCAGCCGGAATAGGGTAGTTTGGCCTCTCCAGGTCGGGAGCCAAGTCCTGCCTCAAGATATAGGGGTTTAAATATCTCAGAGTCTTGTTCAGCAGTGAGGGAAGGATGGAGTGTGAGATTGACAGACGGATCTGTGCGGCGTCTGCAGTAATGAGGACTCTGCGCCGGTCTATTGTGGTGAAGAAGGAGCTGAGCCAGAAAGCAAAGCTCTCGATTTACCAGTTAATCTAAATTCCTACCCTCACCTATGGTCATGAGCTGTGGGTCGTGACCGATAGAACGAGATCTTGTATCAGTCATCAGATCTTTTACCCTTGATGTATATTTAGGTGATAGCAGGCTGACTTTGTGATTTAATGTGCAAGTCTGTTACTATTCTGGCCTAGTTGGTGGTTTGTAGGTGAATAGAATGAAGTTCTGTCGTAACCTTTAAACATTTCTCTTTTACTCCAAAGATGATTCAGCTTTGGTTTTGTTTCACTGAAATATAGGCACATCCAGTTATTATTTTACTCAATACATTTACCAAGAGCCTGAACAGGTCCTCAGTCTCCTAGTGACATTGTAATATAAATCTGTGTCGCCTGTGTAGCTATGGTAACTGATGTTGTTCTGTATGACCTGTGCCAGTGAGAGCATGTAGATGTTAACAGAAGAAGCACCAGGATGAAACCTTGGAGAACTCCACATGTAATTCTTGTCTGCTCAGATGTAAAGCTACCAATTGACACAGGGTACTTCCTGTTCTCAAAGTGTGTTTTGAACCAGTTTAGGACAGTGTTAGAGAGGCCCACCCAGTTCTCCAGTCATTGGAGTAATATATTGCGGTCAACTATCAAATGCAGCACTCAGGTCCAGTAAAACTAACCCATACATTATTCCATCGTCTGTATTTAAACATATGTTTGTAATAACTTTGATCAGAGTGGTCGCAGTGCTGTGTCGTTGTCTAAAACCTGACTGGCAGAGATCATAGCTGTTGTTTTGTGTTAAAAAGTCATTTAGCTGATGAAAAAAAAGTAGAAGATTTGAGAACCGCCTGTAGTTGTTGTAGTTGTTGGGTCTTGTCTAGATATTTACTTTTCAGCACAGGATTAAAACTGGGGTAGGTTATCTTGATCAGGGACACATTTTGTTTTACTGGGTGAAGTGGTTCCTCGGTCTGATAGTCTATACATTTTGTAATCATGACTATAGTTTGACCCCTCAGTTTACAGTAAATCTGTAAAACCTATGACCAGTCCAAATGTTCGTACCAAAATGGAGTTGTTCATTTCTCATAAAACTGCCTTGGATCACGCAAGAAAGAAAACCAGAGGGGAGGAGCCAAGACAGGGTGCCACTTTCAAATCTCTTCAAATCTCCAACATTACCTACCCCAGCTTTAATTACAGCTGTTTGCAGCGGTTCTGGGACGATGCCCAAAATATAGACAAGTTCAAAATCTGTAACATGTCTGACTCCCTGGATCTGTGCTGTTATTGGGATAAATCTGTGCCATGGAGTGGACACAGTATATTTCCTGAACTTGCTGTTTATGAACCAACTGCTTGACTAATATTCTGTCAGGGGTCTGGGTTCTCTAAAGTATTTTTTCAGGTTCCACCAGAGGGTGCAAGAGGAACCTTTTCTGGAGGGTGATGTTTTTCACCACAGGTGTGCAGGCCAGCACACCTGTGGAGAATTAGTGATCAACTACCCAGCAGTATATCTGGAGCTGCAGTCCTTTAGCTTTGTGGTAAAACCTAAGCCCTCCTGTGAATTCCTCTGGCCTTTAGCTTTAGTGAGAAACCTTAAGAATTCTTGTATTTTCCCAGAGAAACTACATCTCCTGAGCTCCCTGTGATTTCCTCCCAGCGGTCAATCATCTCCAGCAATAATTTCTTCCATAACCAACAACCTGGCATTTTCTTCACTGGCTATCCTCCGTATCTGATCATCTTGGTGCTGCCTGTCCGCCCTCCATTGAAAAGACCTTCACTGGCTCCCACTGCCAACACCAATCCTCTTGGATCCCCTGACACCACCCTAATTCACTGCAACTCCTAACAAGTAGGACAATCTTCACTTCCCCGGATATTTATTCCATCATTCCGTTACTCATACCTATCATTGCAGAGAACCCCGCCTTCAGGTCTTCCGGAACCATCCCCTTCATTCTCCAATAAAACTAATTCTTATTCTCCATATTGCTTGATCTTGCATGTGGGTCAAACATCTTCACATCATGACATATTATGAATTTTGTCTGTGAAGAATTTGGCAAACTTATTGGATGAGTTGTTACCTTGTTGTTAGCAAATTTGGCCTGAGCATTATGACATCTGTTCAGTAATTATGTCAGAAATACAGCTTTCTTGCATTGCTCAGTTAACAACTACGTGTGTGTGTATGTATGTATGTATGTATGTATATATATATATATATATATATATATATATATATATATATATATATATATTCATGATGGCTTATAGTTTAATCTAAGATAGGTCTCTAAATGATAAATGACACAATATCATACATCTGAGTCTATGATAAATGTAATTTAATTATAGATTTAATAGATCATAGAAATCAATAAGTAAAATAATCCTGGATTCAGTTTAGCAAGAAAATAACTTAACTAAATAATATTGTACTGTCGTTAGCTGAGTAGAATGTTTTATTCATAACCTTTTGGTTGTTCAGATGTCCTCTCCACTTTCTGTATATGATACTGCATATAACAAATAACCAGCTGTCATGTTGGATGGTACATTTGAGTGCTGCAAATGGGCCAGAACCAGTAAGAAACTGCAAAACACATAAAAGTATTTTTAAAAGGGAAGCAGAAATTGGGGTAATTTGCTTTCATCTTCCTGTACAGGTGGTTAAAAGTGGGGCAACACAATTTTGTATCAGCAGCAGACGGGTGATGGCCTGGCTGAATGATAGGAAGGGGGGCAAGTTGAGAGGTTACAATTAGATCAATGACCTTCAGAAGGTTACGTTTGCACAAAGCTGGCTCAACTTTAAGTTAACGGCTTCAACTAAAAAGAACAGGATACCTTGACGTGGTTACAAAGTTTTCGATTCAGGTCCAATTTTACGCTGAAATCTGTGATGATATATTTTTCATAAGGGCCTGGAGAGTAAAGTTTGATGCTGTGGATCCTTCCAGAGACGGTGACTTCAGTATTGCATGGTAAAGTTACCACTTCACCAATGATCTAATTTTTTTCAAAGCTGTTTTTGTGGCTCTTAATGTGTTGAACAACAGGAAGTCAATGCTGTGTCTTGCACTGCTAACCTACAAGTGCACTCACATCAACACAATCTGACTTCTACATCTCAGCTTGTCTCTTTGGAAACATCTTCCTCTATAATAGTTCCACATCACAACGATGACCTAAGTGCTGTCACTGTCAGCAATCCCTTGCCTTACCCAAAATGTTCAGTTCAGAACAAAACAGTTCAGAAAGAATCAGAAGTACATAAACCAGGTCCTAACCAGACCTACGGAAAAACTCTCCCAGTCCCAGCAATGCATAAAGCCACAAGACAGATCATTAAGCTTTGAAGTTTGGAAAAGTTTTGAAAAAGAACAAAACTGGAAGGAGACAAAAAGGGAAAACACAGAAAAGAGATTAAAAAAGAGAGAATAATAATAAAAAGATACAGTTAATAAGAGCCACTAAGTTTTAATTAGTCATTCAATCATTCATTATCCTAACTGCTTAGTCTGGTTGAGGGTTGCGGGGAAGCTGGAGTCTATCCCAGCAGTCTTTGGGCGAAAGGCAGGGCACACCCTGGACAGGTCGCCGGTCCATCACAGATCATTGTGGAAGTAAGTGCATTTCCATTACATCTAATTGCGCAAAAACTAAATATTGCAATAAAATAAAGCTAATGGAAACACCTACATTTAAATCTCAAATATCGCTAAAAACTTTGTACGGCCTCATGAGATGGTTTTTCATACGTTTCAACATAGAAACATATTGCAAAAGTGTAATGGAATGTGATGTGGGGAGTCATAAACAGGTCATTTCCAGTAAAGATGACACGGTGTGGATCAAACAGCAAATTTCAGAGTTTTAGAAAAGAAAATGGGGGAGAAAAGCTTAGAAAAATCATATTAAATTCTCTGCAGCGAGTAGAAAAATCTAAAAAAAAAAAAAAACACTACATGACTACCTTGCATAAGCCGCAATTTTTGTACAATATCGTCAACCGGCCGAGATTTTACGAGAATTTAGGCTTATGCGCTTAACACTGTTCAATGAAAACACCTGTAAATCGCAGTTGTTGTTTGTCAAAACTTAGAAATATCACTTTTATTTTGCAAAAAAAAATGAAATGAAAACGCAGCTTGTAATCCAGGTTCAGTTGCTTGAGTTTGAGTAAACTTGAATTTAATTTCATTATTGGGGTCTGATGTCAGTCACCAACAACACTGCTTTAATCAGGACATTTTCTCGCCGAAGTGTGCATGTTGTTGGCACGGTAACACAGTCATAAAAAGTATGTATGGTATGTCATGATATTAGATAAGACGATGATATATAAGTAAACAAATAAATACATAAAAAGGTAAATAAATACAAATAAATAAGAGAAGAAGACATTTTCAAATTATTATAATTATTATAATTGATTATCAACATATTAATGATAAATTGACTCATCTTGTCTGACAAATGGATAAACTGATAATCTTTTAAAAGAAAGTAAAAAATCTTAATAAAACGGAAAAACCTCGTTATTAAGGCAATGTAACATGGAATTGCACTGGAAGACAAATGCAAAGTACCTGGAGAAAGAAGTCATTTTTAAATGTTTGAGATAGATGGATATTTTAATTTATTCTCAGTTGTAAACAAGAACAACTTGTACAGACAAGTGCTACTTGATCATTCTGGCTCATGATGGACACATTAATAATAGAAACTCAAATTGACTCCATATCATCCTGGTGTTCAGTGCACTGATGGGAAGCTGGTGCTTCCACTCGCACCCATACAAAGCCATAAAAGTGTTTTTCAAGTCATCTCATTCATGTCTCCACAAACAACATCACATTGTTCATAAATAAAATCCAAATTCATGGAGGAAACAAAAATCCACCTACTTTAATTTGGGGCCAGTTTGTTTGCAAAACTGCATTTTGATGGTAGCAAGAACAAAAATAAATCTCATAAATGGCTTTGCATTCTTTAAATAGAAAAAAAATACATGTCCTTTGCATAAAATCTCTTAGTTTTTGTGAAGTTTTGAATTTTCTGCCAAATTCAAAGAACTCACATTAAAATTCTGAAATTTTTAAAGAAGAAAATCATTTGGGAATCTTTAGTTATATTCAATCAACACAGATGAAAATGAAAATAAATGAAAATCTAAACGGCACAAAGGGAAGGAAAAATTCTATTTCAATACAGAAATAAAGAAATTCTTAAATTTATTCAATTTTGAGCATAAAGTTCCCCAGATTTCTAATTGAGGAGTTGTTCGGTATCCACTGGATTAAAAACGTACAAGCAAATACAAATAATCTGAATTGTTTAGAATATCTTGCTTGTCCAACTTCAGATAACCAATAAGCAGAAACAACAACAAAAACAGGTGAATAATGTTTAGTTTCAATACATTCTCATAGTTTAGATCCTAATGACAAAACAAGAATGAATACATATTTTAGTACCAGTTAATATGTACAAAAGATTTAATTGTGAGGTGATAAATAGTGAACATGTTCAGGGTGTTATCTCCTATTATATGCGGGAAAAATAAGCTTTACTTTGTTTTATTGTAATTTATTCAGACATAGTAACAGACACAATATTCAGGACAATAGGAATCCATTCTCTAAGCTCTGGACGACACCATGAAGGTGAAGATCAACTTTATTGACTGTAATCTTTTTAATTGTCCTCGTGTACGTTAGTTATTCTGTTTTCAGTTTTTTTTTTTTTTTAAACCCACACAATGTGGCACTTTGGTCAACATTGTTGTCTTTAAAGTTGTATTAAATAAAGTTGTATTGTATTGTATTGTATTATTATTGTGGAGCAATTCTTCATTCACGTTGTTTTATTTTATGAAATGATGCATTTACAGGTTAAAGCTAAAAGGTTTGTCTAGTTTCACTAGTATGGTTAATCCACAAAACAAGAACGACAAAGAAACCAAACTTCTTCTGTGTGTATATAAATGGTTGAGACTGTAGCAGCGTTCCCATTACATTTTTTTTTTTGCTATATAAAAGCGATATTTGTAAGTTTCATCAAACAATTGCGATTTGCATTGAACAGTGTTCAGTGCATAAGCCTCAGTTTTTGTAAATTCTTGTCCGGCTGACGAGATTTTACGAGAAGTGCGGCTTATGCAAGGTAGCCATGTAACATTATGGAATCATTACAGGTGGTAGCTGGGTACCTCATGCTTTTTCATGCACAGGAGGCAATAAATGTTTAAATCCATCAACTAGTCCTGTCTTGCTTGGCTTATTGAAGTGCTCTGCCCAGATAAATAGTGTGTTAGGATGAAAATACAGTAGTGAAATAGAAACTCTAAAGGCAAACATGGCTGAGAAAATGCAGGAAGGATTTCCCGACCCGGCTCGGTTTATTTGCTCCTCCTGCTGAAAAGCCGAGAAAGAGAAAATAGTTGATGGAAAAGCTGCGAACTAGAAAAGCACTCTGAGAGCGCAAACCTCCGCCAAGGTGTTAAAAAATAAATCCTGTATCCAAATGGTGATCCTGATCACCACCAAAATGAAATCAGTTCTTCTTTTTCACATTTCCAATAACCCCTGCAAGTTTCAACAAAATACGTCCATAACTTGAGTTATCTTGAGCATAAACAGATAAACGCCAGTAAAAACATAACATTCTTGGTGTAAGTAAGAAAAAAGCCTTGGATCACGCAAGGAGCAAAACCAAAGGGGGAGGAGCCAAGACAAGGTGCTACATTCACATCTTGCTAGCTCCCCAACATTACCTACCCCAACTTTAAACCCCTTTTCTTTCTTTTTTGTTTTTTTTTAAAAAGTCAAAATCAACTTTAGAGTTAGAAATCTGGTGGAGAACAGTGGCTATGTGAACATCTTAGACAGCACCAGTGAGGATGTGCTTCGAACCTCATCCACCCCCAGTCTCCGGTACTGAGGTCTGTAAGAATAATCGTCACGTTATGACAGGTGTAACGTGTAAGTAATACAAAAATAGACATATGTGGTATCCACAGAAAGTCCAGACTCTTAGCTAAAAGGTCATGAAACTCATTATTATAACTAGGGCAATAATAGATTGTGACGAAAATAATAATCATGATTATTTTGATGAATATTGTAATCACGATTATTAATCATGATCATTTATTGTGTCCGGAAAAACATGTATTTTTAATGCACCACTTGTAAACAACCTACCTGGCAACATTTTTCATCCAGCGCAGGCAACACTACTTTTGGAAAAATAATTACATGAAGGGATCTCATATGTCTTATCCAGTGTTTTGTTGCTGCTGTATTTTCCATTCTCGACATGACTTGCTCTCATCAGTCTAAAACTTGTTACATCCTCCACGAGAAGCTTCGTCTGAAGCCGGGAGGGATCAATGCGGGCGTCGATGTCTGCTTTTTGTGCAATGAAGCTGCTTATTTCATATTTAAAGAGCAACTTCGTCCGCGGCAGGATGGGTTGTGTACGCGGCAGGGTTTGTGTATTTTAATGCCACATGTTGTAAAAATGTTGGTATTTTTTACCACCTTGATCAGCTGTTTAATCAAAACAATCCGTTTTACCTTCAACAGGAAAAATGTGGAAGCAGTGTCTTACAGCTTCATGCTCTCCCAAGACCACCCAGGCCATGGTGATGGCCTGGGTGGTCTTGGTTGGGGGTAGCCCTTTGTGTAGAGGCTCCCTGAGAATACCGTTTCCTTATCTGGTGCACATCTGGTGCAAATGCACCTGGCCATTCATTCATCTTCTTTTAACTGTTACAGGGCAAATAGGGCATGGGTGAGGGTGGTTGTGGGTGGGTGAAAGGGGATGTGTATGTGTGTTAGTGTTTTATCTATTTTGATGTAAATTGTTTTATAATGTAAAGCACTTTGTATTGTTTTTAAGCACGAAAAGTGCTATACAAATAAAGTTTGATTTGATTTGATTTGATTATAACCACGCCCACCTCAAATGTCCAACCAATCCAAGGATACGTAACTGGCTGCTGGTAAAAGGTGTGCACTCGGTATTTAGGCAGCTTAATGAAGCCTTAACCACGTGTTCGCCCCTTGGTGATTGGCAGACTACTGGTTGAGAACCTGAGTGATCAGAGACGCATGCAGCAGAGCTCGCATTTTGAATGTAAATATCGTTGACGATCAGGTTTATTTAATTGTGGCCACCAAAATCGTGATCATGATCAAAATCCGATTAATTGTTCAGCCCTAATTATAACCACCAAACAGTCTGGACAATAAGCAATTAAAACTCCAAAGTCCCCAGAAATACGTAAACAAACATAATGGACTTGTGACTTGTGTCCACCCAGCGTTATGGAAACAAACAAAAACCACATCGACTGAAAGCACACATCCCACAGATTCCACCATACCAGTTTCATCTCGCTATGACCAAGATTCACTCAACCAGAGTCAAACGAAGAATAAATTTATGCTTCACGTTTGAAAAAGATCATTGCGTATTCCGTCTTACCTTTGCTGTTTTTGTCCAAAACGTTAATTCAACGTAAAACTGTATTTAGTAAAGCAACTACGTTTCCCATTTAGCTTTGGATGTAGTTACCATTTTCTGGCCGGTAAGATCAGTTTTATTGGACGACGACGACAGGTGCCAGTCATTCTGCATCACAAACATTTCCGACTTTGCAGTTGCTGATTGGTCATATTGAAGTAAAATTCATGACATCACTGTGATGCTACCCTATCACACAATTAGAATGAGGGATTGGTCATACCGATCGGCCAATAACAGCCAAAGTTATATCCTGGCGTAAAACT
Source organism: Telmatherina bonti (assembly GCF_933228915.1). Classification (NCBI taxonomy): domain Eukaryota; kingdom Metazoa; phylum Chordata; class Actinopteri; order Atheriniformes; family Telmatherinidae; genus Telmatherina; species Telmatherina bonti. Next base: position 11,095,937 of record NC_136629.1, read on the forward strand.
AACACAGAACTATACAACCTGTGCATGCACATGCAGAGCACATTACGCACACACCCACTGCACACGGTATTGTGGTTGTCAGTGTCGCGGCGTCTGCTTTTTTTTTTTTTTTTTTTTACTTTATTTAACTAAAAAAAGCTAAACAAAAACAACACAATGGGACTCCAGAAAACATGCTGCACGTTAGAAACAGTCCTGGAAATGATTTATAAGACACGTGGATCGAGTTGTGTGTGCACGATTCCACACCGAGGCCTCCTGCAAGGGAAACTGGGATGCTGAATATGAACGGAATATGGCTGAATAAATATGTTCTGTTAGTCATCACACAAAATGTTTACTACAAACTTTATTTTGTTCTTCTGTAAATAGTGTTTTATAGTAAACATGTTTCTCACCATAAGTCAAACATCATTGTTCTTTATGGTTTTATTTAAATAGGGCTATAAATAATTAAGCTATTCCTTAAAAAAATATTCAGAAACCAACGTTTTCAGGCCCGCAAATGAAGTTGGATCATTTCTGCCTTTCAATACCTAAATAAATCCCAATTTTCACACATGATGCTAAACCGAACTGAAAAACGCCCGGCCACCTTTTTACTAAAATCCCTGTAACTTTGTTGTGCTTTGCTTCAGCTGCATGAAACTTTGCACAGGCACTGTCCACATGTTGAGGCATGGTGTTCTGTTTTTTTTTTTTTTTTTTTATTAAAGTAGCACATTTTAAAGCTTTTATATACTTTGAAATGCAAAAAAATATTTAGGCGAGGAAAAAAATATGAAAATTTTCTCATGTTCCATCATCAATTACTTTAAAATAGGAGCATCATCTGTGGTCATGATTTCACTCCAGCTAAAATCCCACAAGTGTTAGTTTTAATTTGATACCAAGAGGGTTTGTGTATAATCACAGAGAAATATGCAATAGTATTTGCGTATGTCATTTCTAAAGCCAAAACCTTCAAAAGACCCTTGGGCTGGGAGAGGCTAAACCCCTAACAGCGTTCTCCTCTCAGTCTGCCTCGTCTTGTAAGAGTTGTGAGCTTCCTGTTGCTGCTAATCCATTAGCCATTACCTGACATACTTTTAACCACTTATCGTAACTGGAGCGTAAGAAACTCAGTAATGTGTCTTCACAAGAATCTCACACATCAACTGGTGAGAAAACTGAGAAAAGAGAAATGCAAGTTGTTTAATCAGCGTGATGATGCTTGATGTTTTATACACAAACCGCAATGAAAAGCTACTAAGCTTCCACCTTCACCATCTCCTCATGTCATTCTTTTACACAGATGTGGGGTTGAACAGTTTGTAGCTTCCCTACCAGGATGAGCCACTCCTTCCCTTTGAGCAGCGCTAACATGGCAAAAGATGCTTAAATGCAGATCCACCGCGTTCATCTGAGCACTTCAAAACCAACAAGGCTGTGAACAGGGTCAACGCCCCGTTCACGGAAAAATAACACCCTGAATAGGGCGTCGGTGTGTAAGGACAAAATGCAGAATTCACACTCAAAATTTAGAACAGAGATTCTCACATTACACTGAGAAAATGGACCAATTCTCTTTCTCTAAACATCAGAAGCTTTCTAGGTTTATGTTTGTTTTCATAAAAATTCCAGCTGTTTTCTTTGTCCAGCCAAATACCAGGTTTCATTTCCCCAAAATCTATTTATGAATCTCCTTAAATTTGTTCTGAGGATATTTTTAATCTTTTAAAAACGGCAACAGAAGTGGTCTGCTTGTGCTCACACTCTTATCTTTGCATATAGTGGTGTAATTTCTGAGTATCCTGAAGTATTTAACATTTCATCATTCGTAGAGCTTAAGATACAAAATTATTAAAGTATTTGGGCAAGAATAGCTTTCAAAAATGTTGAAATTATGCCATAAATATAAAGTACACAAATATCTGAATCTTAAACACACACATTTTTCCCATTTTACTAAATAAGCACACAAAACATGGTGATCAAAACAGTCAATAGGATAAAAAAAAAAAAAAATCATTCCTTTACACAAGCTATTGCAACAATCTATTCCAGTTTTTGAGATGCAATCCTTTTTAGAAGCAAAGCAGAAAGGCGTTTTGATTTATTGATTTAACTGCTATACGAAGCCACTGAAATATACAATACATGTGTATTTTTTACTGTGGTGTCATTTGATGGGAGTATTTTTATATTTCTCCCTAGAATGTGTATAATATAAATAAAAAGATTATGGAACATTGAAAGTCTGAATTAATACAAATTCAGTCTTTTTCATGAAACTGAACTAAATGAATAGACATTGATGCAAAACACTCATAAATGAAGAAACATGTAGAATGAAAGCCAAGCTGTCTTATCAGGCAACTTATTACAGCTGAGAGAGGGTCATTATCTTGGACTTTTCCCAACCATGTTGGAATGTCGCCCGATGCTACCCCGCTATGGGGATTTAACTTTACACTGGCCCCTGACAAGGAGCTCTGAGAACAGCAAGCTGAAATGTAAGCGAGGAGTTTAGCAATTAAATGCTAACCTTCCCAATCATACTGTGTGCAAACGTCCAGTCTCTCAAAAATAAAATAAAGTACATGCCTCATGTGTTGACTAGTGTTGACTAATCATATAATATAGTTTTTAGTTAGTTAATTTAGCATGAGGTTGCTTTGATTATGTGGCGAATGATAATAAACACAAGAAAGATGGGTACTTCCATTAACAAAAAGTCTCTTTTTATCAACTTTGCTGGTGAAAGGCGGGTTTATAAAAAGTAAACAAGAATGTCCTGTAATATAAACCCATCTGACAGGAGCAGTGCTCAGTCAGTATAGACATAAACCCATAAATATATAAATCTCTGTCCATTCTCTTAAGAACACGGAAATGTTTTTTTAGATAAAAAATAAATAACAATATCAATATATATTACTTTACTTTAAACTGAGGTCAGGCACATTAGGAGCAGTAAAACAGTAAATAAAACAAAGAGCATTTTAGTGAAGTACATTCAGTGGTCAACTTCACAGTTTTGCAAGAGAACTTTACAATTACAACAGTCTGAAATCTGATGGTTTTAATGACATATATATCTGAAAATAAAGCATTCAGGGTTCTCCAAACAAACTAAATGAAATGAGCGGCCTCATATCGCAGATCAGCATCTCCAAGACTGACTCTGTGAGGGCGGTCGCCTGTTGCAGGGTCTGCTTCCTCTGCAGAAAGGGTCCATGGTGGATCTCTTCTTCAGACTGCATGCTTTTAATTTAAAATACTTCAGTCAGACATACATTTTATTTTTGATGCCTCAGTCTGCTAGTTAGCGTAGAAGGTAATCTTACCGAGGCGAGTCAGACTCCGTTTCATTTTAATGCCCGACGTGCTTCTTCTTTAAATGCTCATGCTTCACTGATGTGCTGCCATGATGAGCAAGTTCTGCTTTGCAAACTTGCAGGAGATCTTTTTGTTTCCCTTGTCCAGGCTTCAATGTTCCCAAACTTGAGATGTTTGGGTACGCGTTGTTGTTGTGGACGCCACCATTTTTGTGTACGTTACCGCCCAGCAGAGACGGTACTGTGCGTGCGACTCGGCAGAGATTATGATGAAGTGAGAAAAACACATCTGGCAAAAATAGTCGACAATGGAATTCATTGTTGACTATCCCCAAAGTCGATTTTTGTCAACAACGTTGACGGATTGTGGCAGCCTTAAAGAACGCCAATGTGTCTGGATGGTTGCTTTATCCACAAAAGGCAAATAAAGACCTTGAACTTGAACCACTGATTCCACATGTGTATCTTCATCTTCATCTTCGTGCCGCTTATCCGGGGCCACATGTGTTTATAAAATAGCTATCAAAACTTATCTAACCTACAATAATATAAACTAAGCTAAAAACTACTAATGTGCTACAGAAAACAAGCCTGCTGAAGAACGAGCGGTGAGCTACATTGAGACCATAGACTGTATATTGAAAGATGGGGGGAGCCTCCATGACGTCACCCGTAGGTTTCTGAAGAGCTGAATTGAAGCTCGGTGGGCGGTTCCTACCGTCACCATCGCAGGGGCATGCGTGTCGTCTCACCCGGAAAATACAAATATGGGCAAAGAGGTGGAGCTGAGAGGGCAGCTGTGAGCGTCATGGTGGATGATTGACATCAAGCGAACTCCGAGCTTTCTGTAGCTAAGAGCTAACCGAGCTAACCTGGCGATAACAGGAACTAACCAGCTAACGGAGGTACGGCCTAAAGCTAAGTCATGTTGGTAACCGGATAAAAACTGCGGTTCTACGTTCCTCTTACTTGAAGCCAGAGATTGGTACCTGTCAATCAAAGGGACACGCCTCTAAATATGCTGAGATTAAATTACTTTTAAATGGGCGAGTTAGAAAAAAAAATTTACTCCCCCCACAGTTGTCATGAAGGTAAACCTGACCTCTTAAACCGAAAATGGAATTTTGAACCAGGCTGTAAACATGTTTATTTCTGCCTTTTTAACATGGGAGTCTATGGGGATTTGCTCTGTTTTGCAGCCCCTAGTGGATGAAGGGGGAACTGCAGTTTATGCACTTCCACATAGGCTTCACTTTTTACTGCCGAAGGCTCCGTCCATCTTTCATATACGGTCCATGACTGAAACTACTAACGATAAGAACGACAAAAAAAAAAAAACCAATGGTAAAACCGTCTAAAATACAAAAAAAACAACAGTCTAAATATTCTATCTGTCAGTCTCTGATAATCACTGCAGCTACTCTGCTGAATGTTTGTACTCTCCCACGACTTCATGGCATCACCATGTTTATACACCACATGTAGCATAACTTTATTATGTCGTCAGCACGTAGCAATGACACAGTTTGAAAGCCAGGATTTTTAGCTTTCAGCTAATAAAAATACAGTTCCAGGTGTTAATAGATTTTATTTTAGAGTTTAAACGTGATATGCTAATTGGGAACTTCTGGTGGCTGCTCCTTGCCGTTCCAATTTTAAAAGGTTAAGAAGTGTTTAAAGAAAAGTTTTTATCAGACTCATAAATATGTTTGTAGACTGGAAAGTTCTTAGATTTCCTCTTAGACTGATAAACTGAAGAATATCTTCAGAAGGTGCAACTGACACTAATTTGCAGGTAAATCCCCATAAAAGGTCATGAGCGTGAAGGACCACAAAGGTGAGATAAACGAGGAAATCAAACATAATGACAAAAAATGAATAAAAGAGTAAAAAATTATAATAAATTTGAACACTTACACCTGATTTCCTCATTTTCAAAGTGATATCTGGGTTATAAAAGATCCCATGGTGAGATTCAGATCAAATAAAAGCTGAACAGCAGTCTGCAGTCTGGTCCCATAAACCTATCAAGACCAACATCCTAGTGGTTTTGTGGTAAGAAAGTTTCATCGTGGAATAAACGTTCACTTCTCTTAATGTACTGAACCTTGTAAAGATTGCGGCAGCAGGACATTATCTTTACTTCCACACACATACAGCATATTTTAGGATGCACTGATGATGGAGAGAGTGGATCTGATGAATATAGCTCTGTTAATAACCACCATGTCAGTGATGTTATTAACCAGAGGTGGTGGGGAAAATACCCAATTTCATTATGAAACTATCCATCCAAGCATTCATTTTTTTGACTGTCGGTTCCAGTTAAGAGCCGCATTGAAGCTGGAGTCTATCCTAGCGACCACTGGGCAAGAGGCAGGTAAACTCTGGACAGCTCGCCAGTCCATCACAGTGCTAACACAAAGAGACAATCAACCATTCACACTCGCGCCTACGGGCAATTTAGAGTAACCAGTTAACCTAACACACATGTATTTGGATGGTGGGAGGAGCCAGAGTACCCGGAGAGAACCCACGCATACACGAGGAGAACATGCAAACTCAACACAGAAAGACTTCCTTTCTACCATCAACAGCCAAGGCTCGAACCAGCTGGGAGAACTGTGATATTGTTGTCTAAATGTTATCTTTAATACACACACATACATAAGACATATATATACACACACACACATACATACATATATATACACACACACACACACACACATATATATATATATATATATATATATATATATATGTGTATATATATATATATATATGTATATATATATATATATATATATATGTATATGTATGTATATGTATGTATATATATGTGTATATATATATGTATATGTATATATATATGTATATATATATATGTATATATATGTATATGTATATATATATATATATATATATATATATATATATATATATGGTTATATGTATACTGTATCTTTAATATAGATAGATATGCATAGCTATCTAGATATAAATATATATATAAGCTATATAGCTTATATATCTAAGCTATATACAGTGCAGAGGTTACCATGGGAACCACCCTGATGAGGGCTGGCAGGAATCCACCCCACAACCAGGGCTGCAGTGCAGGACCCTGAGTGGGATGATCGCCATGGCAACAACCTTACTGACTGAATAGGCATAGCTCCCGATGCGAAGGATCCCCATGAGGAGAACACTGGAGTAAAACCAAGATAAAAATGAACAAAACAACAATAAGAACAATATAAATAAACAATTAGAAGGACAGAAAAGACAACAGGAAGTAAAACAAGCACTGCTTCGATCATCTCTGAACACACAACACATCCAGCCTGGAAGCAGATGGTCTCCAGCAGCAGAAGACCACAGCGGGTTCCCTCCTGTCAGTAAGAACAGGAAACTGAGGCTACAATTCACAGACTCACCAGAACTGGACGATACCTGCAGCTGCAAAAGTTAAAGAGAAAGGATGAAATTATGGTGGCGCGCATAATCGCAGCTCCTCTCTGTTACTGGTTGTTATATGTTTGTTTTGTTACGCAAATCCTATCTACAGTCGCACAAACCTCCTAAAAATTGGGTTATGGAGGAAACATCCTGTAAACGGTGCTTTTGTCTGACCTCACAACATACCTCTGGATATAGTGAAAACACCAGGCTCTCCATGGATCGTCATTCCAGCTGGCAGGAAAAGGAAGCGGAAGGAGAGCAAACAGAAACGCGGCTGCAGGGCAGGCATCGTAGTACGGATGAAAAATCAACCTCATAAATTGCCACTTTCTGGTTTTAGTGTCTCAATAGCTAGATCTATTGTCAACAAAATGGATGAGTTGAAGTTGCAGATTGCATCAAACAGGCTCGTCCAGGACTGTTGCCTTCTGCTGCTTACGGAAACATGGCTTCACTCATCCGTTCCAGACACGGTGATTCAGCTGGAGGGTCGCACAGCTTACCGGCATGACAGAGACCATGACTCTTGTAAGAGCAAAGGAGGGGGTTTGTGTACCTTTGTTAATAACAGCTGGTGCACTAATACTCGGACCATTGATGGAAATTGCTTCCCAGACCCGCAGGAAATGACCATCAAATGTAGACCAAAGTACCTTCCAAGAGAGTTTACTGTTGTTATTGTGACAGCTGTGTACCCCGCCAATGCAAATGCTAACCTAGCTGTTAGCCACCTGTATAATGCCATCAGCGTTAAACAGGACACCTACCCGGAGGCTGTTCTTGTTATAGCAGGAGATTTGAACCATCCAGACTTAAAGACAGTGCTCCAGAAGTTCTACCAACATGTAAAATGTGCCACCAGAGGAGGAAAAGCACTGGATAAAGTCTACACAAATGTTAAGCAAGGTTACTAGGCTATACAGCTACTTCACCTTGGCCCATCTGACCATTTGACCCCTCTCATGACACCAGTAAGGAAAAAATCCCCTCTTAGGAACCGTACAGGGAGGAGGTGGACAGGCTGTCAACATGGTGCTCCACAAACAACCCCATCTTTCACATCTCTAAGACAAAAGAGCTGGTGATTGATTTCAGGTGAGAGAAACCGAAACCAAAACTGGGTGGAGGTGGAAAGGGTCTCTGCTTTCAGGTTCCTGGGCACACAGATCAAGGAGGACCTGTCCTGGAAAACCAACACCACATCACTGCTGAAAAAAGCCCAGCAGCAACTTTACTTTCTCAGATTCCTCAGAAAAACTGCTGGCGTCCTTTTACCGCTGCAGCATTGAGGCGGTGCTGAGACACGGCATCTCGCTGTGGTTTTCCAGCTGCAGAGAGGAAGGCACTGCAGAGGGTCGTTACCACCGCCCAAAAGCTGATCGGCTGCGCTCTTCCGCATATAGACAGACAGACAGAGCCCAGAGTATCCTCAGAGACCCCTCTCACCCTGGTCAACTTTTGGAACTGTTGCCCTCAGGTCGACGCTTCCGGATGGTTAAAGCAAGAACAAACAGGCTGAAAAACTGTTTTTATCCCAGAGTTGTTGCATTTGAGCAAAAAATTTTAGCTGCAGTTTCAGAGCCTGAGAAACATTCATTCATTCTCCAGCCCGCTTAGTCCGATCAGGGTCGCGAGGAAGCTGGAGCCTATCCCAGCAGCTGCCAGTGAAACAATGTAGCTTTTTCATATATTTTTAACATTATCTTATCTTATCATTGGTGCTTGTTTTTTATAGTATTGTTTCTGTGTTTTGTTTATTTATGTGGTTTTAAATGTTTATTTAATCTTTTTAACTGAAGAGCTGTCTGTGTGACTTTCGGCACACTTGTGCAATGACAATAAAGTTTATTGATTGATTGAAGAGAAAGATGTCAGAAATGTTCCTGTTTCCATGTTTACGCCGTTTTCCTCCACAGTTATCGGCTGAATGCAGAAACAACGTCCCAAAGAACCGCTCGCTGGAGGCAGCAAGACAGCGTGGTGTGTCCCACATCCTCACCAGAGGACCAGGACCTCACTAAAAACCACCGCGCTGCATCTGGACCAAAACCTCTGGATCCGTTTTACTTCAGCTCTGTGAATCCTGGACTGGATGGATCCTCCCCAGAACCTGGACCCCAACAGGTCTGAGGAGGGATGGATCCTCCCCAGAACCTGGACCCCAACAAGTCTGAGGAGGGATGGATCCTCCCCAGAACCTGGACCCCAACAAGTCTGAGGAGGGATGGATCCTCCCCAGAACCTGGACCCCAACAGGTCTGTAGAGGGATGGATCCTCCCCAGAACCTGGACCCCAACAAGTCTGAGGAGGGATGGATCCTCCCCAGAACCTGGACCCCAACAGGTCTGAGGAGGGATGGATCCTACCCAGAACCTGGACCCCAACAAGTCTGAGGAGGGATGGATCCTCCCCAGAACCTGGACCCCAACAAGTCTGAGGAGGGATGGATCCTCCCCAGAACCTGGACCCCAACAGGTCTGTAGAGGGATGGATCCTCCCCAGAACCTGGACCCCAACAAGTCTGAGGAGGGATGGATCCTCCCCAGAACCTGGACCCCAACAGGTCTGAGGAGGGATGGATCCTCCCCAGAACCTGGAGCCCAACAGGTCTGAGGAGGGATGGATCCTACCCAGAACCTGGACCCCAACAGGTCTGACGGAGGGATGGATCCTCCCCAGAACCTGGACCCCAACAGGTCTGAGGAGGGATGGATCCTCCCCAGAACCTGGACCCCAACAGGTCTGTAGAGGGATGGATCCTCCCCAGAACCTGGACCCCAACAGGTCTGACGGAGGGATAGATCCTCCCCAGAACCTGGACCCCAACAGGTCTGAGGAGGGATGGATCCTCCCCAGAACCTGGACCCCAACAGGTCTGAGGAGGGATGGATCCTACCCAGAACCTGGACCCCAACAGGTCTGACGGAGGGATGGATCCTCCCCAGAACCTGGACCCCAACAGGTCTGAGGAGGGATGGATCCTCCCCAGAACCTGGACCCCAACAGGTCTGAGGAGGGATGGATCCTCCCCAGAACCTGGACCCCAACAGGTCTGTAGAGGGATGGATCCTCCCCAGAACCTGGACCCCAACAGGTCTGACGGAGGGATGGATCCTCCCCAGAACCTGGACCCCAACAGGTCTGACGGAGGGATAGATCCTCCCCAGAACCTGGACCCCAACAGGTCTGAGGAGGGATGGATCCTCCCCAGAACCTGGACCCCAACAGGTCTGAGGAGGGATGGATCCTCCCCAGAACCTGGATCCCAACAGGTCTGAGGAGGGATGGATCCTCCCCAGAACCTGGAGCCCAACAGGTCTGAGGAGGGATGGATCCTACCCAGAACCTGGACCCCAACAGGTCTGACGGAGGGATGGATCCTCCCCAGAACCTGGACCCCAACAGGTCTGAGGAGGGATGGATCCTCCCCAGAACCTGGACCCCAACAGGTCTGTAGAGGGATGGATCCTCCCCAGAACCTGGACCCCAACAGGTCTGACGGAGGGATAGATCCTCCCCAGAACCTGGACCCCAACAGGTCTGAGGAGGGATGGATCCTCCCCAGAACCTGGACCCCAACAGGTCTGTAGAGGGATGGATCCTCCCCAGAACCTGGACCCCAACAGGTCTGACGGAGGGATGGATCCTCCCCAGAACCTGGACCCCAACAGGTCTGAGGAGGGATGGATCCTCCCCAGAACCTGGACCCCAACAGGTCTGAGGAGGGATGGATCCTCCCCAGAACCTGGACCCCAACAGGTCTGTAGAGGGATGGATCCTCCCCAGAACCTGGACCCCAACAGGTCTGACGGAGGGATAGATCCTCCCCAGAACCTGGACCCCAACAGGTCTGAGGAGGGATGGATCCTCCCCAGAACCTGGACCCCAACAGGTCTGAGGAGGGATGGATCCTACCCAGAACCTGGACCCCAACAGGTCTGACGGAGGGATGGATCCTCCCCAGAACCTGGACCCCAACAGGTCTGAGGAGGGATGGATCCTCCCCAGAACCTGGACCCCAACAGGTCTGAGGAGGGATGGATCCTACCCAGAACCTGGACCCCAACAGGTCTGTAGAGGGATGGATCCTCCCCAGAACCTGGACCCCAACAGGTCTGACGGAGGGATGGATCCTCCCCAGAACCTGGACCCCAACAGGTCTGAGGAGGGATGGATCCTCCCCAGAACCTGGACCCCAACAGGTCTGAGGAGGGATGGATCCTCCCCAGAACCTGGACCCCAACAGGTCTGTAGAGGGATGGATCCTCCCCAGAACCTGGACCCCAACAGGTCTGACGGAGGGATGGATCCTCCCCAGAACCTGGACCCCAACAGGTCTGAGGAGGGATGGATCCTCCCCAGAACCTGGACCCCAACAGGTCTGTAGAGGGATGGATCCTCCCCAGAACCTGGACCCCAACAGGTCTGACGGAGGGATGGATCCTCCCCAGAACCTGGACCCCAACAGGTCTGTAGAGGGATGGATCCTCCCCAGAACCTGGACCCCAACAGGTCTGACGGAGGGATAGATCCTCCCCAGAACCTGGACCCCAACAGGTCTGAGGAGGGATGGATCCTCCCCAGAACCTGGAGCCCAACAGGTCTGAGGAGGGATGGATCCTACCCAGAACCTGGACCCCAACAGGTCTGACGGAGGGATGGATCCTCCCCAGAACCTGGACCCCAACAGGTCTGTAGAGGGATGGATCCTCCCCAGAACCTGGACCCCAACAGGTCTGACGGAGGGATGGATCCTCCCCAGAACCTGGACCCCAACAGGTCTGAGGAGGGATGGATCCTCCCCAGAACCTGGACCCCAACAGGTCTGAGGAGGGATGGATCCTCCCCAGAACCTGGACCCCAACAGGTCTGAGGAGGGATGGATCCTCCCCAGAACCTGGACCCCAACAGGTCTGAGGAGGGATGGATCCTCCCCAGAACCTGGACCCCAACAGGTCTGAGGAGGGATGGATCCTCCCCAGAACCTGGACCCCAACAGGTCTGACGGAGGGATGGATCCGACCCAGAACCTGGACCCCAACAGGTCTGACGGAGGGATGGATCCTCCCCAGAACCTGGACCCCAACAGGTCTGTAGAGGGATGGATCCTCCCCAGAACCTGGACCCCAACAGGTCTGACGGAGGGATAGATCCTCCCCAGAACCTGGACCCCAACAGGTCTGAGGAGGGATGGATCCTCCCCAGAACCTGGACCCCAACAGGTCTGAGGAGGGATGGATCCTACCCAGAACCTGGACCCCAACAGGTCTGACGGAGGGATGGATCCTCCCCAGAACCTGGACCCCAACAGGTCTGAGGAGGGATGGATCCTCCCCAGAACCTGGACCCCAACAGGTCTGAGGAGGGATGGATCCTACCCAGAACCTGGACCCCAACAGGTCTGTAGAGGGATGGATCCTCCCCAGAACCTGGACCCCAACAGGTCTGAGGAGGGATGGATCCTCCCCAGAACCTGGACCCCAACAGGTCTGAGGAGGGATGGATCCTCCCCAGAACCTGGACCCCAACAGGTCTGTAGAGGGATGGATCCTCCCCAGAACCTGGACCCCAACAGGTCTGACGGAGGGATAGATCCTCCCCAGAACCTGGACCCCAACAGGTCTGAGGAGGGATGGATCCTCCCCAGAACCTGGACCCCAACAGGTCTGAGGAGGGATGGATCCTACCCAGAACCTGGACCCCAACAGGTCTGACGGAGGGATGGATCCTCCCCAGAACCTGGACCCCAACAGGTCTGAGGAGGGATGGATCCTCCCCAGAACCTGGACCCCAACAGGTCTGAGGAGGGATGGATCCTCCCCAGAACCTGGACCCCAACAGGTCTGTAGAGGGATGGATCCTCCCCAGAACCTGGACCCCAACAGGTCTGACGGAGGGATGGATCCTCCCCAGAACCTGGACCCCAACAGGTCTGAGGAGGGATGGATCCTCCCCAGAACCTGGACCCCAACAGGTCTGTAGAGGGATGGATCCTCCCCAGAACCTGGACCCCAACAGGTCTGTAGAGGGATGGATCCTCCCCAGAACCTGGACCCCAACAGGTCTGACGGAGGGATGGATCCGACCCAGAACCTGGACCCCAACAGGTCTGACGGAGGGATGGATCCTCCCCAGAACCTGGACCCCAACAGGTCTGTAGAGGGATGGATCCTCCCCAGAACCTGGACCCCAACAGGTCTGACGGAGGGATGGATCCGACCCAGAACCTGGACCCCAACAGGTCTGTAGAGGGATGGATCCTCCCCAGAACCTGGACCCCAACAGGTCTGACGGAGGGATGGATCCTCCCCAGAACCTGGACCCCAACAGGTCTGAGGAGGGATGGATCCTCCCCAGAACCTGGAGCCCAACAGGTCTGAGGAGGGATGGATCCTACCCAGAACCTGGACCCCAACAGGTCTGACGGAGGGATGGATCCTCCCCAGAACCTGGACCCCAACAGGTCTGACGGAGGGATGGATCCTCCCCAGAACCTGGACCCCAACAGGTCTGTAGAGGGATGGATCCTCCCCAGAACCTGGACCCCAACAGGTCTGACGGAGGGATGGATCCTCCCCAGAACCTGGACCCCAACAGGTCTGAGGAGGGATGGATCCTCCCCAGAACCTGGACCCCAACAGGTCTGACGGAGGGATGGATCCGACCCAGAACCTGGACCCCAACAGGTCTGAGGAGGGATGGATCCTCCCCAGAACCTGGACCCCAACAGGTCTGAGGAGGGATGGATCCGACCCAGAACCTGGACCCCAACAGGTCTGAGGAGGGATGGATCCTCCCCAGAACCTGGATCCCAACAGGTCTGACGGAGGGATGGATCCTACCCAGAACCTGGACCCCAACAGGTCTGACGGAGGGATGGATCCTCCCCAGAACCTGGACCCCAAAAGGTCTGAGGAGGGATGGATCCTACCCAGAACCTGGACCCCAACAGGTCTGAGGAGGGATGGATCCTCCCCAGAACCTGGACCCCAACAGGTCTGAGGAGGGATGGATCCTCCCCAGAACCTGGACCCCAACAGGTCTGAGGAGGGATGGATCCTCTCCAGAACCTGGACCCCAAAGGGTCTGAGGAGGGATGGATCCTCCCCAGAACCTGGACCCCAACAGGTCTGTAGAGGGATGGATCCTCCCCAGAACCTGGACCCCAACAGGTCTGACGGAGGGATAGATCCTCCCCAGAACCTGGACCCCAACAGGTCTGACGGAGGGATGGATCCTCCCCAGAACCTGGACCCCAACAGGTCTGAGGAGGGATGGATCCTACCCAGAACCTGGACCCCAACAGGTCTGAGGAGGGATGGATCCTCCTCAGAACCTGGACCCCAACAGGTCTGAGGAGGGATGGATCCTCCCTGGAACCTGGACCCCAACAGGTCTGAGGAGGGATGGATCCTCACCAGAACCTGGACCCCAACAGGTCTGTAGAGGGATGGATCCTCCCCAGAACCTGGACCCCAACAGGTCTGACGGAGGGATGGATCCTCCCCAGAACCTGGACCCCAACAGGTCTGACGGAGGGATAGATCCTCCCCAGAACCTGGACCCCAACAGGTCTGAGGAGGGATGGATCCTACCCAGAACCGCGACCCCAAAAGGTCTGAGGAGGGATGGATCCTCCCCAGAACCTGGACCCCAACAGGTCTGAGGAGGGATGGATCCTCCCCAGAACCTGGACCCCAACAGGTCTGAGGAGGGATGGATCCTCCCCAGAACCTGGACCACAAAAGGTCTGTAGAGGGATGGATCCTCCCCAGAACCTGGACCCCAACAGGTCTGACGGAGGGATGGATCCTCCCCAGAACCTGGACCCCAACAGGTCTGAGGAGGGATGGATCCTCCCCAGAACCTGGACCCCAAAAGGTCTGACGGAGGGATAGATCCTCCCCAGAACCTGGACCCCAACAGGTCTGAGGAGGGATGGATCCTCCCCAGAACCTGGACCCCAACAGGTCTGACGGAGGGATAGATCCTCCCCAGAACCTGGACCCCAACAGGTCTGAGGAGGGATGGATCCTCCCCAGAACCTGGAGCCCAACAGGTATGAGGAGGGATGGATCCTACCCAGAACCTGGACCCCAACAGGTCTGACGGAGGGATGGATCCTCCCCAGAACCTGGACCCCAACAGGTCTGACGGAGGGATGGATCCTCCCCAGAACCTGGACCCCAACAGGTCTGAGGAGGGATGGATCCTCCCCAGAACCTGGACCCCAACAGGTCTGAGGAGGGATGGATCCTCCCCAGAACCTGGACCCCAACAGGTCTGTAGAGGGATGGATCCTCCCCAGAACCTGGACCCCAACAGGTCTGACGGAGGGATGGATCCTCCCCAGAACCTGGACCCCAACAGGTCTGAGGAGGGATGGATCCTCCCCAGAACCTGGACCCCAACAGGTCTGACGGAGGGATAGATCCTCCCCAGAACCTGGACCCCAACAGGTCTGAGGAGGGATGGATCCTCCCCAGAACCTGGACCCCAACAGGTCTGAGGAGGGATGGATCCTCCCCAGAACCTGGACCCCAACAGGTCTGTAGAGGGATGGATCCTCCCCAGAACCTGGACCCCAACAGGTCTGACGGAGGGATGGATCCTCCCCAGAACCTGGACCCCAACAGGTCTGACGGAGGGATGGATCCTCCCCAGAACCTGGACCCCAACAGGTCTGACGGAGGGATAGATCCTCCCCAGAACCTGGACCCCAACAGGTCTGAGGAGGGATGGATCCTACCCAGAACCGCGACCCCAACAGGTCTGAGGAGGGATGGATCCTCCCCAGAACCTGGACCCCAACAGGTCTGAGGAGGGATGGATCCTCCCCAGAACCTGGACCCCAACAGGTCTGAGGAGGGATGGATCCTCCCCAGAACCTGGACCCCAACAGGTCTGTAGAGGGATGGATCCTCCCCAGAACCTGGACCCCAACAGGTCTGACGGAGGGATGGATCCTCCCCAGAACCTGGACCCCAACAGGTCTGAGGAGGGATGGATCCTCCCCAGAACCTGGACCCCAAAAGGTCTGACGGAGGGATAGATCCTCCCCAGAACCTGGACCCCAACAGGTCTGAGGAGGGATGGATCCTCCCCAGAACCTGGACCCCAACAGGTCTGACGGAGGGATAGATCCTCCCCAGAACCTGGACCCCAACAGGTCTGAGGAGGGATGGATCCTCCCCAGAACCTGGAGCCCAACAGGTATGAGGAGGGATGGATCCTACCCAGAACCTGGACCCCAACAGGTCTGACGGAGGGATGGATCCTCCCCAGAACCTGGACCCCAACAGGTCTGACGGAGGGATGGATCCTCCCCAGAACCTGGACCCCAACAGGTCTGAGGAGGGATGGATCCTCCCCAGAACCTGGACCCCAACAGGTCTGAGGAGGGATGGATCCTCCCCAGAACCTGGACCCCAACAGGTCTGTAGAGGGATGGATCCTCCCCAGAACCTGGACCCCAACAGGTCTGACGGAGGGATGGATCCTCCCCAGAACCTGGACCCCAACAGGTCTGAGGAGGGATGGATCCTCCCCAGAACCTGGACCCCAACAGGTCTGACGGAGGGATAGATCCTCCCCAGAACCTGGACCCCAACAGGTCTGAGGAGGGATGGATCCTCCCCAGAACCTGGACCCCAACAGGTCTGAGGAGGGATGGATCCTCTCCAGAACCTGGACCCCAACAGGTCTGAGGAGGGATGGATCCTCCCCAGAACCTGGACCCCAACAGGTCTGAGGAGGGATGGATCCTCCCCAGAACCTGGACCCCAACAGGTCTGAGGAGGGATGGATCCTACCCAGAACCTGGACCCCAACAGGTCTGTAGAGGGATGGATCCGACCCAGAACCTGGACCCCAACAGGTCTGACGGAGGGATGGATCCGACCCAGAACCTGGACCCCAACAGGTCTGACGGAGGGATGGATCCGACCCAGAACCTGGACCCCAACAGGTCTGAGGAGGGATGGATCCGACCCAGAACCTGGACCCCAACAGGTCTGAGGAGGGATGGATCCTCCCCAGAACCTGGATCCCAACAGGTCTGACGGAGGGATGGATCCTCCCCAGAACCTGGACCCCAACAGGTCTGTAGAGGGATGGATCCTCCCCAGAACCTGGACCCCAACAGGTCTGACGGAGGGATAGATCCTCCCCAGAACCTGGACCCCAACAGGTCTGACGGAGGGATGGATCCTTCCCAGAACCTGGACCCCAACAGGTCTGAGGAGGGATGGATCCTACCCAGAACCTGGACCCCAACAGGTCTGACGGAGGGATGGATCCTCCTCAGAACCTGGACCCCAACAGGTCTGAGGAGGGATGGATCCTCCCCAGAACCTGGACCCCAACAGGTCTGAGGAGGGATGGATCCTCCCCAGAACCTGGACCCCAACAGGTCTGTAGAGGGATGGATCCTCCCCAGAACCTGGACCCCAACAGGTCTGACGGAGGGATGGATCCTCCCCAGAACCTGGACCCCAACAGGTCTGACGGAGGGATAGATCCTCCCCAGAACCTGGACCCCAACAGGTCTGAGGAGGGATGGATCCTCCCCAGAACCTGGACCCCAACAGGTCTGAGGAGGGATGGATCCTCCCCAGAACCTGGATCCCAACAGGTCTGAGGAGGGATGGATCCTCCCCAGAACCTGGAGCCCAACAGGTCTGAGGAGGGATGGATCCTACCCAGAACCTGGACCCCAACAGGTCTGACGGAGGGATGGATCCTCCCCAGAACCTGGACCCCAACAGGTCTGAGGAGGGATGGATCCTCCCCAGAACCTGGACCCCAACAGGTCTGTAGAGGGATGGATCCTCCCCAGAACCTGGACCCCAACAGGTCTGACGGAGGGATAGATCCTCCCCAGAACCTGGACCCCAACAGGTCTGAGGAGGGATGGATCCTCCCCAGAACCTGGACCCCAACAGGTCTGAGGAGGGATGGATCCTACCCAGAACCTGGACCCCAACAGGTCTGACGGAGGGATGGATCCTCCCCAGAACCTGGACCCCAACAGGTCTGAGGAGGGATGGATCCTACCCAGAACCTGGACCCCAACAGGTCTGAGGAGGGATGGATCCTACCCAGAACCTGGACCCCAACAGGTCTGACGGAGGGATGGATCCTCCCCAGAACCTGGACCCCAACAGGTCTGACGGAGGGATGGATCCTCCCCAGAACCTGGACCCCAACAGGTCTGAGGAGGGATGGATCCTCCCCAGAACCTGGACCCCAACAGGTCTGACGGAGGGATAGATCCTCCCCAGAACCTGGACCCCAACAGGTCTGAGGAGGGATGGATCCTCCCCAGAACCTGGACCCCAACAGGTCTGAGGAGGGATGGATCCTACCCAGAACCTGGACCCCAACAGGTCTGACGGAGGGATGGATCCTCCCCAGAACCTGGACCCCAACAGGTCTGAGGAGGGATGGATCCTCCCCAGAACCTGGACCCCAACAGGTCTGAGGACGGATGGATCCTCCCCAGAACCTGGATCCCAACAGGTCTGAGGAGGGATGGATCCTCCCCAGAACCTGGAGCCCAACAGGTCTGAGGAGGGATGGATCCTACCCAGAACCTGGACCCCAACAGGTCTGACGGAGGGATGGATCCTCCCCAGAACCTGGACCCCAACAGGTCTGAGGAGGGATGGATCCTCCCCAGAACCTGGACCCCAACAGGTCTGTAGAGGGATGGATCCTCCCCAGAACCTGGACCCCAACAGGTCTGACGGAGGGATAGATCCTCCCCAGAACCTGGACCCCAACAGGTCTGAGGAGGGATGGATCCTCCCCAGAACCTGGACCCCAACAGGTCTGAGGAGGGATGGATCCTACCCAGAACCTGGACCCCAACAGGTCTGACGGAGGGATGGATCCTCCCCAGAACCTGGACCCCAACAGGTCTGAGGAGGGATGGATCCTCCCCAGAACCTGGACCCCAACAGGTCTGAGGAGGGATGGATCCTACCCAGAACCTGGACCCCAACAGGTCTGTAGAGGGATGGATCCTCCCCAGAACCTGGACCCCAACAGGTCTGACGGAGGGATGGATCCTCCCCAGAACCTGGACCCCAACAGGTCTGAGGAGGGATGGATCCGACCCAGAACCTGGACCCCAACAGGTCTGAGGAGGGATGGATCCTCCCCAGAACCTGGATCCCAACAGGTCTGACGGAGGGATGGATCCTACCCAGAACCTGGACCCCAACAGGTCTGACGGAGGGATGGATCCTCCCCAGAACCTGGACCCCAAAAGGTCTGAGGAGGGATGGATCCTACCCAGAACCTGGACCCCAACAGGTCTGAGGAGGGATGGATCCTCCCCAGAACCTGGACCCCAACAGGTCTGAGGAGGGATGGATCCTCCCCAGAACCTGGACCCCAACAGGTCTGAGGAGGGATGGATCCTCTCCAGAACCTGGACCCCAAAGGGTCTGAGGAGGGATGGATCCTCCCCAGAACCTGGACCCCAACAGGTCTGTAGAGGGATGGATCCTCCCCAGAACCTGGACCCCAACAGGTCTGACGGAGGGATAGATCCTCCCCAGAACCTGGACCCCAACAGGTCTGACGGAGGGATGGATCCTCCCCAGAACCTGGACCCCAACAGGTCTGAGGAGGGATGGATCCTACCCAGAACCTGGACCCCAACAGGTCTGACGGAGGGATGGATCCTCCTCAGAACCTGGACCCCAACAGGTCTGAGGAGGGATGGATCCTCCCCAGAACCTGGACCCCAACAGGTCTGAGGAGGGATGGATCCTCCCCAGAACCTGGACCCCAACAGGTCTGTAGAGGGATGGATCCTCCCCAGAACCTGGACCCCAACAGGTCTGACGGAGGGATGGATCCTCCCCAGAACCTGGACCCCAACAGGTCTGACGGAGGGATAGATCCTCCCCAGAACCTGGACCCCAACAGGTCTGAGGAGGGATGGATCCTCCCCAGAACCTGGACCCCAACAGGTCTGAGGAGGGATGGATCCTCCCCAGAACCTGGATCCCAACAGGTCTGAGGAGGGATGGATCCTACCCAGAACCTGGACCCCAACAGGTCTGACGGAGGGATGGATCCTCCCCAGAACCTGGACCCCAACAAGTCTGACGGAGGGATGGATCCTCCCCAGAACCTGGACCCCAACAGGTCTGTAGAGGGATGGATCCTCCCCAGAACCTGGACCCCAACAGGTCTGAGGAGGGATGGATCCTCCCCAGAACCTGGACCCCAACAGGTCTGTAGAGGGATGGATCCTCCCCAGAACCTGGACCCCAACAGGTCTGACGGAGGGATGGATCCTCCCCAGAACCTGGACCCCAACAAGTCTGACGGAGGGATGGATCCTCCCCAGAACCTGGACCCCAACAGGTCTGAGGAGGGATGGATCCTCCCCAGAACCTGGACCCCAACAGGTCTGTAGAGGGATGGATCCTCCCCAGAACCTGGACCCCAACAGGTCTGAGGAGGGATGGATCCTCTCCAGAACCTGGACCCCAACAGGTCTGAGGAGGGATGGATCCTCCCCAGAACCTGGATCCCAACAGGTCTGACGGAGGGATGGATCCTACCCAGAACCTGGACCCCAACAGGTCTGACGGAGGGATGGATCCTCCCCAGAACCTGGACCCCAAAAGGTCTGACGGAGGGATAGATCCTCCCCAGAACCTGGACCCCAACAGGTCTGAGGAGGGATGGATCCTCCCCAGAACCTGGACCCCAACAGGTCTGAGGAGGGATGGATCCTCCCCAGAACCTGGATCCCAACAGGTCTGAGGAGGGATGGATCCTCCCCAGAACCTGGACCCCAACAGGTCTGACGGAGGGATAGATCCTCCCCAGAACCTGGACCCCAACAGGTCTGAGGAGGGATGGATCCTCCCCAGAACCTGGACCCCAACAGGTCTGAGGAGGGATGGATCCTCTCCAGAACCTGGACCCCAACAGGTCTGAGGAGGGATGGATCCTCCCCAGAACCTGGACCCCAACAGGTCTGAGGAGGGATGGATCCTCCCCAGAACCTGGACCCCAACAGGTCTGAGGAGGGATGGATCCTACCCAGAACCTGGACCCCAACAGGTCTGTAGAGGGATGGATCCTCCCCAGAACCTGGACCCCAACAGGTCTGACGGTGGGATGGATCCTACCCAGAACCTGGACCCCAACAGGTCTGACGGAGGGATGGATCCTCCCCAGAACCTGGACCCCAAAAGGTCTGAGGAGGGATGGATCCTACCCAGAACCTGGACCCCAACAGGTCTGAGGAGGGATGGATCCTCCCCAGAACCTGGACCCCATCAGGTCTGAGGAGGGATGGATCCTCCCCAGAACCTGGACCCCAACAGGTCTGAGGAGGGATGGATCCTCCCCAGAACCTGGTGCCCAACAGGTCTGAGGAGGGATGGATCCTCCCCAGAACCTGGACCCCAACAGGTCTGAGGAGGGATGGATCCTCCCCAGAACCTGGACCCCAACAAGTCTGACGGAGGGATGGATCCTCCCCAGAACCTGGACCCCAACAGGTCTGTAGAGGGATGGATCCTCCCCAGAACCTGGACCCCAACAGGTCTGAGGAGGGATGGATCCTCCCCAGAACCTGGACCCCAACAGGTCTGTAGAGGGATGGATCCTCCCCAGAACCTGGACCCCAACAGGTCTGACGGAGGGATGGATCCTCCCCAGAACCTGGACCCCAACAAGTCTGACGGAGGGATGGATCCTCCCCAGAACCTGGACCCCAACAGGTCTGTAGAGGGATGGATCCTCCCCAGAACCTGGACCCCATCAGGTCTGAGGAGGGATGGATCCTCCCCAGAACCTGGACCCCAACAGGTCTGAGGAGGGATGGATCCTCCCCAGAACCTGGACCCCAACAGGTCAGAGGAGGGATGGATCCTCCCCAGAACCCGGACCCCAACAGGTCTGAGGAGGGATGGATCCTACCCAGAACCTGGACCCCAACAGGTCTGAGGAGGGATGGATCCTCCCCAGAACCTGGACCCCAACAGGTCTGAGGAGGGATGGATCCTCCCCAGAACCTGGATCTTAACATCACCGGAGCAGCGTGGGATCCTTTGGCAGAGCTCAGAACAAAAGGCAGAAACTTCCAGAGAAGAACTTTGGATAGTCCGGATAAAGCTGCTCAGACCGAGAACTGGACCATCTGGCTCTGGATCAGAAACTGGATTTATATTTAAGCCAGGTTGCAGTTTTCAGTAAACATGTGAAGGACGACACATTGATGATGTTTGCTGGGTCGACAGACTCACCGACTGTTGTGAAGACGGTGCAGCAGAAGAACATGGAGTTAAAGAAAGTCCACCTGCTGGGTCTTTGGAACCAAATGGACTTAAACTCCTTCATCTTGTCCTTCACGCCTCTCAGGACACATTCATCTGCGCAGGAGCTGTTATCTGAAACGTTCAAATCAGCCATTAATCAGGTGATGAACTGGAGCAAACCAGATGCTTTAAAACCAGTTTGTCTGAATTAAATCTCCACATCAGGGAAAAGTTCTGGTGCAGGATGGAGATGCCCACAGCAAAGTGGGCTGTATGGACTTACTGGTGTCGTTCTGGACCATGTGTACAACCTCAGTCAGAAACGTGTGGTACTCCTGCTCGGTCCAGGAGCTGCTCACCCCTCCTTCGACGTGCCTGAAAAGGAGCGCGCCCAGCGCCGCGTACGCGACCAGGCTGCCGCACAGGATGAGATGAGGAAAGATCCTCCAGAAGCGCTCGGCACATTTTCTGGACTCGTTTTTAACACTTAGTCCTTTCTTCACTGCCCCTGACGTCTCCACATTCATCATCATCTTCTTCTTCTTCTTCCTCAGCAGCTTCTGAGTGCCAACGCGGAGTCCCGCCTGCTTGCTGAGGTCTGCGCGCCCGCCGCGGGGCCGCGCACGGCCCCAACAGAAATTAACTGACATTAAAATGAGAGAGAGGAAGAGGGAGAGAGCAGGAGAGGAAGATGGTTTGCAGTCACATGGACGGATCTGGATCAGGACAACCAGATGAGTCGTCCTTCATGCGTTTTTACGCTTCACCAGAAAGTCTCCAAAGAGGCTGAATGAGGTTTTTATCCCGCTGAAATGCTTGAAATCAGTTTAAAACGGACTCAGTAAAGACTTCAAAGGTTAGTTTAATGAGATCACTGTGAGCAGGATGTCTGAATACAGCTTTTAGATTCCGATTCATGAAGGCTAAAGAAAAAAAAAAACTGTTTATGGGCTTGTGTATAAAATAAAGTCCATGTTTAAATAATGCATTAGAAATATTTCATTACAAACGTTTCCTGAAAAGCGCAGAGCAGCACAGAAAGGTTAAACTCCAACAGTTCTGATCACACATAGTTTGATCTGAACTTTATCAGAATATGAAGGGTCCAACAGGAGAGAGAAGCAGCCCAATAACACCACAAATGTGTCTGAAATGATCTGCAAATCCACATAGAAATATTCAACTATTTAATTTATTAAACAATTTCAAGGCGTAAAATAACTTTACAATCTTCATAAACACTTATATCTTACTCACTGATTTTAACTCATGTGCACGTGTGGATACAAATAATTAAATATGTGCGCATGAATGGCATGATGGGCACATGATGGCATGATGCAAGGCTGAAGTCACACACAGTTCAGCTTGCATGGTGGGGGGTTCTGAGTCTCAAGCTGGGTCGTCTGGATGTTCTCTTCTGGATTTATTTTGTATTTATTTTGCAGTGGAGAAGATAATTTCAATGACAGACCACATGTAGACAGACAGATAGATAGATAGATAGATAGATAGATGGATAGATAGATATGTCCTTTCCAAAACAAAACATAAAACCACTTTTAATTTTTACTCTTTTGTTTGTAAAATCACTGAGTCAACTTCAGTTGTTTCTCTAAAGCAACTTGTTCTCACTCTCAGATGTAAGTCGCTTTGGAGGCAGCGTCTACTGCATGACGACAGAACAGAACACACCCACCACTAGAGAAAGGATGGCTTCTCAGACAATAAATACAAACTTTAAATTGTAGACATTTGACACTGAACACAGCTGATTGGCTGAAAGTTGGGGAGTAGACGTGTTTGAACTTGACCCCTCCCTGGCTGGGCCATTGAGCTTATCCAAACCTCTTTTAGTCATCAGGCTTCCTCCAATCACAAGTCTTCACCCTGCGAGAACACACACTGCATCCTGCCTTGTGGTGCCCACATCTGATTCCATCTTGTTTCTCTCCATGTGTGTAAAGAATGTGGGCACATGTGTCGGTGTGTGTGCAGACTTGTCTGTTTTCCTTTAGATTGTCTTCGTTTTAATAAAGACGTTAGCTGTACCAATAACAACTTGACCCAAAATCAAATAATAAATCACAGCATTGACCTTTACTGTACAAGGAGATTTTAAAGTTCTTTAGGTGAAACATTTTCCCATATGAGGAAACACAACCAGAGTCTGAACATTGAGGGGAACTCAGCTCAATACATCATGAAAAACCACATAATAAGAACAATCTTTGCTTTAATTTTGAATATAATTTTGAAGCAGCTGCTGAACAACACGACTTTGCTTTTTCCAGCAGCTGTGGATGAGAAGGAAGAGAGACAGGAGACGGGAGGCAGACGACACATGGAATATGTGCATCATCAGGATGAGACAAGGTAACGTAACGCGCAGAGCGGACTAATGGACATGATACAATAAACATTTACATGATAGGGGAATTAATCAGTTTGGATTTAAAATGGGAATAAAACAACCACTTGCTCTGGAATTAATTCAGAATTAGGTTTTTATATGGTTTTTATAGAGTTAATGAGGAATTAAAAGTCTCATGTAAACATGGCCACAATAAGCCACAACACTACACAATAAACTGCATCACCATAACCAACACAACACATTCGCTATACATAAAGCCAGACTAGTGATTATTTTACTTCTAGGTAATTTATATAGAAAAAAATGCAAATATGATGGTTTATTTTAACACCATGAAGCTAAACATACCATATTTGATACATACAGTTTCTGAGACATTTTGCATCACTTTGTGGTAGAACCTTTATTGAAAACACGTTGTACACCATGCAATACTGGTCTTCTGCCCCCTGGTGGACACCAGACAGCGGTACACTGTAATAAATTTGACCTTTCACATTGTGATAAATGGTGAAAATACCAAAACATAAATGGTTGAATTTAGTGTCTGATTTTGCTAAAGAGTTAAAAAAAATACTTAAGATTTTAAAAATTGGACTTTTCTGTCCATCGGTTTTAAGGTTGGACTTTAAAGGGTTAAGCAAATATCTTTTGTTAAATGCAGCCTGTGCTTCTTCTGGTTTTGCAGTTTTAAAACCAAATGCTGACTTTATATTTCAGAAATATTGTAGAAATGTCAGTAGTTACTAACTGATCTTTGGTATGTGGTTGCTGCACCACTGACCCCTCCCATTCCCTGCTGGCTACACCCAGTACAGCTCCCAGTTTTAATTACACGAAAACACAGGAAACACTTAAAACAAACAACTTCTGGGGGCGGGGCGGGGGGGGGGCTGCTGCCCCTGTAGCCTCCCTCCCAGCATGGTGAAGTCACTGCCTCTCCCTTTTAATAGCAAACAACCAACATTTCACAACTATTCATGAATGGGGGAAGAGAAGGGACTCACACCTCTGTTTCCTGCACCACCTTAGCAGGGGGAGGGGGTTGAGAGGGGTCTGGCTTCAATGCTCCACTGTGGTGACGGCTCCAGCACAGGCTCCACTCACACCGCCTTTATCATGGGGCAGAAAGACAAACTTTCCCGCACCCCCACCCACCCCCACCGTCTGCCACTTGGGAAGTCATTGGATGAAGAGGAAGGTTTGCCAACCGCCAATAAAACACAAGCAGAAGAAGAGAGAATATTTGTTTATTTATTTAGTTATTTTTTAATGTGCAGTGTTTCATTTTAAATTGTGGAGTGCTGTTTGTTGTTTTATTGTTCAGCACTTTGGGCAGCTGCCGCTGTAGAAATGTGCTATATAAACTTGAACTTGAGAAGAAACAGAGGAAAACAAAGACAAACATTTGACACGGAGTATAATAAAAGCTAAACTGCAATGAGCATAATGTCACTATGGCAACTGAAACAAAAGTAAAATACATCTAACTGGTGTGTTTTCATGTTGCCATTAGTAAACACATAACATTCAGATAAAGTTATTCAGTCTTACTATTTATGTACACATATGCATCAGGTGCACTTATCAGTGTTTTCCGTATTAAAATCAGCAGATTGTGCCAAAAACATGCAAAGGTTTTATTGATGAAAAAACATGTAGTTTGTTTGAGGACAGGAAACGAGTGCTTATTTTATCACTGTGCTTAATGATATTAAGGGTGGATTCACATCAGGATAGTCCGCGAGACTCGGTCCGATTGGGGACTCGGGTCAGTTGTAGCGGGGTGTATCCATGCGGACCAAGATCTTGTTTATGCTGCACTTTGATCAAACAAGCCAAACTATCAGAATAATATATCCCCATTCCCGCCAGAGGTAGCGCTGCACTAGTATTTAGCAGAAGAGAGGACAAGACACGCGTGAAGAAGAAAACTCCACTGCGAGTTAAACATGGAGCTGAAACTATTCTGTCTTATGCAAATATACTGCAGAAATACACTGCAACAATGGACGCAGTATGAACAGACGAGGCAGAGGACTCTTAACGCCATCGCTATGTATTTACCCACAATGCAACGCTACGCCAAATGCAGGAAGTGACTTTTTTTGTAGTCCGCTTCCTCTATTGGGTCCGCTTGAATTGAGCCGAATCCTGAATTTGTAGGCGGACCGAGTCCGCTTATTTGGTCAGAATCAGAATGTATTTTGCGCATTCACATTTCCCCAAATTAAGCAGATTCGGATCAAAGCGGCTGATGTGAATTTGCCCTAAATGTAATCCAGGCAGCAACATGGTGGTCATAACACACCACTGGCTGATTTGTTGGAGCATTTTATTTAGAAGACACTTGTCTTCTAAATAATATGCAGTTCAGAGTGAAACTTATTTTGGAAAGTCTTTGTTTCTTCCTGCCACCACGGTGGAGTTGGCCTGACAGCGGAGCCCGTACTGGAACTGTCCTCAGTGCATTTCTCAGCACAGTGGTCAGAACTGCTGATCTGGGGTCCGATATAAGCAGGGACGACCAGACTTCTCTCTCCCCAGCCACATTAGCTGGTTATACTTTTCCAGTCACGTTGACCACTCAGAGTGCTTTACACTACATGGCAAAGTCCCCCATTCACACACACACACACACACAGTCCTGTGGAGTTCAGTGTCTTGCCAAGGACACAAGTTGCCACTGTCGCCTCGTGTAGCTCAGGGTGAGGGATTGGATCCAAGTCCAATCTGTTGATTTCTATAAGCTCGGCTATTTATGAATCATCTCGATTTGATGTGTTGGTTTTCATTAACTAGAATGTGTCTCTAAAGTGTCTTGAGGTGATGTTGTGAAGTGGTGCTTAACAAATAAAGCTGAACTGAATTACTGTGAAAAATTCAAGACTCCTGACCAAGCGGCAACCTCCGGTGGTTAAAAATGAAGCCTATGCGGCCCCCTTCATCCACTAGGGGCTCCAAAACAGAGCAAATCCACAGCGACTCCCATGTTAAAAAGGCCAACTTCACAACAGAAATAAACATGTTTACAGCCTGGTTCAAAAATCCATTTTCGGTTTATAGATCAGGTTCACATTCATGACAACTGTGGGAGGAGTGAATTTTTTTCTAACTCGCCCGTTTTAAAGTAATTTAATGTCAAAGTTCGGCAAATTTAGGGACGTGCCCTTTTGATTGACAGGTACCAATCTCTGACTTCAAGTAAGAAGAACGTAGAACAACCGCGGTTTTTAGCCGGTTAACAACGTGACTTAGCTTTAGCCCGCTTACCTCCGTTAGCTGGTTAGCTCCTGTTATCTCCGAGTTAGCTCGGTTAGCTTTTAGCTACAGAAAGCTCAGCGTTTGCTTGATGTCAATCATTCACCATGATGCTCACGGCTCCCCTCTCAGCTCCACCTCTTTGCCCATATTTGTATTTTCCAGGTGAGACGACGCGTATGACCCTGCCAAGATGGCGACGGTAGGAACCTATGGGTGACGTCATGGAGGCTCCGCCCATCCTTTTATATACAGTCTATGGGCTTGCCAGTGAGTTGGCTGAGTCTCATGCGACGGCGAAGAAGATTGAAAAGGAAAGCTGTCTTCACAAACAGGCCGCCGCACCAGATGAACTCGGTAAAAGGAAGAAGTGCCAAGTCCAGCACCGGTGCAAAAAGAACCCTGCTACCGAACGATGTGTTCATTGCTACAAGTTTAAATGTGGCAAGTGCAAAAAAGAAGTGCTATGGGAGTGCCAGGTCTGCTCAGACCAAGGACAGTTTTCAATAAGTTGTGTAATGTCAAACACACACACACACACACTGTAAACATGTGTGAATATTGTTTGTTTTCTGCAATGCTGTCTCAAAAATATCAATAAACCATTCGAAATAAGCACAGTTTCTATTTTGTATGTTTTAAATTTCTTTACTTTCATGTCTCTTACTAAACTGAATTCAACAATAAAGATAAATATGTTGTGATCCATTCTAAGCAATGCAAAATATTTTCAAAAAGTAGGTACATTCAAGCTGTCAAGCGGAAGATTGGAGTCAGAAGCAATGAAGTTAGTTTCAGTTGCTGTAAAACCGAGTTCTTCCTTTTGTTTCTTCATTTCCTTTATGCTGCTCTGACAATCTGCATTCAACTCGCAGCAAGAATCTGCCACATTATCAGCATACTGGTCAGACCACATTCCAAACAGGGGGATCAAATGATCCTTCCGTAGTCCTACAAGTGTTAAGGGCATAAGGATTTTTTTCTGTGTGTGTGATGTGTGATGTCACGTGATGCATTTAAAATAACTGTGACCCACTGATGGTACTGTAATCTGTAAAAAACAAACACTCCTATGTCACCACAGCTGACAGGTGCAGGATTTCTATCTTTAGTGAAGCATGTGGGGCCACCTATTTTGTCACAGAGAACAACTGTGGCCTCTTTCTCTAAATAACTTTGAGGTTATTTAACATGAAACTACTCTGAACTTCTGATTATAGATCAATTTTCCCTGTTGACTGATTCACATTGAGCTTATAAAATATTTATTATCAGGATGTGGATGTCCATTAGACATATGCATTAAAGTTATTTTGTCTTTCAGGTTTGATTTCACAGTCCATCCCATGATAATGGAGTAAATATGACAGGCAATATCATTAATGCAGGGAATGAAATTATCAGTAGCGTAGAAGCTGTTACAGAACAGAAACTTCCGCCATAACTTAACACCAAGAGATACAGTAAACAGTAAACAACAAAGTTAAAAATAAGCAGAAAAGTTTTTTTTACACGTTATCAACTGGTTCAGATCAGCTGGCTGTTGACGGGTGAATGAGAGAAACTTGCTGTGGGGTGTATGTTTGTATGTGTGGTGAAGTCAAAATTAGATAGTTTGCCGTTGCACGTCGCGGCGTTTTAGACTCTGCATTGTACATTAAAACTGTGTAATGAACGGCTTCTTGTTGTTTGATCCTAACATATTGTGAAGTTATGTAATTTCATTTTACTACATAGTATAGATGTGACTGATTATGTTTATGTATCATATACTACATTTAATAGACCTACAGCAGTACAAGACAAATGAGAGGTTAATTTTTCCATTTTAGTCACTGTTTATCAGTGAAAATCACAATTTGTATGTCTCTGATTCAATAGATGTTTGCAGAGATTTTGTCACAATAAGTCAGGAACCAGCAGGAGTGGATCTACAGGGATACAATTCAGGAAAGAGGTACATTAGAAAAAGTAAATGATTATATCAACTACACTGTAAAATCTAACAAGTAAAAGTTGTTCAAAAGGAAGTTTTTTTTTGTTTTTTTTTTAAATCAACTATAGTGAGTTTAAACCTGGGGTAGGTAATCTTGCTCAACGACTTATTTTTTTTACTCTGGATTAAGTGGTTCCTCCTCCTGATAGTAGTCTATACATTCTGTAACCATGGACAATAAGAAATATAGTTAGACCCCTCAGTTTACTGTAAATCTATAAAAACTCTGACCAATCAAAACGTTCAGACCGAATTGAAGTTGTTCATTTCTTATATTTCGTAAGCTTCTTCTCCCGGCTCCCCTCCTCCCCCTCCAGCAGCGCATACCTGATAGCCACGCCCTGCATATAAACAGCGTGTTAGGATGAAAATACAAAGTCGTGAAGAAGAAACTCGTAAGGCAAACATGGCTGAGAAAATGCAGGAAGGATTTCCCGATCCGGCTCGGTTTATTTGCCTCCTCCTGGTAAACAGCCGAGAAAGGGAAAATCGTTGGTGGAAAAAGCTGCGAATAAAAAAGACTTGGATCACGCAAGGAGGCGGAGCAAAGTCAGAGGGGGAGGAGCCAAGACAGGGTGCCACTTTCAAATCTTGCTAGCTCCCCAACATTACCTACCCCAGCTTTAACTTGGTTAATGGGCCTCCAGGAAGTTAGTATCACAGCATCACAAACTTAAAACAATGGCATGCAATAAAAACCCTTCAATATAAAAGCCCTGCATTTTGGCCCCCGTCACAAATATACCAGATTTTCCTATGTAGCTGACATGGGGATTTGTTTTGCAGCCGCTGTGACGTGAAAGAGTGTTTGATGAGTTTGGTGGATCAGTGATTGATTGACTGTCACTGTCATATAGAAAATACAAAAAACAGCCATTAAAAGAACTCTAACACAAAGGAGGTCCAGCTTTCAGATCTGCTCAGCATCAGGGGAGTAAACATTTGGCTGAGTCGCTGGTTCAAATAAACACCCATCAGCTCATCACATTGTATAACAGCCACAACATACCAAAGGAAGTAGTCAGAGAAGAAGACACTGCTCCTCAGTCAAAGCTCTTAAAGGCAGTCACAGTCATTTGTGTTTGTGTTATGGTGACTAATTTCAGGGTGGATGCCTTACTTAGGCATGCTAATTCACTGCTGACTGTGTTTGTATTTGAGGCTAACTTGAAAAGAAGATTCTGTACAACTGTTTCTAGACTCATGCTGGAACACTGCATGATACAAATATGACGGCAGAAGTAGGTGAATCACAAACATAACTGTAAGAAATTTGTGTAGAGGTAGTGTTATAGCAGAATGATGTATAAAATATACGCTTACTCAAGGACGAACAGTGCTTCTCCTCTGCTGGCACTCCAGGGTGAACCACTGAGGGGTCCTGAGCCTTGTTTAGTTTCAGTCAGTTCTTTATGTTGGATGTAAATGTTTTAAAATCTGTCATACCAATCATTTCATTTCGCATAATGTTCCAGATGAGACTGCCTTTTATGGAGGACGCCTGTCCAAAGGTGGTTCTGCAAAAGGGGATTTACAATTATTACTAACAAAATGCCTGGTAACTCTACTGCTTTCCTGTCTTTGGAAGTATCTACAAAGGGGCTCCAGCAAAGACGTATTAAAGCATTTGAACATTAGGTTCAGAAAACATAGTTCAATGAAGCGTTCAAAACTTTGTTAATTATGCAATTTGACTATGTGACAGCAGTAAAACCAAATTGGCAATAGATAGGTAGCTCAGTAATTCAGAAAATTTTGAAAAAGCCATTCTTGAACGTCAATCTGCATGTCCACACGGAGCTTGCAGCCCGCTGTGGTGTCTCAGCTGCTGTCTATATACCTGCATTATCTGCATAGAGTTGGCATGTTGCAGCTGCATGATTTATTGGCAAATTATTGATAAAAGACTGAAAAAAATGGGGCCAAATATAGAGCCTTGTGGAATACCATGCAGCTATTTAAGAAGCTTTGTGTGTCCTGGTGTATTTTGACACTGAACACATGTTTACATGTAGCAATTTTAATCCAACAGAACACAAATCAGAATAAAAATGCACAGTGTAAACATGTTGGCTAATCAGATTGGCCTTGATGGGATGGAATTTCTCAGTCATTTAAACCTTTTTTATGATCGAATAAGCAGATATATATGACCATGTATACACGCATTCCTAACATGTTTGAACCTCGTGGGTGTTAAGCGAGGTTTCAGGGAACTTCTAAAAAATGGTTACAGCAAAACAAAGTTGAATTGTGCCAAATACAGTTTTTGTTAGAAACTCTAAAAGAGTTGAGGATTACTAAGTGTCTTGATAGTCAATAGGCTCCAAATGATTTCTAATTTAGCCACATCTAGGGCAACCCAGAGGTTGGGATGAAAGACAGAACAATCTTCTGTCAGTTTCTTTTGATGCCATTGAAAAGAATCACTAGTTTGGGAAGAATGGGACACAGATAAATGAATTCACAATTGTGATTGTGAAATGCATGACAGGAAAAGGCTTCTTTAAATCCCGAGTGTGAGAAATACTCACGTCTAGTAGTGCACTAATTGAATGCAAACAACTGAGTACTGCTCTCTGGCGCCTTGCGGTTAAAGCACTTACCACTACCCGAGCTGCAGAGAGTCATAAAAGTGAAAATTTCAACATCTTGCACAAGTTGGAGTGTCCCGTCAGGTGATGAGGTTCAGAACCATATGTAGCTTGAATGTTTGATTTGCTAGAAAATATCATGAATGACCCCTGCCATCCATTTCACCAATTTTTTGTGCACCTCCCATCGGGTAAGAGAGCTCAGAGCTTCTGGTCCATGACTTTAGGCTGTGCAACAGTTCAGTTCCTCAGGTTTGCACCGGGGAAGGAGATGAATGTACAGGAATGGCTTTTTTATCTTGACTTGCTGCTCTTAAAGAACAAATCCAGGACATCGTCACACCTTTGCTGCTGATACATTTTAACCAACAGAGTTTATAATCTGTCAGTGTCTTTAATCTTTTATATTAAGGATAATTTGTGCAACAGATGACTTTGTATTGAGCACTAATGAAACAGAGATCACTATTTTGCCTTTAAATGCTGAAGTAATAATAAGAAAGTGACAATAAACAGAAGTGAAACAAAGACTTGTTTCTCAAATTAACATGAACAACATGGATATTAATACTTTATTACTAAGGTTGGTCATTTAAAACAAAAGGAGGTAAATGAATGTTGAGACTATGTACTGCTAGAAAGTAGCATGAATTTCCATAAATATGAGGTTATGAAACTACACTCAGTCACATTATCTCATCTGATTTTATAAAGAACGCCTTAGAAAATGAAGCATCAATAAATGAATCACTTCTCCTTTGGAGAATGAATTTTAAGCCCTTATTGGGGTTTATGTTCTGCCACTCAGTAATATTCCTACATAAACTGTGCAGTTGTTCACCTGAGCTCGGTTACTTAGTGCTTCATTTTCCATCTTGCATCTTACTTTCCAGACTTGTGCAGAGTTTGATATCAAGTTCTGCTCAAGTCTGTTACCTAACTCTGATTGTTCATCTTCTCTACTTTGTGCTTGTTTACAAGAAGAAAGCCACATCCACCCTTACTGCTCAGTGTACGACAGAAGAGGCTAAAACTTTGGGGGGATGCCCGCTAACATGTTGCACAAGAATTGCTTCTTCGACTATGAGGGAAAGCTACATTTGTTCAAATTTCATAATGAAACAATGACTAGACAGCAATGGATGGAGCCACAGAGTTGCAACAACATTTTTCTTTGTGACTGTGACTTCACTAACCTCGCTACCAGTTTTTTGCGAAAAGGAGGGTCTCTTCCTACGATCAAGGACCACGTTTCCCATCCTGAGACAAAGCTGCTGTAATTAAAACCGAAGCACCCAAAACATTGTTGGTTTTGTTTAGATCAGGCTAAAACCCTCCCGGTGAAACAATATATGTGGATAGGGAGATGCTAACATCTATGCTAAAAACATTTCAGTAATAAGCTACATTAAACAATAGATGTAGATGGGGAGATCCTAACGTCTATGCTAAAAACATCTCTGTGATAAGCTATGTTAAACAGTAGATGTAGATGGGACATGCTCACATCTATGCTAAAAAACATCTCAGTAATAAGCTACGTGAAACAGTATATGTGGATGGGGAGATGCTAACGTCTATGCTAAAAACATTTCAGCAATAAGCTACATGAAACAATAGATGTGGATGAGGAGATGCTAATTTCTATGCTAAAAACATCCCGGTGATAAGCTAAGTTAAACAATAGATGTAGATGGGGAGATGCTAACGTCTATGCTAAAAACATCCCGGTGATAAGCTACGTGAAACAGTATATGTGGATAGGGAGATGCTAACGTCTATGCTAAAACATTTCAGCAATAAGCTACATGAAACAATAGATGTGGATGAGGAGATGCTAACGTCTATGCTAAAAACATCTCGGTGATAAGCTACGTTAAACAATAAATGTAGATGGGGAGATGCTATCGTCTATGCTAAAAACATCCTGGTGATAAGCTACGTGAAACAATAGATGTAGATGGGGAGATTCTAACGTCTATGCTAAAAACATCTCGGTGATAAGCTACGTGAAACAATAGATGTAGATGGGGAGATGCTAACATCTATGCTAAAAACATCTCGGTGATAAGCTACGTGAAACAACAGATGTAGATGGGGAGATGCTAACATCTATGCTAAAAGCATCTCAGTCATAAGCTACATTAAATAATGTAGATAGCATTGTGGTACATTTACCAAATGTACACTTATTAAAAGGGATATTTATGATTATCAAAGGCGAGTGAAAAATGGTAAACAAGGTTATTTCGGACTATAGCTGGAAAGCGAGCATTTGCCAAACAGATACGTGCTGCTGCATTTGTTGCTGCGGGTTGCTGAGTTGTTCGCTCTCGTTTTTTAGGGTCCGATTTTGGCTAGAACATGCACGGCTCTATGTTTGGTATTGAAATTGTTTCAAGAATAACTACTTTGGTTTGTTTACCATTTCTGCCAGTTTTTGTACCAGAAAAACAGGTACAAATAGTCCTAGTAGTTGACCAATCAGACGCAGACTGCAGACGGGTCTTGAGGTGGAGTTTCTTTGTGCTCATTTCTGGCAGAGACAGATCTGAGAAGGTCAATATCAAATAAATAAAGGAGTTTGTAAAAAATGCTTGACTATTCTGGCCATTCTGGACTTGAATATTAAAATAAATCAGAGTGAAATGTGCAAAGTAGAGCCACTTTAACACAAGAATTATTTATTTACTCTCACAAGCTCATCATGACCCTGCACCACATCACCCAACACTTTGTTTTTAAAACAGGCAATGCCTGCTGGAACCAAAGTGAATCATTAAACCCCACCCACCTGTGGAGTTCATAAGCCGATACGAACTCTACTGCCACCCTTGGATTCGGAACAAAAACTGTAACACAATGCTGCACCTTATTTGCGAGTGTGAAAACATATTTCACCAGCATCAGCTACGCCCTGCCATACGCAGATGGCATGCAAACTTAAAGTAAACAGACTCCCGTTTCACCTTGTTCCCAGGCTGAAGAAGGACAAAAAGACTTTCAGCGAGTCTGATTGGATGGTTGCATCTCTGTTGTCCCTGCGACAAACTGGCCACTGTTCCAGGATGTACACTCCCTCTCGCCTGTTAAATGCTGGGATAGGCTCCAGCTGCCCACAACTCTGAACTGGAATGAGCGGCATAGCAAATAACTGAATGAATCATATACTCACTCAAACACCAGGATAGACACAGAAGCAGTGTTAAGGTCCATTTCTGTCCAAATGAGGATATCAGAACCAGAAAGGCTTTATTTCCAAGTACTGTAACATTTACTGTACCAGGAACTTTTAGTGGCATCAGGTGCAAAAACAGTTGTTGGAGAAATTATTATGAGTTTGGTTTTTATTAAGTATTAGACATATATGCATTGATTTGCTGTGATCCTGCTGTGTTTTGTGTCTATGCACAAAGCTTTCTTTAAGTCATATGATCCTTGTCTGGAATGTGCAGACAAAGTCTGAGACAGGAAGAGTTTCCTGCAGGGCATCTGTTTTTGTCAACTGCTTGGTTGACCAGTTGTCTAAAGGTTAGGTTAAAGGTAATAAAGTAATATAGTGAGTGATTGATGCTTAGTGAGCTCAGTTTAGCTTTGGAGGAGAGAATGATTGTTTTCTGTGGTCTGCCCAGCAACTAGGAGGAGTTAAGCATGGTTCATAATCGGGTGTTACTTCAGCATCTGCAGAGAGAGTTCTCTCTCCAAGCTCCAGCGTGTGCTTGTATTAGTTTATAATAAAATGTTCATTGTAAGAAGACAGTTGACTCTTAGATGTATTACAACTTCTCAAGACCAGAGTATTTTCCACCACACAGTGTAGACAGATGGAACCACCAAACCACTGAGACACCTGAGTCAAAGCAATTGGAAAACTAACGTTTTACTTTATTTTAAAGACACATAATTCAAATTCACATCCACTAAATGAAGATGTTTGGAAAAACTTAGTTCATAAAGAAAGCTTATGAAGGAAAATGATTTTGTGGAAAACATTTACTGTACCACTAAAAGTTCCTGGTACAGTAAATGTTACAGTACTTGGAAATAAAGCCTTTCTGGTTCTGATATCCTCATTTGGACAGAAATGGACCTTAACACTGCTTCTGTGTCTATCCTGGTGTTTGAGTGAGTATATGATTCATTCAAATTGCTATGTAATTTGATTCCATCAGTAGACAGAGGGCGTTGATGGATTTATGTCATGCATTAAAGCCATTAACTCGGTCTAATTCTTGATGTTTAAGCGGTTCCTTCCTTTCAGCTGGGAGTAATGTCTTCTCTCTTTTACCACTAAAGACCTCTCTCCCTATGGGTCATGTCCTTGATATTCTTATGTGGAGTTTTATAGTTTCACAACAATAACTTTCTTTCTTTCTTTGGGGAAATGTTTGTTGCTTTTTATTTCTTTTCCAGACTGGAATCCAGTGGTGCACAAACACACTGTAGTGAGCTGAAGTCCAGCCAGTTACTGTGAGGGCTCAGTGTGTCACTGGGAATACAGTAAACACAACCTAACATAGAGATGCAGCTTGGCTGGATGGGCCCACACACGTTAGAAAAGCCAAAACTGTTTGTGACTCATGAGTCAGAAATAATACAAAAAATAAACATTCAAGGTTTCTGTTTGTTTTTACATGGTAGCAGCAGATATTGATTAGGGCGAATATAATATTTTCCTTTAAGATGATGGAGGCTATGAAGCAAATTCACATAACTTATAGGATTCTATTTGAGTTGACGTTACAAATGAATAAGGATGTAAGTATATATATATAAATATAAAAAGTAGACTTCACTTTTAATGCTATGGAATAATAAAGAGCCTCCAATGCAGCTGTTGATTAAGAATCAATAATGGAGAATCAATACAACCTTTGTCAGCAACAACAATAGATTGTTATCCTGGTGAATGAAGCCGCGAATCCTATCAGCGTGGAGAAACCATTATGGTCAGTTTGAATAGCTCCTGCTTCCAAATGTACGTCTGTGGCTCGCAGCTGTTATGATAAAAGCTTCAGAGTTTCACGGAGCAATTTAAGCTGTAACACACACACACACACACACACACACACACACACACACACACAGCGAACTATGGCAGCCTGAAACTGCCAAAATAAAAAATGAATATGGAAACGTAAAAATAATTCGATAAACTGATATACAAATAAATTATAAAGAAACAATGAAAAATCATTAACCTATAAAATGTGACAAATGTATTTATTTTTTTTCAACTGTTTTAATTGAACTTTGTAGTAAAACTTCTATTTATTGTAACGCACCTCTCCTCCTTCCCAGCGGCGCCGGCTTACTGCTCACTGGTCTGCAACCTGATGACAAACACCTGTGCATCAGCTCATCACCCTCACCTGTTCACGGCCCTGTACAAGTCCCAGTCATCCTTCGTTCAGTGTGGTTTCGCTGCTCAGGTCGCAGTCTTCACTGCTCACCAGCCAGCTGTACCGGCCCTCATCTCTCCTCCAGCAGTGACTTGTTAGCTTTATCTTACTGCCAGCGAAGTTTTCTGTTTTGTGAATAAACTGTCACGACTCGCACATGCATCCTCCTTCTGTGTACTCTCCGACATTGACATTTAATCAGCTTTCCGTGTAATTTTATTTACTGTATTTGGTACTTTTAAATACCCTTTTTTATTTTCTTATTGCCAAAGTAATTTATTTCTATACTTTATTTTCATCTGCCATTTTATTCATTCAGTAATTGACACTTTTTATCGTTTTTTTTCCCCCTCTCAGATTTATCTCTGGTTTATGGTTTAATTTTGACCCTGGCAAAAAATAATCCCACATTTCATAAATGTATAGCTATGTAATTTTTAAAATTATTTGTTGACCCCTTGAACAACACCATGGAAAGAAGTACAATCTACACTGTACGTTTGTCTCACAAAATTAATAAGCAGTCTGAAGAAAAGCTACATTTAGTTTCTCCACTGCTTATTCTTCAGATAAAATACAATTTTATTGTCCAACTCTACTTTTTAGGCTGCAATAAACTTCCTGAGACCTGAGCTTAAGTTTGACCTGTGTTAGACATGTCTTTTAGCCATTAGGTGATAGAAAGAGCCAATAAATAAAAGTTTTATGATTATAAATATTATGACTTTACTATACATGTAGATATAAATTTAGTTTTCATCTGAAGAACAATTCTTCTGACACCAGCAAGGTGTAAATGTTCAGTAGGTTCCAGTCACATAAAAAGGTGTACAGGCGGCCTTCGGGTTATGCGGTTCTCGACTTGCGCCGTTTTGACTTTACAACACTCATTAAAAGAATGAAAATAAAATAAAAAAAAATAGAGCAAGTTTGGAAGTTACGAAGAACCATATAAGCTCTTATGACACGTGACACAGAGGCTAAGACAACGCTTTAGTGCGTATTTTAATTGCCTTTACCTTTTTTCTATTAATATGATGTATAATAGATGTATTTTGATATTTATTTAGTGTCCCTTGCTAAAGGAGGCAATATGGGGATAAGAATCCGACTTATGCTGAATTTCGGGTTACGTTGCAGCGGCAGGAACAGAACTCGCTCGTAAACCAAGGATCGTCTGTATAATGGCGCAGGTGACCAAATGTGTGATGTCCTGAAATGAGGAAGCTAGGATTCAGGAGGTTTAAAGAAGTGGAACTCTATAGGAACTAATTAGAGTTGCATTTCTTCAAACATTGACTAATTTATGTTCCACACCGCTTAGTCCAATTCAGGATTGTGGAGAAGCTGGAGTCTATTTCAGCAATCGATAAGATGTGGGTACACAGTTTGCCAGTCACCACAGGGTCATAAAACATTCATCATAAAATCATAAGAGATCATAAAATATTTTATTGCCATATTGGTAAAGAAATCTCAATCATTAACCATACAAATAAACTGTTTAGTATGCACAAACTTAACCTGGTCACAAAGAGGTTTACAGTTACAGTTGCATTTTAGAAAAGTAAACGTTCCCGCTTTAACATCTGTCCCCCGTTTGATCTTTTTTCCATTAAGAAATGGTTTATTTTTCTATTCTAATCAGTCTTTTCAGTGGTAAAATCAGCAGTATAGTCAGTAATGGCGGCAGGTAAAGCTTATTTGTAAATAGATCATAATGTGTATTCTGATCAGCACAGACGTTTTGATCCGACTTTAGTCGGGATGAAGTCAAAGCGGTGGGAGAAATTTGATGCCAAAATTCATGAAAAAGTGATAGTAATAAGTGTGTGTAATCCTTTCAGCACTGGCACTCATTACTATTTTATTTGCTGTATTCTTATTAAGTTTTCAAATTAAATATTTTAAAAACCAAATGTCATACATGTCCATGATTAAGTATTTATCTCCCAAACTAAGGAAGGTGGCAAAATTAATGTCTGTGCATGTAGACCTAACAAAGAACATAAGATAATATGACTAGCCAACAAAATTGTATGTATATGTTCTATCTGGACCAAGCGGCAACCTCCGGTAGTTAAATGTGAAGCCGATGCGGAAGTGCATAACACTGCAGTTCCCCCTTCATCCACTACAGGCTCCAAAACAGAGCAAATCCCCATAGACTCCCATGTTAAAAAGACCAACTTCACAGCACAAATAAACATATTTACAGCCTGGTAGAAAAATCCATTTTTGGTTTAATAGGTCAGGTTTACCTTCATGGAAAACTGTGGGGGGAGTGAATTTTTTTCTAACTCGCCCATTTAAAAGTAATTTAATCTCAAAGTTCAACATCTTTAGGGGTGTGTCCTTTTGATTGACAGGTACCCGATCTCCTGCTTCAAGTCAGAAGAACGTAGAACAACCGCGGTTTTTAGCCGGTTAACAACGTGACTTAGCTTTAGCCCGCTTACCTCTGTTAGCTGGTTAGCTCCTGTTATCTCTGGGTTAGCTTGGTTAGCTCTTAGCTATAGAGAGCTCGGAGTTTGCTCGATGTCAATCATCCACCATGATGCTCACAGCCTGCCTCTAAGCTTCACCTCTTTGCCCATATTTTTATTTTCTGGGAGAGACGACATGCATGCCCCTGGCGATGGTATGAACCGCCCACCGAGCTTCAATTCAACTCTTCAGAAACCAATGGGTGACATCACGGAGACTCCGTCCAGCTTTTTATATAAGTCTATGATCTGGACAGAGAAAAAATGCAACCTCGCCTTCAATCAATAATTCTATTAGACTGCATCAATATTCACAAGCAAGGACCACTATGGTGTAAAGCTTTAAGTGATTTAATGAGAAAGAAGGAAAATGAGAGGAGTGGAAATGGTACGGAGACAGCAGAGGACAGGAAGAAACAGAGAGAAAAAGAAAGAGAGAAAGAAAGGAAGATGAACAGGGTGAGGGACAGCAATGGGAGTGATAGGGAAAGCAGGATGGAAGATGACGGGAATGGAGATAGGAAACGTCAAAGTTGAAAAGACAAGACAAGCAGTGGAGGAAGTTAAGAGTATAAGAAGGCTTGCCAGGTGATTAGAGGCATGGTTGAGGCATCGCACCGCTCCTGCAAGCTAATACATTAACTTCAGTCTTGTAGTCACCTCTTAGCTGAAGAGCTGAAATGGGCCTGAACTGGCATCATAATTTTGGTTCGATTGGTGAGCTATCATCTGTAAGAGCTTCAAGTCCAGGTCACACAACTTCTCTAGCTGCAACGTAAAATATAATTTGAGTATTGGTAAAAATTTGGAAACACGTTTTTTGAATAAACAAAGTAAACTTTTCCTGAGTACTTTAACCAGCTTTGATAAACAGAAGTATAATACTTGAGTTAATAATAAAACAAAAACACAGAAAAAGACTGCAGACGCTACAAGTAACTTTTTCCTTTTTGCAGAGGAAACATCTTGAATCATGAAAAGACATTGTGTGCAAACTGTTTGAGTTACTGATACTAGTATTATTATTACATGTCTGCGTTTTATACTTAGTTTGCATTGCTTAACTTCAGCACTTCAATTCAATATTTCTGGTAAACCAATTATGAAGAACTTCCCATTTTAACCCATAAAGACCCAGCTCAAATAAAATTATATTTGATAATAATAATAATAATAATAATAATAATAATAATTTAAGTCACATTTTTTAAATTTAAGTTCTTTTTTGTCCTTTTAACAAAATGTCCAAAAAAAAAAAGTACCAGTATTTTTTTTTAGGGACACTTGCCATTTATCACCACGTGATAGTTAATTTTTTTTACAGTGTAATCTTGTGCTTTCTGGTGTCCTTTGAAGACACAGTACATTACATTTCCCCATCACGCGCCCTGTATTGACGGCTAATCCAGCATCCATCTTGCATCCTACCTGACCTGTTGGCTCTCTCCAGACAGCAAAAGATGATATTACGGTGACTCTTGCTTTGACCCTTTTCTCTGTTTTAATCTTGCGTTTCTTAGCTAAACCAGCGACCTTTTCAAGAGAGCCAGTTCCTTATTATACCGTGAAGCAAAACGTCACGTTGCGTCCCGGATGTAAAAGTTGTATAATGTGGCTACTCAGTCTCGGGACACTGCTGGGTAGCAGTGGCTCTAGAAATGCACATGATAGATGTCATCGAACAAGACCAGAACGCTGAGTTTTATGGTAAAAAAGCAACGCAATGCATCTTTAAGGGGCAAAAGACAAGAATCATATTGTGTTCCACAGGATTTTCAGCAAAGTTTGTACCATAAAGTGATGCCAAATGTCTCAGAAACTATATGTATCATATTTGTCATGCTGGATTGTTATGGGTTATATCAATAATTTTTGTGGTTAATTTGGCTTATATGTTGCTGTTTGTTTTTGGGTTTTTTTTTTACTAAGGATAGTAATAAACCATGATACAGGTTAATTGTTATTCTCAGAGCTGACGTAAAGTATAAAGTGAAAAGTTAAATTAAACTAGTTTATCAATTCCAAAAGGAAATCGTGGTGTAGTAGTTTAGATTTTTTTTAAATTATTATGTAAAACCTATGTTCATATCAGTGTTAATATCACAGTTTAAATCACTTAAAACATGTGAATCAGACTTTAATCATTGAGCTACGGCTAGTAAAAACTATCAAAACTTTAAGTCACATTAGCATAATTAGCTGTTTGGTCACATCCAAAATACATGCCACAGCCCACATAGCAGTGTTGTAGACTACACAATATGGCCAACCATGAACATAATACTGAAATGTTCACTCAGGGATCTGGGGGCAATGGAGTCACTATTCTTCCAAAGTGGCACCAATCTTGCTTAAAGTGGAAATGAAACAGTCAAGCAAACTAACATTGTTTACTAGACCCAGTCATAATCTCATCAATAATATTTCAAACGAGACAAATATTAACATTTACAAGACAACCGTAGTTTAGTTTTATCTTTTGTAGCAAGAGCGCCGCCATCTTGCAGTACCATAAACGGTGATGTCACAGGGTTGGTTGGTTCTTTAGCTGCAAGCTGAATGAATCCATTCTACCTAAAGCAGTAACACAATAAGAATGGTACAATGGAGGACAAAACTGAAAGACTGAGTGAATATAATAATCCCATTGCCTACACTTTCAAGCCAATAGGCCGGATGAGTCAAGCAGTGATGAGGAGGGAGGAGGAAGATGAGGAGTCGGTGCTTCTCTAATGGGCGGAGCGGGTCGGCACTACCACCTGTGTAGGTGTGGCTGCTGTTCTGTGATGCCCACAATAGTGGAGTCAATCTGCTGCCAAGAGGCTGATTTAGACCACGTCTCGTGCGGTAAATCGTGCATAACTGAAGTCTGCACGTTTGATCTACTGTGCCGGGAGGTGGACGTTTTGGAGGTGGCCATGCTGTCCCTGAAGGATGTCCGAGCGGAGACACTGGAGCGTCCAGTTAACACTGTTAGAAAAGCTAGCTAATGTTAGTAATCACTGCTGGTTTAATCTCAAATAAAAAAAAAAAAACTGTGCAGTGAAACAGTAATATGATGGAAAAGATGCAAACAATATTTACATTTGCAATTAGCTAATAAAACGTCTAGATTTATTTTGCTCCTGGCTAACGCTGCTAGCTAATTACTAGATAAACATTAGCGTTAGCTAACAATAACGTTAGGAGCTCGTCTAATGTGTGAAGTTGTTTCCTGCAGTCAAGACATTTTTAGTGTATAAAAACTGTACTTTTGTAATTACAAAAAAGTTGAAAGATTAAAAAACCCTTTAAGTTAAATTTATATTAGCTTGTTGAACAAATACAAACAAGACTCCGGGCCAATCGGAGGGTTCTTCCTCTTCAGTGCTGCCAACCAGCGCAAAAGCACAGTTCTTCTTTTTAGTGGAAGTCTGTGAAAATGAACTGTTTTGCCCTCAGCCCGAACTCCGTAAAACTCATTTTTATATCCCGGAGCAATGCAGTAGTGCCCCCCCCCCCCCCCCTTCTGCCTCCTCTTCTCTTTTGGTTCAGAAGTCTCCATTGTTTACTCTGTTGTCTCTCTTAATTTGATGCGCACAATGGGACTCTCATCAGGACCATGAAACCAACCAACCCTGTGATGTCACCGTTTACGGTACTGCAAGATGACGGCGCTCTTGCTACAAAAGATAAAACTAAACTACGGTTTTCTTGTATATGTTAATATTTTTCACGTTTGGAAAATTATTATTGATGAGATGATGACTGAGTCGAGTGAATGTTAGTTTGCTTGACTGTTTCATTTCCACCAACTCTTTCATAAAGTGTGGTGCCAGTGCTTCATTGACTATACATGAAGTCTTGGTCCTGGCACACTTGTTCTCCTGGACTCTCTTGGAATCCTTGAAACACTCTTTCAGCAGAAGCCCAAAGTGGACAACAGCAGCTACTGGCACATTGTGGTGGACCAATGTTGGTGCCATTTTTACCTTAGCCCTCCTTGTCTGTAAAAAAGTAAAAACACCACCAG
Organism: Telmatherina bonti; assembly: GCF_933228915.1. Taxonomy (NCBI): domain Eukaryota; kingdom Metazoa; phylum Chordata; class Actinopteri; order Atheriniformes; family Telmatherinidae; genus Telmatherina; species Telmatherina bonti. The sequence goes on from NC_136629.1 coordinate 11,140,144, forward strand.
AACAGGGCATTTTAGCAAAATGAGCACGTAATACACAGGACTAAGAAAACTAGACTGGGGAGTACAACACAAATACAAAACCAAGTGGAGACATTAATTTTAACTTCACTATCAACCATGTCAGTATAGTTCATAACACAAAACTATTTAAACTATGACCATGAACACATTGTGGGAGACTGTGTCATGGTTATTGCAGACCAATGGCACACAGATATTACTGTATGTATATTTGTTATGGAGAACAAATAGAACTTAAGAAAAACTGCATTCTCTGTGCTAATTGGTAAGCTTTCTGTGAGGGGAGGAGCTTGATGTTTATAAGATTCTCGTTCTGAGCCAGAAGGTGTGGAGAAAAGGTTGGATTGTGGATTGTAAATCTGGCATTCGGAGAAGTAATGGTGAGAAACCCTTGTAGATATTGTAAATATTGCACATATTGCACGGGAACACTGTATATATTGCTGCACTTGGGAGGAGTTATAAATAAATCACCTCAACGAAGCCACGACTGCGCCATCATCATTGGGAACAGCACAGAAACCCGTGACAAAGACATACACAGCATACCTATGCTCTTATCCTGCAATCAATCCGACAGAAGGAGTGGATACAGAAAAACTTTCTAATGTAGCAGTGGGTTGTAGGGTTGGCTGTTTTCCCTGGTGGCTTTTACTCTTAATGTGTTGCACAACATTTGTAACTCCCTGACAGAAACATGCATTTTCTACACGACATACAGATCACCAGTAATGTGTACTGAGGCTTTCTATGGTAATAAATGGCCATGTGGTGGTCGTCTTGCTTTTAAAGGCACATCTCCACAGTGGTTTTTTCTCTTCTCAGGCTGCTGTTGTTCCTGGGGTCTTCCTCTCTGCTGTTGTTCTGTTTTTCCAGACTCATCTTCTGCCAATGCTGTTTTGCTGGGCAGCTGATTATTCTAAAAACAGAACAATATGCTCCTCTCCTCCTGCCATTGTCCCTGCCTTGGTACGGAGCATAGCTGAAACCTTTACGATTCAACTGGTCATATTGTTTTAACAAATATGACCAGTTCTAACTGGAACCTTTAAAACAAACAGGTCAGTATTACAGGAATGCATCTTAAAAATACATCAGCATTACTCCTATTTTTTTTTCCATTAATGGCAAAAATACAACTTTACAAGTGACCAGGAAGCTGTTCTTCAAAATTATATACAGACATAAATCATATAGAAAAGGCCTACATGTGTTTAAAATAGGCCTACAAAAGATCTGAATCTTGCATTTGTCATATTAGAGACTGATCCTACACATAAATATTACTGTCATGTATTACCTCCTCTATTTAATATGTCGTGAAAATAAAATTGGAGGACATGCCTGTTCTGTCCTGAAATGTTTCTCTCTTCTAAAGATCTTCTGCTAGATGGGAGGATAAAGTTAAGATAGCTGCTAATAGAAATTAAACATTTAAATCACAAAATAAAGTTTAGGAAACACTGAAAATGCATTTAAAATGTTTTCACAATACACACAATGTCTTAAGAGCTAAAATAAAAAAAATACATACCTGAAAAGTGGGGTTGCAACCGGTGAAGGAACCCTCTCCTGCTGTTAGCTCAGTCCAGAATAATGCAATTGGAAGCGAGTCAAGTTGTGCGCTGTATTCACCTGCGGTATGATAAAAACATCCCTCTGTGGATCCCACACTTTTTCAGCAATGACCACCAAAATTAACACCTTGGCTCTGCCACCGACACGCCCACTTCAGCCAATCTCCAGATTTCTAATCATTCACACCTGTTATCAATCCACCCTCCAGCTTTATTAACAGCAGCTTTCGCTCACTCCTCGTACCCTGGCCCCGACTCCTGTACCTGCCCTGAACATTATTCTTGGATTCCTTCTCCGGTTTTAATCCGTATCTGTCTCTGGATATCCTTGTTTGGCTCTTGGACTCCTTGGCCTGTCTTCCTGGTTCTGATCTCTGCCTGTCTCCTGGATATTCCCTTTTAGCAACCAATTTAGCCTCTTTTTGAGATCACCACTTATCATTTGGAGTGTGAATAAACCTTACTGAATCTGATAAGTTTTGAAGAGTCCTTCGTCACAAAGGTGATGTTGATGATCCGAACTGTTTAGTCAGATGAATGTTACTTTATTTATTAATTAAACAGAATTATGCATTAATCCTAAAGATTTAATCTGCATTAAAACATGAAGTTTTTACAGCCCTAATTAAAAATCCCTAATTTATTTGATGAATGAAGGCTATATTTATAACACCGTGATCGGGCAACACCGGGATGACCCCCGCTCTCTGAAACAGAGCAACCAGAGGAAAAGGTGGCCATTAAATTTAACGGTGAACGTACAGTACAGGGCACAGTTATTCTGGCTACCTAGGGCTTTTGACTCAAAATAATTGTGGCTAAAGCTCCAGGAAGCCAAATTGTAGCAAGCTACGCTGCTACTATGTGCTAGCTTCGAGTGCCAGCTGTCGTTAGCATGCTACATTTAGCAATGATAGTGTGATTAAATATAATAAGAGCGGACACTGACACACGCAGTCTACACTTTGCATTGAAAAAGCGTTACAATGCAGGCTACAGAGAAATAATGACAGTATTTTGAAATGACAGAAATAAAAATTACATCATGTTGTTAATAAACACTTGTCAACTACTGTCTGGCTGGTGGCGGGAAATATGCAGTAATTATGGGTACGCTTGATGCAACCAGATCTCCACCGCTTACCACTGCTCTGATTTCCGTGGTCCTGATTTGGATTTAGATAGGTGATGAACCCTTGTGGTTTATTTTTCCGATTTCTGTGCTTCTAACAAATAATTTTATTTTACAATTTTTAATATTTTCAAATAGATTATTTTTTTAAATTTATATTTGATTTCACAGTAATTTATTACATTAACATTTTTCTTTTTTTAATTTTTTAAAAATTTCATGTTAAGTTTAATTTCACCTGTATTTATTTATGCATTTATTTTTACCTTTCCACTTTCCTAATGCATTAAATTTTTCCCCACATTTTCACTTTTCTTCACCACATTAGTCCCTCCAGTGTATGCTAAAAAGGTAAGTTTTTCTAACTGTGACCTAAAAGATGATCCGTCAGCTGTGAATTTGGTGTAAACCAAACAGCTTTCTCTGTGTGAACTTGCCAGCTCTTTTTGTGTCTGTGGTTGTAACCACTCTGACTGTGGTTGCAACTATCTGGAGTGGTTGCAGCCTCTGTCAGAACAGTTGTATACCAACTGCTGTTGTGTCATAATGGTTTACACAACCATTGACTATGTTTTACCTGCTGGTAGCCTGCAGGTGTCTTTCCATTACACCTAGAACTGCGCAAAAACTAAATATTGTACTAATAAATCGCTAATGGAAACATACATTTTGAAAAAGTCTCAAATATTATTAAAAAGTTTTTTTGCTCATAAGGATGGTTTTTCAGATGTTTTAAAATAAAAATAAATCACATAAGTATAATGGAAACACTTTTTACATTTACACGTCCCATCGTGATGTGATGTGGAGGGTCGTGACCAGTTAATTTCCAGTAAATATGGCGTGGTGTGGAACAAACAACAGTGAAATTCAAAGTTTTACATCATAAAATAAGGGAGAAAAGCTTTGAAAAGCTGTAGCAAATTCTTCGCAGCAAACAGAAAACCCCAAAATAACGCTACGTGGCTACCTTGCATCAACCACAACTTTCATAAAATCTCGCAAGACGGACAAGATTTTACGAGAACACTGTTCAATGGAAACACCTGCAAATCACAATGTTTTGTTTTAAACTTACAAATATCGCTTTTATTTTTCAGAAAAATGTAATGGAAATGCAGCTTATGTCAGTTTAAATGTTATCACGTTTAATGTCTTGTGTCACCGTTTATATAAACAACAGAAGCATCAAATGACCAACATGTCTGAAGTGTCCAACATTATCACTGCATCATCCAAAGTGTTACTGCAGAATCCATATCTCACCCTGATGCTGTATGCACAGTTTCCTCATTCAGAAATAAAAACATAAATATATTTTATGTTTTACGCTTTTAAAATAAACCATTTCACGCAAATTATACACTTTTACATAAATCTATGACATTATAACTACAGTCCTGAGACCTTGTGTACAAAGACTTGCCTGAATTTCATACTGAAAGATGCCGTACAACCGAAATTTGAAAAGTCCCTTTGACCAAAAATATTCAGCTATATGAATCTCTGTACACTTGTTCCTGCGCATCGTTCATTGATAACCCAACTGCCCAACTCCTCCAATTAAGACAAATAACAATAACTACACCGCATGCTTTTGCCTTTTAGCCTAAAAAACAGGGATACACACCAGACGTGAAAAAGTGAAGCATTTTACATAATGTGGAACTGACGTGGTTGAATCAGAGGAGGGAAAAGGATAAAAAAAAAGCAACACACACTATTAACATGTTTAAGACAGGACGGGATTTTGGGACGGAGACGGGATTTTGGGACGGACGCATGATTTTGGGACGGACGTGAGGCGCTGAGACGCGAGAGAGAATAGGCTAACGCGAGACTCGGCGAGATTTGGCAGGATCAACATGGCGCGCTACTGAAGTAAACAAAACCTTTTCTACCAGGCTAACGGTAAGAAATTAAACGAACAATTTAAAACAGTCAAAAACTCCAATCACACCAACCCGGTCACTCTGGATAACAACGAAGAAGATCTCACCAGCCCGATAGAGGTAATTGAAGAAAGCTTCCAGCGAATCATAAAGGGGAAAACCAGCAACACCGCGGCGAAGGCGTCCAAAACCGGTTCCACCTCCAAAAGAGTTCGCTCAGCGGATTCCCCTGAAGTAACCTCGCCAGGTTCTCCAACAGGTAGTGTTACAACGGATATCCTAATCTCCATCAACGGGAAGTTATCCAGCCTAGACGCCAGGCTTTCCCTGCTGGAAGTTCTACACCGGGAGTTCCAGTCGTTAAAGCACAGTCTAGAATACAGCCAGCAGCAGGTAGAAGCTTTAGCTACGGAGAACAACGCGCTTGGAGACTCTGTTAAGACTCTCACGGATGGAGTATGCCGACTAACGGAGGAAAATAAAAAATAAAAGAATTAGTCTTACATATCCAGGCCCGTAGCATGAGAGATAACTTAGTTATTTCAGGGCTCCCTGAGCAGCCAGAGGAAGACCCAGAGGTAACCATGAAAGAATTCATCCGATCCCACCTTAAGCTTCCAGAGGAAAAGGTAAAAGCCATCTCCTTTCACCGTGTTCATCGCATGGGAAGAAAAACATCGGAGGGCAGACCAAGACCAATAGTTGCTAAATTCGTGCTACACAAAGAAAAAGAAGAGGTGAAGCGCTGTGGGAGACAGCTCCGTGGGACTCATATCAGCATGAGCGATCAGTTCCCCAGAGAGATCCTGGAGCGTCGTAAGATCTTGTTCCCCATCAGGAGGAAATTCCTGGAGGGAGGAGCCCGCGCGGTCATCTCTGTGGACAAGCTCTATGTCAATGGCCAGCTACATCGTGACCATAACACCACTCCCTGGCTCTACTAACCTCAGATATGTATCCACACTCTACACGCTTTGCACTGGTGATATTAAGGCTAATAAGTCTCACTGGGATTTAATCAGAGTTTAATGTTGGCTCACAATAGTTAACAACACTGCCAGTTTTCTTTTGGTCAAATTCTGGCTCATCTGTTTCTCTCGTCTTCCATACTCTTTTCTTTCTTTCTTTTCTAGCTGCCACCTCACAGAACTAAATAACACCAATGCAAAACTACACAGTTCATTTGATAACACTTACATACATAACCCAACACTCACTGTTATTATTTCAAACATATTTAGTAACATTCAATACAGTCACACAACACAAGGCATACATACTTACACCTGCGCACACACTTATTCACATCAAGTGGAAGCATCTAACACCTACCCTGTCATCACAAGCATGACAGTACTTAGGTTTATCACGTGGAATATTCACAGAACTGGGACCAGAGAGAAGAGACTAAAAATCTTTAACAGGCTAAATGATCTACAGGCAGACATTGTGTTCTTACAGGAGATTCATATGACAAATACTTCAGTTGATGCTCTCTATACATCACAATTTCCTCATGTTTACTCCGCCTGCTATAACTCCAGACAGAGAGGGGTTGCCATTTTGATAAATAGACAAGTGACATTCACAGAAATCAACAGAACCACAGATCCAGAGGGAAGATATATTATAGTGACATTAACTATCCATAATATGAGGTTATGTTTAGCTAACATATATGGGCCAAATGTGGATGATTCCTCCTTCTTTCATTCCTTTTTTAAAACTGTCTCAGAACACTTAGACAGCACACTTATCATAGGAGGAGATTTTAATTTGGTAATGGGTCCCGTAGACAGGATGAATAATTCAGAAAACAATAGAAACTGGCAGTCTGCAGACACTGTTAAACAATATATGGAAGAACTTGGTCTTTGTGATATATGGCGGTCTTTTCATCCTAATATCAAGGAATACACTTTTTTTTCCTCAGTTCACCACTCATATTCTAGGCTAGATTATTTCCTGGTTAGCAGCTCGTTGGTGTGTATGATTTCAGAAACCCAGATCCACCCCATTACAGTCAGCGATCATGCACCAGTTTCCTTCACTGTAAGAAATATGAGAATCACACCACCTGCTAAAAGCTGGAGATTCAATACAGCACTGCTTAAAGACCCTGACTTTATCAGCTATTTCACAAAAGAATTGGCTGTTTACCTAGAAAATAATGATAAACCAGGGGGCGCAATGGCGTGTGGTAGAGAGTAGACGTGTCCTCCGACAGCTCCGAGGAAATCTGACATTTTCTCTTTAAACTTAATGTACTTTTGGAAACAACTTTTCGTGACAACATAGAATATCCTCCGTAAACTCTTTGTGCTGCTTTTTTTGTTTTTGTCCTGATATTGAACGATGCTTACACGTAACAAAGAAGCGGGCAAGGTGGGCCGTAAATCCCCGTGCTCTACTGACTCCCCTACGCCGTCAGCGGCAACTGAGGATGAAGCTAACGATGCTACGACCGCTGATAGCATCCTGGATGCTAAGATGCTACAAAGTATGATGAACTCTTTGAAAGAAGAAATATTCGCCAAAATGGATTTCGTGGCCGCTAACTTGCACTCGGAAATCTCCTCTGCAAATGACGAACTGAAAGCCTCGATTGAACCGCTCCAGCGCCTGGTTGACTCTCACGAGGCTACCATAAAGGATCTTGAGCTAAGTGCCAACGACCATGACAGCCGTATAGGTGAGCTCGAGGCTAAAGTTAGCACCCTAGCCTCCCAGGTGATTTCTCTGAATGCAAAATGTGAGGACTTAGAAGGCAGATCCCGACTGAATAACATCCGTCTGGTGGGAGTCCCAAAGAACAGCGAGGGGCCTCTGGTTACTGACTTTGTTGCTGGGATGTTGCAGGATTTATTGGGCCTGAATGAGAAACCACTACTTGATCGTGCTCACCGTAGTTTAAAGGAAAAGCCCAAGCCTGGGGCCCCTGCTCGACCCATAGTAGCCCGTGTGCACTTCTTTCATATTCGCAAAATGATTCTACAGCGCGCGGGTGAAACTTCACCACTCCTTTACAAAGGCAAGAGGATCTCCATTTTCCCGGATTTTACCACCTCCATTGCAAAGAAGAGGGCAGCCTTTGGACCTGTTAAGCGGTCATTACGTGCCATTAAAGATGTGAAGTACGGACTTTTCTACCCGGCGACTCTCAAGATAACACTACCAGATGGAACTTCGCGGCAGTTTGATGACCCGTCTTCAGCTGCAAACTTTGTTGAACAGAACTTTAAGTAGCTCAGGTCGTGGTGAGCCTGTCAGATGGCTGAATATCTGTTCTTGCAACATCTTCTGTAAGTTTTTTGAACTTTTCCAAGCTGGAGTGTAAGTAATTATTTCAATAATTCTTCTATAATTGTTATTTCTATTAAGGTCACATTCATTACTTTCATTAACATTATTATTTAAGTATTTATATAAATATATATATTCTCTTATTATTTGATTTATTTTACTTTTTTAAATATTTTTTCACCATACTTTTTTTTTTTTTTATTATTATTTTTATATATATACTTGTATAGCGAGGAGGAGGATGAATCCTCATTTCTGCCTCCTAATTGTTTTGCCACAGGCACCGATTTCAAGGTTTTGAGTACATTTGCTTACTTTGTTCAGATTTTTCTCAGGTAGCCCATCACAGTTTTGGTTGGAGCTATTTTGGAGCGTTCTAGCATTCTTTGTGTTTCTCTTGGGTTTGTGTGCATCCATTTTGGGCGGATGCTGACACCGGGGTGGGTGGGTTGTTGTTTATTGTACTTGTTGAATGTGTGTGATTTTTGTTTTTTGTATATTCTTTTAATTCAGTGTTTCCTTTCTGCTGCAGTGCTGTCGGTCCATTCATTATATGTTAATATGACTTATTATTCCATTTATAAATTACTCAACCCAGAAAAAACTTCAGTCCTGGTGGTGGTGAGCTCAAGTTTGTTTCCTGGAATTGTAAAGGCCTTAATTCTCCAGTGAAGCGCACTAAAGTCTTGAATCATCTTCGTCATTTGGAGGCTCAGGTAATTTTTTTGCAAGAAACTCACTTTAAACCCACAACACACCCACAAATAAGATGTAGATGGATTGGCCAAACGTTTTATTCTTCATTTCACAAAAAATCTAGAGGGGTTGCGATCTTAATAAACAAATCCATTCCGTTTGCTTGTTCCTCAGTGGTATCTGATCCAAACGGTCGATATTTAATTGTGTCTGGCACTTTATATGGCACCCAGTTGCTTTTGGTTAATGTGTATGCTCCCAACTGGGATGATGCACAATTTTTTAAACATGTTTTCTCAAACATTCCTGACATGTCCTTTCACTTTCTTATAATGGGAGGGGACTTTAATTGTTGGTTAAGCCCACATCTTGACCGTTCCTCAACTAAATCTGCAGGAATTTCTAACTCTGCTCAAGTAATCAAAACCTTTATGGGTGAATTTTCTGTTTCAGACCCTTGGCGTTTCTTTAATCCTACCGGTAAAGCATATTTGTTTTTTTCCTCTGTTCATCATACGTTTACTCGGATAGATTACTTCTTATTAGATAGTCGGCTTCTCTCTAATGTTGACCCTGACTCGTGCTCATATGAACCTATTGTTATCTCTGACCATTCTCCTGTTACCGTCAGTATTAGGTTTAGTGGCAATACTCAATTGCGGTCTCCTTGGCGTTTTAATACTAGCTTGCTGTCAGATGACAATTTTAACAGTTACATTTCTGAACAAATTGATCTGTTCTTAAGTTTTAATAAAACACCTGATACTTCAGCTTCTGTCTTATGGGAGACACTTAAAGCATATATTAGGGGGCAGGTGATTTCTTACTTGAGCCATGAGAGGAGGAAAAAGAAAGAAAAAATTGCTAGTCTTACTGAACAAATTGCTCAATTGGATGCTACTTATGCAAACACTCCCTCTTCTGATATTTACAAACAGCGACTTATAGCACAGTCTGAATTTAATACGTTAGTCGCAGATCATGCCGTTAAATTACTACATAAAACTGGTAGTGTATTTTTTGAACAGGGCGACAAAGCAGGTAGGCTTTTGGCTCACCGTTTACGTCAAAACATTTCCTCACATCAAATAGCTAAACTTAATACTTCCTCAGGTGCCACAGTAGACCCACTAAAAATTAATGAGGAATTTAAAAACTATTATGAAACTTTATACACCTCAGAAACCAATGTTGATGGCTTAGAATATGAAAACTTTTTTTCTGCTTTGGAAATCCCTCAGGTGGCTTCGGATACGTCAGAAGAATTAGAGAAACCAATTACTAATGCAGAATTATCTAGAGCTGTTAAGTTAATGCCTACTGGTAAATGTCCAGGCCCGGACGGATTTCCAGTGGAATTTTATAAATGTTTTTTGGGGAAACTAGCTCCACTTCTAATAGACATGTATAACGAATCATTCGTCGTTTCAAAATTACCTCCTACACTTAATCAGGCCTCAATTTCTTTACTTTTGAAAAAAGACAAGGATCCTTTAAATTGTTCTTCTTATCGGCCAATTAGTTAAATTGTTGTCAAAGATGCTTGCAGTTCGATTAGAATCAGTACTACCTCATATAATTTCTCCTGATCAAACAGGGTTTATAAAAAATAGACACTCCTTTTTTAACCAGAGGCGTCTGTTCAATACTATTTACAATCTTCCAACATCTACTCTTCCCCAGGCGGTCATATCCATGGATGCCGAAAAGGCCTTTGACCGGGTAGAGTGGGGATATTTATTTTACACTTTACAAAAATTTGGGTTTGGGGTAAATTTTATTTCTTGGGTGAAACTTTTATATTCGTCCCCTTCGGCTTCAGTTAGAACCCATAATAATCAGTCTTTATACTTCCCTTTGCATCGTTCAACACGTCAAGGCTGTCCTCTCAGTCCCCTGTTATTCGCTTTAGCTATCGAACCTCTGTCTGTTGCTCTCCGTAGTAATCCTTTGATCAAAGGCATTGTCAGTTGTGGTCAGGAGCAAAAAGTGTCACTGTATGCAGATGACCTTCTTCTTTATGTCACAGACTTCTCTGGGTCAATTCCTGCTGTGCTCTCGCTTCTTGACTCATTTGGAGCTATATCTGGTTACAAACTAAATTTAAATAAAAGTGAATTACTTCCTCTTAATAAGGCCGCTTGTGAATACCCGACACACACTTTGTCTTTTAAGATTGTTTCCAGTCAATTTAAATATCTTGGAGTACAGGTAACCAAAAAGCATGAGGAGCTTTTTAGCGCAAATTTTACTCCTCTCTTGGCTCAGACCCAAAAAGACTTAGATCGTTGGTCAGTGTTGACTTTATCATTAGCTGCCCGTATTAATAGCATTAAAATGAACATACTTCCCAGATTTCTATATCTTTTTCACTCACTCCCAGTTTTTCTTCCACAATCATTCTTTCAAAAACTCGATTCTATTATTTTAGACTTTATTTGGAACAAGAAAACTCCAAGATTGCGTAAACAATTCTTACAGAACCCAAAGAAATTGGGTGGGATGGCTCTGCCAAATTTCCGATTTTATTACTGGGCCGCTACTATTAAAATCATACAGTTTTGGTTACACTCGCATTCACAACTGTCTACTCCTGTTTGGTTAAAGATGGAAGGTGCCTCTTGTAGAGCTACTTCTCTTTCTGCTCTCGTTCATGCTCATGTCAAACTTTCCGTTAAAGAATATACTAATAATATTATTGTAAAAACAGGCCTGAAAATTTGGAACCAGTTTCGCCGCAGTTTTGGTCTTATAACATATTCAACTTTAGCCCCAATACTATCAAACCATGTCTTTGCTCCATCTTTAATGGATAGGGCTTTTAATATCTGGTGGTCTAAGGGCATTAAGACATTTAAGGACCTTTATATCGACAATACATTTGCCTCTTTTGCACAATTGTTAGAGAAGTTCTCAATTCCTAAATCTAACTTTTACAGGTATTTACAATTACGTAGTTTTGTAGTTGAAAAATTTCCCTCCTTTCCTGCTCCTCCTCCTGACTCGCCTCTAGATATATTCTTTGAACCAGCCCCTGCACTGAAAGGCATGATTTCATATTTATATGCTCAGATTCACTCACTAAGAATGGCATCTTTGACCTCTATTAAGGCTCTTTGGGAAAATGATTTGGAGGTTGAGTTGGGTGAGGATATGTGGAAGGAAGTTCTGGATAAAGTCCACCGCTCTTCAATTTGTGCCAAACATGGCCTTATACAGTGCAAAATTTTACATCGAACCCATTTGACGAAGGTCAGGATTTCAAAAATGTATCCAAATGTAGATCCCACCTGCGATCGGTGTCATCAGGCAGATGCATCTCTTATTCATATGTTCTGGACATGCCCAACATTACTTACTTTTTGGTCCAAAATTTTCGACACTTTGAGTGAGGTTACTGGAGAAGTTATTGTGCCAAACCCTATTATTGCTTTGTTTGGTGCGACTTTAAATGTCTTGCCAATGTCTTCAGGAAAAAGATCTTTTATTGCTTTTGTGAGTTTGTTAGCTAGACGATTGATTCTTTTAAAATGGAAATCAGCCTCTCCGCCATCTCATGCTCATTGGATTAGGGATGTACTGTACTTTGCTAATTTGGAAAAAATTCGATATATGCCAAGATCTTCACAACAGCAATTTTTTAATATATGGAACCCTTTTTTTGAATATGCTCGGAAGCTGGACTCCCCTCTAAACTCGGACTGAGTTTTGTATTAACAAAGCTAATTATAACATTATTTATTACCGCTTCACCAGCAGCTTGTATTTTTCCTTTTTTATTTTAATTTCGATTTTTTTTTTTTTTTTTTTTTATTCTGTTATTTTTTTTGTGATAGCCCTTTGGTGTTTATATATCTTGTATATTTTTGTCCTCAGTTTGTGTATGATGGTGTTTGTTTTGTTTGTTTTATTTGTGTTTATAATGTTTAAAATGCTTAATAAAGAAACTGATGGAAAATAATGATAAACCAGGAGTTTCAGCATGTGTTCTGTGGGAAGCAGGTAAGGCGGTAATGAGAGGAAAAATGATCTCTTTTGCATCATATAAGAAAAAGAAGGATAACTCAAAAATATCAGAACTAGAATTAAGAATTAAATCTTTAGAGGATGCCTACAGTGCTTTACCGAATGAACAAACGTTGAATCAAATAAGGAAGGCAAAACTTGAATTAAACAAAATAATCAATGAAAGAACGGAGTTTCTGGTGCAAAGGTTATGCTTGGAGAGGTTTGAACACAGCAACAAATCTAGAAAATTTTTAGCCAGTCAACTAAAAACAAACAAAGAAAGAGCAACTATTTCATCTGTTAAAGATCCAGCAGGTAATATCTTTCATGACCCTGACACAATAAATAGCATTTTTAGAGACTTCTATAAAAATCTGTATACATCCCGATTAGATCCATCAGATAATGACATAAATCAGTTTCTTAATAATATAGACCTCCCAGGACTACAGCAGGAACACGTTAACAGCCTTAGATTCCCCCCTTACAGCAGAAGAGCTACATGAAGCCCTCAAACATATGCCATGTAAAAAAGCCCCAGGACCGGATGGCTTCCCAGCAGAGTTCTATTAAGTATTCTGGACAACACTGGCCCCTACGTTTTTCAAAATGGTGACACAAATAAAGGAAAATGGCTACTTACCCCGAAACATGAAGCCTGCCAGCATCATTGTACTGTTAAAACCAGGCAAAGACTCCACACTTCCATCTAGCTACAGACCCATATCGCTGATAAATGCAGACCTTAAAATAATCTGCAAAGCTTTAGCTGCAAGGTTAGAGAAAGTAACTCCACTTATTATACACCCTGATCAAACAGGCTTTATAAAAGGCAGATATTCCTCTGTTAACATGCACAGGCTAATCAATATAATAGATTACTCTACCATCAATAACCTGGAAACAACTTTAGTTTCTCTGGATGCAGAGAAGGCTTTTGATAGAGTGAATTGGAAATTCTTACTAGCTACTTTAAACAGATTTGGCTTTGGACCTTCCTTTCTTGACTGGATCAAAATCTTATACAGCTCCCCTAATGCGAGAGTCAGGACGAATGATCAAACCTCTCCAAGTTTTAATCTTCAAAGGGGCACCAGTCCACTCTCTCCCTCACTTTTTGCTGTATTTATTGAACCACTAGCTGCTGCAATTCGACAGAATCAAATTATAAAGGGCATCCAGTCCAAAAATATCATTAATAAAATAAGCCTTTATGCCGATGATATTTTACTATTCCTCCAAAACTCACAAACATCATTATCTGAAACAATCTCACTAATTAATAAATTCTCATCACTATCTGACTACTCTATTAATTGGTCTAAGAGCACAGTCCTACCAATTAACTGTAGGTTTCGAAATCCATCCAACATTAATTTACAATCAGGTAACATTAGATACTTAGGCATAAATATTCCCCCCAGGCTCTCAGAACTGATAAAATGTAATTACACTAACCTTCTTAAGACAATAGAAGATGATCTCACTCGCTGGAAGTCACTCCCCATTTCACTTTTGGGGAGAGTTGCTACGATAAAAATGATGGTTCTACCCAAAATCAACTACCTGTTCTCCATGATTCCTATGAAACCTCCCTCCACCTGGTTCAAATCACTAGAATCATACACTTCCCAATTTCTCTGGAAGAATAAACCACCCCGGATTAGTTTAAAAACGTTACAAAAACCTAAAGATCAGGGAGGCTTAGACTTGCCTAACTTTCAACATTATTTCTTAGCAAATAGGCTGCAATATATCTTAAAATGGCTTAAACCGAGTCCATTAGATGAACCATGGATAGACTTAGAACAAACATTCTGTGACAATGTGGAAATCTCTAATCTTCCATTCTTCAGCTTCAGTGTAAAAAAGTTAAAGTGCTTCAAAAGCGTCAACATTAGCACCTCTCTGACAGCTTGGTGGGAATTTCTTAAAAAAAACAATTCATCAATAATCCCATGTAAACTCACACCTATCTGGAACAACCCTGACATTCTTTTAAACAAAAATATGATCAACTTTAAACAATGGATTAATAAAGGAATTAATTATTTAGAGCATATTATCCATAACAGAAGAATTTTATCTTTTGACACTCTATCATCACAATATGGAATTAATAGTAGCAGATTTCTAGAATATCAGCAACTCAAATCCATTATACTTACGAAATTCCCCCTTCATCAAATAGACTTGGAACTTCCTCCCACAGTAGCAGAATTTATGGAACTTTGTAGCCCAAAGTTACTTTCAAAAATATACAGGTCGATGTCAAAAATAGATGATTCAAATTCCTTGCCAACTTCCAAATGGGAGGCAGACCTATCTATCAGTCTCAGTCAACCTTCTTGGCTGCAAATATGTCTAAATGCTTTTAATATGACAGACAGTTCAAATCTACAACTCATCCAATACAAAATTCTTCATAGAACACATTACACAGGACAAAGAATGTTCAAGATGGGTCTAAATCACTCAGAGATCTGCACACAGTGCACATGTAACGCAGTTGATAATTATTAACATGCTCTATGGCTCTGTCCACCTGTTCAAAATGGTTTGTGGGGAATTATCAACATGGCTCAGATGCAGCATTCCTGCATGCCCCAAGCTTTGCTTACTGGGAGACCTTAGTGACATCAACATGGACCCCAACAACACACACACTATCCTTGTGGCCCTATGTATAGCAAAAAAAAACGATCCTATTAAACTGGAAGTCCAAAAGAAGTCTAAGTGTTAATCACTACAAAAATCTCCTGTTGGAACACATAAGTCTCGAGATCACATCTGCTTCCATCAAAAATGAATCGGCCAATGCTCGCTCTCCCTGGATCCTGCTAATTAATCACATCACTTAGTAGGACTTGGGGCTGGGACCTTGGCGGCCCTGGGGGGTGGATTGGGGGGGCTTGGGGTCCTTGGGGCAGGGCGGCTCTCGGGCCGGGGGTCTGGGCAGGTCATTGCTTTGGGCGCTGCTCGCCTGGCCGGCTTGGGGCTCTGGTGGCCCGGAGGCTGGGGTCGCTTGGGGGCGGGCCGGGGGGTGGCCGGGAGTTCGGGGCGGTCGGGGGCTGGCCTGGGCTGGGTGGCCGGGTTGCTGTTGTGCAGGCTGCGTGGGGGGCCGGGGCCCCCGGGTTTCAGGGCTGCCTCCCTCCGGGATGGGGGGCCTGGCCTGGACCTGGGGGGCCTTGGTTGCCTGGGGCATGCCCTCGGGGTCGCGCTGCTATGGTACCTGGCGGGTTCCCTGGGGATTGTGATGTGTCCGTAGAGGGACGGGGTTTGGTGCGGGCTGGTAGAGGGAGGGGGTGGGGGGGGACATGGGGGGCGCGAAGGAGGTGGGGGGAGGAGGGCAGCGTGGGAGGGGGGGTGGCAGCAGAGGAGGGGGGGGCATGGGAGGGAGGGGGATGGTTGGGAATGGGTGGGGTAGGAATAGGGTCCATGGCGGAGGGGATCCTCCCTCTGGCTCTGTCTCCTCCCGTCGGCGGCAGTCTTGGCGTTGCTGGTGGCACCGGGCCCCGGACCTGGATGGATGTCTGGGTGGGAGCCGGGGACTCTCCGGCCCCTGGAGTGCTGGCGCTGGGTCGCCGGGGATGGGGGGATAACCGGGGTGCTACCTCCTGCTCCACTTGGCGGGCCGGAACTTGCCCTTCTGCCCTGGGGCTGTCCCGGTGAGGTGGGGGCACCTACTGCGGCCAGCTGAGGAGTTGGTCGCCCAGGCGAGAAGTCCTTCCCTGGTTGTGCCCCTCCCCATGCCCCCCTCCTCTTCTGCCACCCGACATCATACATACAGCATATAGGGCACGGTGGGGTGGGTGAAGTCGGTGGTCCCGGGAACCCTAAGGGGTATTTTCCGATCGACCCCGGCGACCACCTGCCCCACTAAATTTTAATTGCAACATAGACACCAATATACATTTAGGGTTTCGAGGGGACAGGCGCCTTGGCCATGGGGGGTGGACAGGAGCTACAGTCCACCTTGCCCATCCCCTCCCATTGGGGTCTTTCTCCCCTCGATTTTACTCACAACTTAGACACTATTACATTTACACAAGCAGCACACACACTTAACACACACACACAGACACTCACATAAACAAGGGAATGCTGGGGAGGGGGGGTCTGGCTGTCTGGCAGCAGCTGGTCCCACCCCTCCACGGCCACCCCTTTTTTTACTTGCACTACAAGCACGACCCACCCATGCACACACCACAGAGGCGGGCGGGTGGGGAGGGCACTTGGGGTACGGGGGGCGGGCCTGGTGCTGGCCTGGGGGTTGGGGGCGGGGCGCTGCGGGGGGCCCTCTGTCCTGGGCGATGCCTGGGCCGCATGAGGGGGCCGGCAGGGTCTCTGGTTGGCTGCATAAGTGTGGGTGTGTGGGTGGGTGTGTGAATGTGGGGATTTCAGGTCTGGGGCCTGCAGTCCTCCGGCTCCGGCTGTCGCTGGGGGGGGGGGGGGGATTGGGAGGGAGAGGGAGGATTGAACGGGAGGAGGTGTGTGAGAGGGAGGGAGGGGGGTGTGTGGAATGGGAGGGAGAGGTGGGGCGGGGAGGGGGGGGGGGAGTGTTGGGTACAGTAGGGCTTGGGAGGGAGAGGGATGGGGAGGGTGCTGGAGAGGGGGTATAGGAAGCAGCGGGAGGGTTGTGGGGAGGGGTTGTTGGGGGGATGGTCTACGGACGTGTCCTTGTCCTTGGGGATCCCGCCCCTGGTATCGTGGTGGCGCCAGCCCGCGATGGTTTTGCTCTGGGTGGGCGGGGCCCGCTGGGTCTTGGCCAGGGCTCTGCCGGGGGGAACGGGTGGCCGGCTCTCTGTGCGGCCTGCGCTTCAGTACCCGGCGCCCGCCGGGCCGGCATGCCGTCGCCCTGTGCTACCCGGTGCCCCTGCCTCGTCGCGCCGGGTGGCGCCTGCCTGGGGGCTTCCACTGCTCTGGGCTCGGGGGACGGAGGCTCTCTCTGCTTTGCCTGCCCGGGTTCTGTACGCGGTGGGCTTGCCGGGCCCTGGGGGCCTTGGGTTCCTCCTCTACACCTCGGGTCGTGGTCGTGCTCCCCTACAAGCACTCAGCTGATCTTTGATTGCATGATCACAGGTTGAACACTCACACGTGCACGCCCACAAAGCGCTCATCTTCCCATCTGCTTCCTACTAAATGTTGCTGATGACTCTCTGTAGGTATGTTTAATAACGATTGGTATTGTAATTATTTTATTAATTCATTTACTTTTTTTACTTTTATTTTTCATTTTTTTGTCTGTTTTTGAATATTGTCACTATCCTACTTATGTCTTGTTGTATTTTTTCAGTACTTTATATTGTTTTGCAAATATTGTAACTTTAGCAGCTTAGACACGCCTTTCTTTTCTGTCTCTCTTTTTCCTCCTTTCATTTCCTTTTTTTTCCTCTTTCCCTGCCAGGTCCAGCTCGGCCATATCAAGACTGACGATGATTGCAAAATGATAAAAGGAAAATAAATAAATAAAATAAAATAATTATCATATTAATAAAAATATTCAGATCATCAAGGGCAGCTATTTACATGAGATGTCTCCCTTGACAGAGCAAATCTGTCTGGCAAAAATATGGCACGCAGATTGCTGTTCTGTATGCTGAGATGCTGGAAAGGACAGGTTAAAAAAAAAAAAAAAAAAAAAAAAACATGTTTAAGACAGGTGGGCGGAGCTTCCCAGCGTGATTTGTGTGAGTTCAGTAGCCTAATAGAGTTTAAATGTGTGAAGATTAAGTTAAATTCAATAGTTAGCAGCTATTGTGTGTTCTGTGTTGTGTTTTCTTTCTTGTTTCTGTGTGAAATAAAGTGGAATCTTTATTCAGAACTTTCCCTTTCTTAATTTGTCCATTTTTATTTAATGTGACAATGAAAATTTTATAAATGTCAACATACACATCTACATGCTTACTCTTGTCTAAGTTATCACAGGCATATTGCCATATTCATACACACAGACTTATATACATATCCACACATCTACAGATTTGCGTATCCAAACTTAATTTCTACAGTAAGAACTCATGAAGATGAGTGATAAAGTCTTTCAGAAAGGAAAGTTTAATATTAAAGCATAAAGGTGTCATAAACTGGTCTTTTCATGTCTCCACTCTCTGTTTTTAAATAATTGTTAAAAAACTATCTATTCATAATAAAACTTTTCTCATGAGATTTCATGCAAGATTTTGATAAACACAGATGTTAGTTTAAATAATGTTAATGTGGTGTACACTGATTGGTCGCAGGAAGTCCAGTGTCAGAAGGGGGGGGCGAGCCCAGTAGTCACATGCTAAAAACAGCAGCTAGTGATAGTAGCTAACTGACAGCAGCTTTCTTAATTCAACCATTTATGAATGAACCAGACTCTGAGCCTGAGAGAGAAGATACCGAGATGGTGGAAGAAGCACGTTTACAACAAACTGTCTCTGAATGGTAAAGTTGTTGTTTTTAATGTCTGCTCACCTTGTCTTTTCTGATAGCATGTTGACAATGAGGCATGTCGTTCATGTTAATACGTCTCAATTTTATTCTAAGTTTGACCATTTTTTAAAGTATGAATGTATTTTTTTTTTTAAATCCGAAGTTAGAGATGTAAAAAATGAAGTAATGTTGACTCCTGCATCATATTTCCCTACCAAACTTACACTACACCAAACTTAAGCACACACATTTTAATGACACGGAACTGCACAAAGCAGCACATTTACTTTGTTTTATTTACCGTCTGTGATTATTTTAATTAATTAGCCTATTTAGATGTTTTAGCCAGGAATCTGGAAAATGTCATGATTCCCACATGACAGATCTCTGGTTGATTTAACTACCGTGTGGCCGTGTTACTGTACAGATAAATAACATTAAGTTAAATATCGTGTACGGTATAAGTAATGCGTCACAGTTTGGCTGCAACATCTTGATGAAACTTCCTGCTGACCTATGTAGACCTGGGATTTATATATGCAACTTCACCTACCATCTTTTATGTTGTTCTAATTATTGTCTCTGTTAGGCTGCATGTGTGGAAATTTTGCTACAATGCTAATAAAAAGAAAAGAGGACACAGTAAGATATTACTTATTACTGTGCTTAGAAAATAAAACGTTTCCTCTTCATTTCTCAGATACTCAGAAGGAAGGATGAAGCTCCAAACTCCCCCGTGTCTGTTCCAACATCCTGGCATGGAACCTGTCTGTTTAAATGCTTTTCCATTACAAAATGCAACATTTATAAGCAGGACAATGTACATTTACCTATTGAAGGAAATGAGAGGGAAGTTTCTTGTCTAGACCAAAAACATTCAGAAATAAAGCTAATCAAAAGACAAATAACTGTAAAAGATGATTTTATATGTTCTTGCCATTTCATATTACAATCAACTTTGACATAGCCACTTAGGACAAAAGTAATTGAATTAAAGTAAATACACAACTTTACCATATACACATTTCTACATTTGACTTTCTGAATGTGAAATGTAAAACTGAAGAAATAAAAAAACAGCTCATTAAAACGCAATGTCTGTATTATTGTACAGAAATAAAATCAATGCTTATTTTTAATGTAATAAAATGAAAATGATATTTTTCACTCAGTTTTTGATTCTGTTAACATAGTAGCTGAATTTTCTGGGTTAAATGTGGTTAAATGGGGTGTCTCTGAAGCCACTGAGCAAGCCTCCAAAGAAATCTTCCTCTTCCTCCAGACTGAGTTGAGGCTTTTTCTGTTAGGACCAGGGAAGGCTCTAACCACGGTATCAAGAGATGTGCAGACTCCTACATCATCTTCCCTGCTGTCACATGGGTTCCTTTTCTGCACAGAACCAGATACTGACATCAAAACAAGCAATAAACGTGCCTCTTAGCTTCCACACTGTATGTGTTTGATTAATTATCATATTCTGTATGTAAAATCAATAAAAAAGAAAAAGAAAGATAAAACCTGTACTTGTGAAGTTAGGGTGGAAAGTCCTTGATGACAGCTGTGTTCCTGTTGTTGTCTGTGTTTTAAGGTCAGTCTATCAGTCAACATGTACCTGTAGACCGCTGGTGCTGCACATAGCATGAGATGTGCTGGACTAAAATCTGCAAATAAAAGTTATAAAAATATCAGATCATCTCATGAATAGACTGCAGGTGTAAATAGCTGCAGTTTATGAGTAATCAAAATATTAAAATACCAATAGATGAAATCAAACTTTATAAAGAACTTTCATGCCAAAGGCGACGCAAAGTGCTTTGCATACTTTTTAAAAAAGAATATCGAATAAAAAAGGTTTTCACACACCAAAATATACAATATAGAATATTAAAAACACTAAATTTACTTCACACACTGCTATACACAGACAACATTCTGCCCCCCTACAGCCTCTGGAACACAGACAGTTCACCAGCTTCAGCTACCAGGAGGCTCATTTCTGCCCAGTGTTACCAGTAAAATGAATCCGCAAATGTTACGTCCTGCACAGCTCCTGTTTTACACACATTACGTGAAAATATCAGAAAAATTAATGGTTTAATTAATGATTCAGTGATGAAATCTGATGCTATTGGAAATAAAAAAGCAGTAAGATGTCACTTTTTTTTTTTTATACAACTACATATCCTCCCTGATGAAAAGACGCCACCATCAGACTACATGATGGTCACTGTGTTACATTAAATCAGGGGTGTCAAACTCCAGTCCTCGGGGGCGGTATCCAACAGGTGTTTGTTGTTTCCATCTACAAACAGCTGATGCAAATTAAATGGATCCAGCAGCTTCTTGTCAAACTGTTTATAAATTGGGAGTGTTGGGAGCATGGAGACAACAAAAACCTGCAGGAGACCGGCCCTCGAGGACGGGAGTTTGACATTAAATGATAACTAACATGTCGTGGTCGGACTCCGGCATCATGACAAACCAACCATCATAAATACTGTACGTACTGTGTGGTAGCAGGCATGAAAAATAAGAAATAGAGAAGTCTTTTACAAACATTTACGTGGCAGAGCATAAGATAGATATAAGAAAATTAAACACGGGGCTCATTTGTACACAGCAGGAGGTTAAACCTTTAGGCCTGTCCCGTTAGCACAGCTTGGCCCAGTAGGTATGTTTAGGCCTAGAAGAGGACTGGGTTTACGCCTAGAACAGGGGTGTGTTTATGCAATTAGCTCCTCTGGATGACAAAATTCTGGGGGCATATATAAAATAAAAAAAAATAAAAAAACTTCAGCCTTGTGGACAGTTTTCCTCTGCATAAAGCGCCCAGACAGAAAAACTTGACCGTCTTCAAAAGAAAGGCTTCCGGGGATGTTAACAGTGTGTTCAGACCAAACGCTGAACGCTCGACGCTGGTCACTAAACTCCCACTTTTGTGTCCGACGCGCAAAACGCTCCTGACGCGTCTGCCGCTTGTCTGGAGCGAGCGGCAAACGCGGCGGAAATGAGAAGAGGGAGGCGGCGCTTTCCTTCCGGTCAGTCTGAATGATGGCGGATTCAGTAGAGCGATGGCATGGTTTTTTTTTTGTTTGTTTGTTTGTTTTTTTTTAAAATAAATAAAGCTAGAGGACGTTGTTGTAGGGCAGTGATAGTCAGTGTTAATGCAAAAGAGCCGCACTCAGCAGAGAACCCCCCCCCCCCCCCCCACAAAGTGTTGCCAGGCAACGTATCCTGACATTACAATCAGTAACATTCAGCTTTTTTAGCAAGGTACGGTTATCCTAAATATTGCACGGAGTAATGGCATCTCAGCCCCGTGTCTGGGTTCACCACAGGGATCCTCCAGGAGCTGCGAGCTGATCGCTCTGATTGGTTGACGCCCCGCGTCAAGCGGCCAAAGTTCAGCTTTGCCCATCTCTGGCTTTTCACGCGCGCTCCATCGAGCTTAAAAAACTTCTTAAATATTCGGCCTGTTCCACGTGGAACACAGACGCCCAAAACACTCAAAACGCGACGCGGGAAAGCTCGACGCCCCCTTGCCGCGCCTCCACATAGACTTTACATGGAAACCTGCCGCTCTCGACGCTCAAAACGCGTTTGGTCTGAACATACTTTGGGTCAACGCCAATACACACATTTTAACCTGAAGAAGTGCAATTTCCAGGTGATGGAAAGAAACAAACTTAATAAACATTTTATTAGTCAGTTGCAAAATGCAGCAACCAAAAAATGGCTCTGTAAAGAGCCTTCATCTTCTTTAGAATGAAGAGGAGATACTGAAGACATGATGGAGCGTCTGACCTTCTCTCTGAGGTACTTAAGTCCTAAATCTGACAGATACTTGGAACCCTGGACAACCTGCATGACTTCAAAGTAGCGAGACTGCTTGTTGTTCTCCATGCAGAGGCATTACTCTCGTCTGAGGTCTTCGCTCTGCTGCTGCCTCAAACCTTGCTGAATATGAATACATATGATTGTGTCTCAGCTCATTTATAATTGTAAACAGCTTCATGTTTGCCAAACCTTCGTGACCCTGTCTGCTGTGGTCACTGTTGTGTTAAATGTCTGTTTTCTGCCTGTTCCATGGAAAAATGTCTGAAAACAATAAAATAAAGTTTAATAACGGAAGCTGCTCATCAATCCCAGATAGACCTTCTTCCCTGCAGTCACACCTCTTTCCATCTGTCATCCTTCAGTACCTGCAGTTGTGACCAGAATGAGTTAGTTTAACATCAAACCTTCTGTCATCATCAGATCTGAGCTGATCCCCTTTCTCCTGGTTTTACTGGACTTTTCTCTCATGACCAGGCTGCATTACCTTGTAAGTCCCCAAGAGGGCGGTAGAGGCTAAAAAGTCACTGTGAACTGGGCCTAAACTGCCCCCTGATCTGGTTCCAGAGTGTCCCACAGTCTTGTGTCTTAATTGTCTCTCTGGCTTCAGTCTTCATATGCAAATCTGTGGCTGGGCCATTTTCCAGCATCATAATTCATAGTGGTGAATTGGCCTTTTGATTACTGGCTGCAACAATAGCAAATCAGAGCATGATTAGATTTAAATCAATGTTTGCTTGTCTGAAGTGGATCCGACACATTAGCCGGAGCAGAGACTGAAGTCTGTAGCAAAGTAGGAGGTTTCTGTTTCAGGTGAGTCAAGGTTCCAACTACCTCGTTCATCCTTTTTCTGACAGACAAGATGAAGCTCCACAGTCTGGTTTCCCACCGTCCATAAATATAAACGAGTGTTTACCAAGACAGCGTTTGGTGTGTGGAAGCAGAGGATGTTGATGCTGATGTGACCCCATGAAAGAGATTCTTAATATTTAAAGTGATGTCAGATCTAAATTCACACAGAAAATAACCTTACAGAGAGGATTCATGAATGCACGTCCTGTGAGAATATAGACAATTAACACTAAATAGTGATTATTACTTAATGTTTCCTGATGTAATTGAAAAAAGAAAACATTTTAAAATAACCAGGTTATCTCAAAAATGTCTGAAAATCTGCTTTATAAGCTGCTTGATCGTTGTTTCTGCTTCTTTTTATGGCCTATCTATCATCATAAACCTTCATTTATTTAAGCAGAAAAACAACCAGAACTGTTCAGACTTCTCACAGTAAATGAAAATCTCCATATTTATCATTTCCCGTGGTTGTTTTGTTGATTTAACCACTCCACTCGCTGAGAGAGTAAGAGAAAAATTATTATATCCAATGAATATATGATGATGAAGACTTCTGCAAAATACAGACCTTCATTAGTTTAATTAAATTTTGATGAAATCCTTCTTTAACATATTGAATCTTTTGACCTCAGAATCAATAAAAACGAGAAGAGGCTGATTTTACAGCAACGGCTCCCTTTCAGGCTGCTGATTGGGAACCACCAGGTACGAATTGATCAGCGTTTAGATCAGGAAATTAGGATTCATATCAGAAGCTCTGCCATCTTCATGAGGATCGGCAACGTGAGCTCCTGTCTAAACTTTTGGGCTCGTGCAGAACTGCAAAGTCTTTATAAAGAAAATTCTGTGCCAAGAGCTACTTAGACGTTCCTCACACAATGGTTGATCCTGTCAGCACAGACTGCCTTGTTTTTCCCGCGAAGCTGGAAGTTGACGAACCTCCAAGGATGTTTTTTATGAGGCAGAAGTGAAAAGAAAAGGATGTTTTGAAGGGAGGAAAAATGATCAGACTGAATAACTTTCTGGGTTTTGGGTCATTTGAGAAATCCGTGAACGCTTTAGCTTTTAGATGAAAGATGTTCAGGAAGAAATTAAAATAAAAGATATATGTGATTAAGTGCAGCATTCAGAGTTATTCACATCCGCTGACGGCATGCGGGTTTTTTCTGTAAGTATGATGTCTTTTCATCCCTCTGTAAGACGGTTATTTCTCTCTGATGGGAGCAACCGGGCATAAAGGTAGATCTCACACGTCCTGCTGATTGATGGAAGAATCTGCTGCAACTGAGACAGAAAAAACAGCAGAGATGAAGGTTTATCGTCTGGTGCCTTTATGTGACTGCTGTGTTGTTCAGTGACAACATCCTGCTGAACACCTTCACCGATCATCCTGCTTTCATGTCGACATGTGGCAGTGAACACATGCACAGGAGGAACAAACTTCACGGTTTCCAGAAATGTTGGGAAATAGAGGCAGAAAATATCGATTTACAGATCTCATCAATCCATATTTTCTCCCCAGAAGAACATAAAGAACTGATCAGATGCTGAAACCGAGACACTTTCATGGAAAATATGAGCTGATAGTGGATCTGATGCAGCAACACGTCAGGAAAAAGTTGGAATAGCAGCAATATCACTGCAAAAACTGAAATCTAATTAAGATTAAAAATCTTAAATTGAGTACACATATGCTTTTTTTTTTTTTTTTAAAGATAAGATAATTCCTAGTTTTTATGCCAGAGAATTCCTCTTGTTTTAAGAGTATTTTTACTTGTTTTGGGAAGTCTTGACAAGCCAGACTTTCTTGTTCTGTTGGCAGATAATTTATCTTATTTAAAGCAACATTTAACTAATTTTTGTATATTTCTTTCTTGTTTTTTAAGGCTGAGTTTTTGCCGTGAAAAGACTGGAAAAGTAACTGGAACAAATCAGTAACAGGAGGAGGAAGACTGGATGAGTAAACAGGTTAACTGGCAGCAGGTCAGGAGCGTGACGGCTGGAAAAGGAGCATTTCAGAGAGGCAGAGTCTCTCAGATGGAAAGATGAACGGAGGAATTAAAAAATTTCAGAAAAATTTCCTCACCAGGAAATTACGAAGTTCCAACCATCATCATCCTCATCCAGAGATTCAGAGAATCTGCAGGAATCTCTGTATGCTGGGGACAAGTTAATAGTTTAGATGTTAGATTCATATTGAGCTCATATTTTCTCTGAAACAATAAAATATCTAAGTTTCAGTATTTGATATGTTGTTTATGTTCTACTGGAAATAAAATATGGTTTGATGATTTTGGAAATCGTTGGACTTTGTTTTTATTTAAATTTTTTCTCTCCGCATCCCGACCCTTGTGGAGCTGGCTTGTATGAGTAAAAGCACGTCAGTCAGATAGCCAACACACTGAAGCTGTACCAACACACTCACGGCTACATTTCCATCCTCCCCGGCCAGAAATTATCACTCATTTACTCGTTAACAGCTGGTTGAAAACAACATTTTCTGAGACTTCATTAAATTTCATGGAAAGATTTTCTCTACCACCCGGTTTGGGTATGTAATGCCAAAAGAATGGCTCTTTAAAGTCTGGACCATTTTACTATTCTTACTATATTATTAACTGGTATCTCAACCATTTGTTAGGAAAAATATTTAATCTTTAGATTATTGTCGAACAAAAAGGGGGAAAAAAAAAATGCAAACAAACATTTTTTCTTGCTGTTTTCTCGTCACAAACGTCCCAAAGTTAAATTCCTTAAGATCAGAAAAGATTTTCCTCCTAAAAAGAGACTGAAACTCTTGGGATCCAGGACAAGACGAGGTTTCAAACGTTCATCAGCTTCTGCTCCAACATTCAGCATCTCTTCTCTCTTCATGGAGACACCATCAGTCCTCTGAGCTTCATGTTTTACACCTTTTTGTTCTTTCAGAACGATCTGATCCTCGGCTTCATCGTGGTTTCAGGAAATGTGTCCGACTGTAGAATCTGGATGAAGATGTGAGGATGTGACACCCTACAGAATCATGCCGGCTGTCCTGCATCGAGTCACGGTGGACAGAAAATGGAACTGAGTAACACGTTGCCAAGGAGTTGGACAGAAACTTGTCTCCATGGTGTAAAACAGGGTTAGACATCCAGCTGGCATCGCTGACCTTTCCAGGTGTCACTTTTCCTCCACAAAGCAACGTCTTATCGTCATAAATCTGTCTGACCTGGACATTTCCACAGCAAACTGGCCTGAAAGAATTTAATTTAATTTAATTTAATTTAATTTAATTTAATTTAATTTAATTTAATTTAATTTAATTTATTTAATTTAATTAATTAATTTAATTTAATTAATTTTCCTATGTGACATTGTAATAGACATTGTTAATATTTGCATATCTGTGAACTGGGAGCTCAGACTTAATTCATGTTCTTACAATTCTGTTCAACTTTCTTTTTTCTTAGAAGCCGCACATCTCATGCCAACATAACTTTTATATTTGATTATACAACGTTAATTTAGTCAGATTTGTTGCTTCAGGCTGCAGTCAGTGATCCGTTTATCCCGGCTTTAATTTCTATGATCCGTCTGTTTGCACATCTGGATAAACAGGATGAAAATGATGCTTTGTTTCTACATGAGCAGAAAAAACTGCAGTTTGGTTTGGATGCTGAAGTAAAGTATAAAAAAGGTTTGGTATTTATCAAACCACTAACAATAAAATCTAGATGTGTTGCTTAAACACACACACACACTTCCATTATTTTGTACTCCAGAGAAGCAGAAAAATAATTTAGCAGACAAGCGGTGTTGGTCTCTTACTGGTGTCAATTCAACAGCACCACAGCTCCCAGCAGAAATAATGTGCTGTATTTCTTTATCAGCCACTTCACTTAAGTTGAGGTTAAACAGAGAGCAGAGCCGCCTGTAAGGTTTCCAAACACTCCCCAAAGATTAGCTCTGCTTAGAAAAAAAAGAAGAAAAGATCCATCTGTGTTTGGGGAAACGGTGGGATAGAGCGGAAGAAAAGAGTGGAAAACACACACATGATTTATTTTTCAAAGCTTTTTCTGATGCGTTCCATTGTTCGCCTCTCGCTTTAGTCTCCATGCACATCGTGACTGCCAGCGGGGACGAAACTGTTGCAGAGACACAAAGGAGCTGCTCAAATTACACCTGTGACAATTACTGCTGCAAGGTCTGCTGTCTGCAGGACAAAGGAGGGTTATTTAAAACTACTCACTGAGAATGTACAGAGAAAAAAATCAATTACCGCCGAAGCTTTGTTGCAGGTTTTAGGCTGTCTGGTATGTCAACAGCAGATTAGCACAATGGCACTGAGATGTTTTCTTTCTTTAAAATGACTAAATTGCCTGTAATGCCGTAAATACAGATGACCTGTGAGCTGTACATTAGGCGGTTTTATTCAGAACGTCTCTTTATTGCTTCACAGTGTCATTAAGAAAACAGAACAGCCTTTAAAAACTGGCGATCCTTCAAACCCAGAAACAGAAAACAGAATAAAGCTGAATGAGTTCTGTGACAGAAGAAGGATGTTCAAGATAAAGACGGGAAAAATAAAGGGCTTCTGCTTGTAACTAACAACTTTTCTGTACTTAGAATGATTATTATCAACAATTATCTGGAAAAAAGTACATTTATTAGATTATTCTAAGGACATATGCAGGTTTATGTTGTCATGCTATGTATTTATGTGGCAGCAGAATGAAGCTTTGAGTCACGGCAGCGTGCGGAAACCCGCCTGGGCCTCCGTTACGTCCAACACCACAGACCAACACAAACAACAATTAATCCCAATTACTGGGTCAGTCGTCACATCTGCTCAGACTGGAGTCTGGACCTTTAATTGGCAGCAAAGTTTGGTTTCACAACCACATCAGGAGCTACGAGAACTCACCATGTTTTAGAGATGTTGAAGCAAAGCGGGGAAAAAGCATTTCTGAGCTCAGCTGTCAGCGTCGCCAAACGGGACGCTGCTCTCTCTTCAGAGGGTTCAAGAACAGCTTGCTCTCTTACTGCGGAACATAATCAGCACATTTGGAAAAGTAAAGCAGGGCTTTGAATGTAACCATTCATCCCGCGTTGTTATTCAGACATCAAGGCTCTCCAAGGCCTGCGTTCTCCACGGCAACCCGAGCGGCTTCGCCAGCCCCGGGTCCTAACAACGCCGCCGCTAAAAGCCAACTTCTGCTAATTACACTCTGCTTTTACATTTCTCCAGTTTTTTTTTTTTTTACAGTGTTGAAGCTGAAATGTGGAACATTTCTGAGAAATAAAATGTCTAAAAGCATTCAGAGGAGGGAGCCGCCGCCGCGCTGTGAAGGAGGCGAGGAATCAAACTTACACTCCTTTGTGATTTTTCTACAAAGAACATTTGTTCTCAAATGATTTCAGAGTTTTTACATCTGGATTTTTCACAAAAGTCTCTGTAGTTTTAGCAGAACTTTGCTTTCAGAGCTCTGACTCATCAGAAGGGAAATATCGGCTGATGTTGCCGCGGTTTTTTCCACATGCGTGACTCTGGTTTCTGTCTGACTGACAGGCAGATTCCCCTCCCTACGACCCTCACGCTGTTCTGTTGCTTCGCCTTTTGTTACTGTTTTGGCTGAAGACGGCGAGCGGCAGAAATTGCAGACTGGCTTTACCGGACTGCATGTGGCTCAATCAGACCAGCTGGCGTCAGAACGCTGCTGGAATCTCTGCAGGTCCACTTCCTGTTTAATCCATTACCCTCATCATCATCCTCACCAGCTTCAGCTCACGATGCCACTTAGTTTCAACACATCTATTCATTTCCAACCAGATGTGTTTACAGAGCAGCTTTTGTTTCCCTTCGCAGGTAATGAGAACAGCTGGGTGTTTCAGAAGATGAAGCTCGGTGAGGTAAAATGATGAAGGTGAGGATGATGCCGGTGGTTCAGCATCACTCTCTCTGGGTGAGTGTGTGGGAGGGGGTGAGGCTGGTGGAGGGGCCACAGCTTGAAGCTTAAACTGGAAACAGAATTTATGAAAATCCTGCAGAATTTCCTTTAGATTTCTGTCGTACAGGAAGTGGATGAAGATGATGAAGACGAAGCTGCAGGCCGCCTCTGGATGTACTGTCTGTATCATGACAGCAGTCTTACTGAGTATTTCACTATATGGAGACAAAACAAATTAATTTTTAAGTACAATTATTATACAAAAAAAAAGCTCTGATGAGACTAATTTATTTCGTTAGAAGAGGAATTTCAAAATAAAAGCTGCTGCCTTCACAGCAAAAGATTCTGTTGTAGGTGAGGGGCTAGTAGGATCCAAAGAGCGGACACTTTGAGTATAGAGAGAGGTTTATTGATTTCCCACAGATTCCTGTGAATTCTTCCAGCGGAACCTTCAGAGACTGGCAGACTGGCGAGCATCAGGAGGCAGGCAGGCAGGGGAGCAAACGAACGAGCAGGCAGGCAGGCAGGCTTTCACTGGCAGGAGGAAGACAGGACAGGTTACGAATCAAGGTCTAGCACAAACAACGTAAGCTGAGGCCGAGAGCTGTTTTACCGCAGGGCAATCAACAATCTGGCGCTGGATAGCAGGCAGAGCTGGTCTTAAATAGGTGGTTCGTTGATTGCTGAGATGTGGATCAGCTGTGCCTCCAGGTCCCAGCTGACCACGCCCACCAGGGAACAGGAATCACCACAGATTCATACTGAACATTTTACTTTTCTTTCAAACTTTATTGAACATAAACGTTGTGGACAATCATGGATAAAGGCAGACAAAACGGTAGAAGAGACCTTACCTTTAAACAAAGATGTGGTTCTGTGGTGGGGGTGGGTGCAGGATTTGGCATCTGCCTGGTAAATAAAGGAGTAGTATAGTTAATGTCCCCCCAGAAGGGGTCGCCATGGCGAACCATAGCAGCATCTACGCTGGATGCTCTTCCTGATGCAACCCTCTGCTTTTATCCGGGGTTGGGACCGGTCGTCAGAGGACAATCAGACTCCCCTCGGTCTGCAGCAGCGTAGGGGAGCAGGAATCGAACTGCAGACTGTCAGGTCACAATACAAGCGGGTCTACAAAGTAGTATCGATACCAATACATTATTTTTATAGAGCTGTGAAAATCAACGCAGTTATTTGCATCTATACCGGTGTGCTCATATGTCTTCATCCCCTTTCATTAAAGAAAAGGCTGAATTTACAACAGTCACTCAAATAACTGGAGACTTAAAAAAGGAACAAGAACTAAACATTTGCAAAAATATAATTTAGTCATATAAGACACTGTTTTTTCATTTAATTGAGTTGAAGAAAGAAAAAAAAAAAACTCAAACAAATGTGTCCTGGACAAATGAGAGACTTTTCTGTTGAACAGTGGGACAAAATACCTGTCAACAGGTGCAGAAGTCTGACTGAGAGGAACAGAAAACACCTGACTGGAGCAGAAACATTAAAGGATTGGTCAACTAAATATTAGTTTATGACTCATGTAATATGTAATAAATTATCTTATTTGTTTGCTTTTTTTAAAAAAAAATATTTCTATTGAACCAGAATTAGAAAATAATGTCATGATTTTCATAAAAGTTTTTTATTTATTGTTACTTTAGTAAATTTAAGCTTATTTTACAGGCAGCTGATTTTTTTCCTTCTTTAATGAAAGGGGATGAAAAAATATGAGCACAACTATACATATTCATAAAAGAAGGGTGGGCCTTTAATGTGTTAATTACAATTAGTAAATTACAAAATATTTTTAATTCTTTAAATTTTTCATGACACAATTTTAACATTTTTTCCGCCATGTTTTAGAATCCTAAAAGTCTTTCTCTCTAATCTTTGTAAAAGTTTACAAGCATGCCTGGATAAAACTATCATAACCAAAAAACTGGCACCATTCGAGTAAATATGACTACGTCTGATGGAGACTGAAGGAGGAGGCGGAAGTTACGTCAGCGCCTGAACGCCCAACAAGGTGTAAGAAGAAGGTGGTCTTTGTACAGTTTCCATGTTTTACCCGTTAACAGTTAAAGCTATGCCTTTGTGTGCTACTGCAGGTTGAGCTGCTTTAGTCCAACGCTCCGCGGGGAAGTTGTGACGACACATGAACACCACCCTGAATCTCCTGCTTCACCTTGTCCTGATCCTGACAGCAAATACTCTCCTCATGCCACGCTCACACACAGACCACACTGCAACCTGCAAAAATAAAAAGTAGGATTGTTTTGTTTCAGCGCTACATTTTATTACACATACTCTGCTATCATTTTATTTTTAAAAAGTGTTTACAAATAAAAATGATAAATAAATAATGTGTTGTAACAAAAGCAAATCAATGTGTGTCAGCCTACGAAGTCTGCTTGGTGCGGTGCAGTCCTTCCTCGTGTTCCTCCTCATCAGCACACTCCTCTAAACTGGAACCGAACCACACACTCCAGAATAAACGTTCTTGTTATGATGGGATGTTTTACTTCCTGGTTCCCTGTTTTATTTTGAAGTTGTGTTTTCTGTCTCGGCTTGTTTCCTGTTTTATTAAGTCCCCCTGGACTGAATTAGTCTATTCTATACACCTGTGTCTTGTTCTGTTTCTGTCTGCATTTCTAGCCATTGCTTTCAGGTCTGGTTTCTGGTTCATTGTGTTTGTTTACTTTCTGGTCAACCCTGTTTTCCACGTCTAAGTTTTATCTTTAAAACGTCTTGGTTCTGCATCCCTGCCTACCGTCTCTGCTTTTGGGTCCACACCTCCACCTCTCCGTGACGGCCCTGGACACCTGGCTGCAAGTGTTCTTCCTCTGACGTCAGGTGGTTGGTGTTCCCAATTCCAACACAGCTGATAACAACGCTAAAACAAAGAAACTATTGCTCACATCTTTCTTTAAATTTAGATTTACAGCAAAAAAAATGTTGGTTCACATAATATTTATAATTAATCATTATGAAAATATGTACAAAATCCCAAGTCACAACAAAAAATCTGGATTTAAAATAGATTTCTTTTGTACAGAAGCATATTGCATTCACTTGAAAATAAAAAAAAGTTCTGTTTTTCTGAATTAACGACATTATTTATTTATTTTTTAAGCCCGTGAGCTTGATCCAGAGAGGGTCCAACGTGTCCCGTTTGTTTAGTTTAAATCACTTTTAGGTCTACTTTGTTTTGGGATCGAGACTTTGGGAAATACTTTAATACTCTAAGTTATGTTGATGGGATCGTTATTAGTTTGTTCGCTTTCCAAAGACACCTGCGGACTTTCGCTTGTTCAGATGTAAAGCCCATCTGATATTATGGGCGCGTATCATCAAGATCAGTTCGTTAGATACGGTATCCTCCACGGGTAATAATCTGATCCACATGAAATTACGTACGTTAACTCGGAAAAACAGAACTTTTTTTTTCCAAGTGAATGCAATACACTTCTGTACCTTTGCACTTTTATCACACCTAAGGTCAAACTTTATTTCACACTGATAAGACGAAGCCGAAAGAGCTTTGAACACTTTATAAATGCTGCTTGCATAAGGAGTCATGGTGTTACCTTGGCAACCGGTTGGGAAACTAAGTAAGAATATTGTGAGGCTGAATTGTGTTTTGATGTGGACAAATCCTAATCTGAGTTTTCTCCATTATGCTCTCTATGAAATGAGTTTGTTCATTCCCAACAGGTTGCCAATCAAGACAGTTATCACCCGTACTGACTGGAATTGCTGCGATGGACTGGTGACCTGTCCAGGGTGTACCTGCCTCTTGCCGAGTGATTGCCCAGGGATAGACTCCAGTTTCCCTTAACTGGTACAAGCGGTTAAGAAATTTAAAGACTGAATGGATAAGATTGTTTAATTTGTGAGCACTTAATGTTTAATGTTGAATTTTAAGCATTTGAACTCTTTCTAATAATGCTGTGTGCATTCACATTTTTTTTTTTAATTAAAAAAAACAAAATAGTAAAACAATTTGTGAGCATCTGTCTTGTGAATTGTCTCTTTTTTTTTTTGCTAGCTGCAATGGCAGCGCTCTTTTCAGTGTTGGGAGTTAGCATGAAAACAAACCTTTTTGACTTATAACCACAAAGAACCACCTGTTTCCCTGTGTTATACGACTGTATCATAAAATGACATCAAGTCAAAATTGTGTAATAGATAAATAGGTAGTTGAAGGTAGCAAGAGAGAGACGTACAGTGTACGTTAACGGAGCCTCCGTGACGTCACCAGTAGGTTTCTGAAGAGCTGAATTGAAGCTTTTTGGGCGGTTCCTACCATCACCATCTTGGCAGCATTACACGTACCGTCTCTCCAAGAATATATAAAAATGGGCAAAGAGGTAGAGCTAAGAGGGGGTCTGTGAGTGTGGGAGTAGATGATTGACGTCTACCAATCTCCACCCTGCCTGTATCTTTGAGCTAACCAAGCTAACCTGGAGCTAACAGGAGCCAACCAGCTAACGGATGTAGGCAGGCTAAAGGTAAATAAGGTTGACAACTGGCTAAAAACCACAGTTGTTTTATATTCCTCCATCT
Source organism: Telmatherina bonti (assembly GCF_933228915.1). NCBI lineage: Eukaryota > Metazoa > Chordata > Actinopteri > Atheriniformes > Telmatherinidae > Telmatherina > Telmatherina bonti. The sequence goes on from NC_136629.1 coordinate 11,174,378, forward strand.
TGAAGCAGGATATTAGGTACCTGTCAATCAAAAGGACACACCCCTGATTATGCAGGACTTAGAAAAACATTTACTCCCCCCACACTGCAAATTCACCCCCTGAAAGCTTCATGTCAACAAAACTGTCAGGCGTTCTGGTGCAAATGTAACTTCCGCCTCCTTCTTCAGTTGGTGGGCGGCGCCATCAGATGTCGTCAGATTTACCTGAATGGCGTCAGTTTTCTGAGTTTTATAGTTTTATCTAGGCCTGCTTGTAACTTTCACAAAGATCCGAGAGAAATACTTTTAGGATTCTAAAACATGGCAGAAAAAATGTTAAAATCGTCTCATGAAAAATTTAATAAATCAAAAATAGAAAATGAAAAGTTCTTTGCAATTAATTAATTAAGGTAAACCTGACCTATTTAACTGAAAAGGTTTTTTGTACCAGGCTGTAAACATGTTTATTTCTGCTGTGAAGTTGGTCTTTTTTTAACATGGGAGTCTATAGAGATTTGCTCTGCTCTGGAGCACCTAGTGGATGAAGGGGGAACTGCAGTTGTATGCACTTCTGCATAGGCTTCACTTTTAACCACCGGCGGCTGCCGCTTAGTTGTAACTGAAAGTACGAAATCACCAATCCAAGCGGCTGAAATGAGTTTACCCCCTCAGTGGCCCTGCTCTTTACTAGAAATAAGGTTAGAAGCTCGGTCATCCAGGAGGGGCTCAGAGTAGAGTCACTGCTCCTTACCATCAAGAGGAGCCAGATGAGGTGGGGGAGCATCTGGCTTGGAGGCCTCCTGTAAGTCTCACTGGTGAGGTGTTCTCGGTGCGACTTTCTGGAAGGCAACCCTGGGTAAGATCCAGGACATGATGGAGAGATTCTCTCTCTCAACATGTCTGGGAACTCCTCAGGATCCCCTGGAGAATGCCCCCGAGTAGGAGGAACTCTTTCCTGCTTCGCCAGCTGACCCCCACAATGCAACCCCAGAGAAAATGTAAAAATGGATGATGGATGGATCCTTCCTCAGTATTGCTACATGTCACTGCATAATGAGAGAGATTAAGACATGACAGCAGAGAGTGGAGGCTGTAATGTGCATCCACTCTCATGGAAAACATACATTATAAACAGGCCAATCTTCTTGGCTATCGCCCCAAATAGATCTAATTACAGGCTGTAATACGCAGCTGCAGATCAAATACATTTCTTTTTTTAAGGTCAGACCTTCTGGTTTGTGTGTTTTGAATGTTCAAAGTTTCTGATTCACTCAGTGACTCAGACTTTCCCATACTAGATGTTACTTAAAGAAAATACACATCTGACCCATTTCTAAGAAAATCACTGTTATTTACAATGTTCACTGTGTAGGGAATTATGTTATATTGCTTTTAGTGTGGTCATGAGCCATACATTCATAATGGAATGCGACACATTCATGAGGGTTGAACATACATCACATAATTTTCTGACCTTTCTGACCTCTGCAATCTGGACGTGTTCAATGACACAGTGAGGTCTATTGTGCATTTCCAGCCCAGCAGCATCCCAAGGCTGAGAAATGATATAACTTTATTTATCCGGGATGCTACGTGACATTGCAGCAGAGTTTCTCTTCATGGTAGAAAACACACTGGCTGATTTGAGCACAAAACGTTGCTGATTCAGCAAAGAAACACAAGAAGATTAAGAAAGAGAAAGAGGCAAAGCAAGACTCATCGTAAGATCGTCTTTTGCTGGCTGGGGAGAGCTGACAGGTCAGGTAGCATCATAGACTGTATATAAAGAGATGGATGTAGCCTCTGTGACGTCAGCCATACGTTTCTGAAGAGCTGAATTGAAGCTCGGTGGGCGGTTCCTGCCGTTGCCATCTTGGCAGCGTCATGCTCGGAAAATACAAATATGGGCAAAGAGAGGAGCCGCGAGCGTCATGGCGGATGATTGACATCGAGCGAACTCCGAGCTTTCTGTAGCTAAGAGCTAACCAAGCTAACCCGGACATAGCAGGAGCTAACCAGCTAACTGAGGTAAGCAGGCTAAAGCTAAGTCACATTGTTAACCGGCTAAAAACCGCGGTTGTTCTACGTTCTTCTGACTTAAAGCAGGAGATCGGTACCTGTCAATCAAAAGGACACGCCCCTAAATATGCCGAACTTTGAGATTAAATTACTTTTAAACAGGCAAGTTAGAAAAAAATTCACCCCCCCCCCCCCCCCCCCCACAGTTGTCATGAAGGTAAACCTGCTGTGAAGTTGGTCTTTAAAACATGGGAGTCTATGGGGATTTGCTTTGTTTTGCAGCCCCTAGTGGATGAAGGGGGAACTGCAGTTTTATGCACTTTGCATAGGCTTCACCTTTAACCGCCGGAGGTTGCCGCTTGGGTAGGATGTAAGATGGATCCTGAATTAGCCGTCAATAGGGGGCACAAGGAAAAAATGGCAAAGTTCTGTATTATGTCTTTATACTCTTGTCTTGGAGGTCTTCACTAATGAAGGGCATTCAAACAAAATGCCTTCAAAAAATTACAGAAAATTATTGGACTATTTTTTTAACTCTTGCCTTCCAGTCGGTGTTCAATGTTAGCGAACACAATGCTGCCGACTTGTACGCATGCCGTTGCTGTCACATGTTCAGTAGCTGTGAAAGCACAAGGTTTTCAGCAGTTTGTCTCTCGGTCAGGATTCTGGTCTGCAGAACAGCCTTGAATTTACCAGGTGGGTTTATAATGATGTTGTGACACTGTTGTGAGGTTGGTCTGATCTGCAAATTCAGGGTCAACTAATTCAATTAAACTTAAAGAAAATATTTGCTTTATAAAACTGATGGGAAAATCTGTCACATCACTTTCAATTTGCTCATATCTTAAAGGTACTGTGTGTGACTAATTTGGCTTTTTATTAGCAAAATTCAAGTATTGCGTTAAAAAATTCACTCATCCTCAGATGTATTCATAAACTTTCATTAAAGAAAAGGCTGAATTTACGACAGTTACGCAAATAACTGGACACTAAAAAAAGGAACAATAACTAAAAATTAGCTAAATTATGATTTAGACATATAAGACACTGTTTTCATTTTATTGAGAAAAAAATCCCCAAACAAATTGGTCCGGATAATTTAGAAACAGTGAGACAAAACACGTGTCATTGGTGCAGAAGTCTGACTACCGGCCGTGCATTTATTTATCGGACTGATACCAAGTCATGCAGAGTCGCCCACTCTTTGTATTTCAATGGTCAGAATTCAACCATAATACAATGTTGATAAAATGGTTTATTTTCCAGATTTAACAATACAACTAAACATTAATTATCCATGAATTTGCATCTTTTGCTATGTTGGTTGGTACAGTTAGCTGCTAATATTTAGAGATGCAAAACACGCTGTGGTTTCACCTCTTTAGCCACTATTTCGTTGCTCACGACAAGGGAAAATATACCCGGTCGTATTTTATAGTTTGTATTTTAAATCATTACTTAAAGCTGGGGTAGATAATGTTGGGGCGAGCAAGATGTGAAAGTGGCACCCTGTCTTGGCTCCACCCCCTCTGGTTTTGCTCCACCTCCTTGCGTGATCCAAGGCTTTTTTATTCGCAGCTTTTTCCACCAACGGTTTTCTCCTTCTCGGTTTAGCGGAAGGAGGCAAATAATTTTCTCAGCCATGTTGCCCTCCGAGTTTTTTCTTCACTACTTTGTATTTTCATCCTAACACGCTGTTTATATGCAGGGTGTGGCTATCAGGTATGTGCTGCTGGAGGGGGAGGAGGGGAGCCGGGAGAAGAAGCTACAAAATATAAGAAATGAACAACTTCATTTGGTTCTGAACGTTTGGATTGGTCAGAGTTTTACAGATTTACAGTAATACAGTAATCAGTAATATACAGGTCAGTGTTAAAAATAGATGATTCAAATTCCTTGCCAACTTCCAAATGGGAGGCAGACCTATCTATCAGTCTCAGTCAACCTTCTTGGCTGCAAATATGTCTAAATGCTTTTAATATGACAGACAGTTCAAATCTACAACTCATCCAATACAAAATTCTCCATAGAACACATTACACAGGACAAAGAATGTTAAAGTTTGGGGTGCACATGTAACGCAGTAGATAATTATTTACGTGCTCTATGGCTCTGTGCACCTGTTCAAAAGTTTTGGAATAAGGTTTGTGGGGAATTATCAACATGGCTCAGATGCAGCATTCCTGCATGCCCCAAGCTTTGCTTACTGGGAGACCTTAGTGACATCAACATGGACCCCAACAACACACACACTATCCTTGTGGCCCTATGTATAGCAAAAAAACACTATCCTATTAAACTGGAAGTCCAAAAGAAGTCTAAGTATTAATCACTACAAAAATCTCCTGTTGGAACACATAAGTCTCGAGATCACATCTGCTTCCATCAAAAATGAATCGGCCAATGCTTGCTCTCCCTGGACCCTGCTAATTAATCACATCACTTAGTAGGACTGGGGGCTGGGACCTTGGCGGCCCTGGGGGGTGGATTGGGGGGGCTTGGGGTCCTCGGGGCGGGGCGGCTCTCGGGCCGGGGGTCTGGGCAGGTCATTGCTTTGGGTGCTGCTCGCCTGGCCGGCTTGGAGCTCTGGTGGCCCGGAGGCTGGGGTTGCTTGGGGGCGGGCCGGGGGGTGGCCGGGAGTTCGGGGCGGTCGGGGGCTGGCCTGGGCTGGGTGGCCGGGTTGCTGTTGTGTGGGCTGAGTGGGGGGCCGGGGCCCCCGGGTTTCGGCGCTGCGGGGGGCCCCCTGTCCTGGGCGATGCCTGGGCCGCATGGGGGGGCCGGCAGGGTCTCTGGTTGGCTGCATAAGTGTGTGTGTGGGTGTGTGAATGTGGAGAGTTCAGGTCTGGGGCCTGCAGTCCTCCGGCTCCGGCTGTCGCTGGGGGAGTGTTGGGTACAGTAGGGCTTGGGCGGGAGAGGGATGGGGAGGGTGCTGGAGAGGGGGGGTAGGGAGCAGCGGGAGGGTTGTGGGGAGGGGTTGTTGGGGGGATAGTTTACGGACGTGTCCTTGATCCCGCCCCTGGTATCGTGGTGGCGCCGGCCCGCGATGGTTTTGCTCTGGGTGGGCGGGGCCCACTGGGTATTGGCCGGGGGGGAACGGGTGGTCCTGGGGCCTGTGGGCTGCCAGCTCTCTGTGCGGCCCGCGTTTCGGCACCCGGCGCCCGCCGGGCCGGCTTGCCGTTGCCCTGTGCTACCCGGTGCCCCTGCCTCGTCGCGCCGGATGGCGCCTGCCTGGGGGCTTCCACTGCTCTGGGCTCGGGGGACGGAGGCTCTCTCTGCTTTGCCTGCCCGGGCTCTGTGCGCGGTGGGCTTGCCGGGCCCTGGGGGCCTTGGGTTCCTCCCCTACACCTCGGGTCGTGGTCGTGCGCCCCTACAAGCACTCAGCTGATCTTTGATTGCATGATCACAGGTTGAACACTCACACGTGCACGCCCACAAAGCGCTCATCTTCCCCTCTGCTTCCTACTAAATGTTGCTGATGACTCTCTGTAAGTATGTTTAATAACGATTGGTATTGTAATTATTTTATTAATTCATTTACTTTTTTTACTTTTATTTTTCATTTTTTTACTTATGTCTTGTTGTATTTTTTCAGTACTTTATATTGTTTTACAAATACTGTAACTTTAGCAGCTTAGACACGTCTTTCTTTTCTCTCTCTTTTTCCTCCTTTCATTTCCTCTTTTTTTTTTTTTTCCTCTTTCCCTGCCAGGTCCAGCTCGGCCATATCAAGACTGACGATGATTGCAAAATGAGAAAAGGAAAAAAATAAATAAAATAAAATAAAATAATTATCATAATAAAAATATTCAGATCATCAAGGGCAGCTATTTACATGAGATGTCTCTCTTGACAGAGCAAATCTGTCTGGCAAAAATATGGCACGCAGATTGCTGTTCTGTATGCTGAGATGCTGGACAGGTTAAATAAAAAAAAACAAAAAAAAAACCAACAACAACAAAAAGAAGATTTACAGTAATCTGAGGGGTCTAACTATATTTCTTATTGTTCATGATTGCAAAATGTATAGACTACTATCAGGACAAGGAACCAATTCACTTCATCTATGATTAAGATTACCTACTCCAGCTTTAAATGTCTGTTGTTGATCCATCATAGTTTGTCTTTTGGTACTTTAGCGAGAGGTGCAAAACCTATGTTTAGTGTAGCGTAGCTGCAGAAACAGGAACGACAGCTATACACAGTGTAAAGTTGCACGGTAGACGATGCTGCTGATTGACGAGACTTGCCTCCAAACAGCTGTTGATGTCAATATACAAGGAGTTATTGACGAGGGAAAAAACAATGCTGACACCGTGACAAACAGTGGCATGTTCACTTGCAGCGGTTCCACTGGAATCTACACAATGTTAGTCGTCTTTAGTGCTGCATGTAACTTATTGTATATAAAAGCTTAGACAGGATTAAATCTTCTTCTGTTGCTTTTTCCCTTGTGGTTGGAAAACATTATTGTAATCTAAAGCCATCTTCTGGTGGTAGTAACGCATTACTTCCAGGTACTAGTAAGACAACATTCTCATATGGATCGGTTGAGTTTTTAGGGGTGGGCAGCTGAAGTGTTAGGAGTTTCCCTGCTGCAACACGCCTGACTCAAATCAGTGGATAATTAGCAGACTCGTGCACAGTTTGAGATCAAGTCTGCTAATTAAGTCTGATGTGTATCAGGTGTGTTGCAGCAGGGAAGCTGCCCAACCCTGGTATGAAACATTGTCAAAATGTTCAGCGGTAAGAGATGACAGGGACAAGATCAGCGGATGAAAAACCCACAAGCTGAACAAGCAAACGAGGAACATTAGAGTGCAGCACAGCGGGTCTGCCTGTTTGAATGAACTGATCAGCTGATTAATTTGCCCCAAATGAGCAGGGAGAGAACTCAGAGAGGAGATCAATTCACTGAATCACAGTTTTGCAGCTGTTTGCTCCTGAAGTGTCTCTGTGAAGGAGATCATGCAGATTAACCGTAAACACGTCCTCCTTCCCCTCCCATCCTCAAGATGCAATAAGATTTGGTCTTTGACATCTCTGTGGATGTGGTTCTGTTCATGAATTAGGACTGGGAAATACAGCTTAATAAAAAATGGGAATATTCCCATAAAGCCTTCCAGAAACACTAAAGGACAGTATGAATGACTCACCTCGTCTTGCCTGCTTTGATGCTGCATCTGGTTGGAAATCGTGTTTTCTAACCAGACTGTTTCTAATTTCACATCTTTGTATCTAAAGGTGATTTTCTCAGGAGGTCTGTCAGTTGGAAACATGGCCGAGTTTGTTCAGATGAAATTAAAAAATGTGTTGAATTTTCCAATCCTAAAACTTTAAAAGCCGTTTTCTAAAAAATAAGAAAAAAAAAAAAAAGTTCTCATACAAAATTACTTCAGCAACACTTTCAGACTCCAGACTTTCCACTTGTGCTCCTGTCTGCATTTATGAAGTTTTTACCATTTCTTTTATTTAATGTCTCATTCACAGTCTGATTTATAGAACATTTTATTCAAAATGATGCAGAAATCTGGGTGTTTCTGAATAATAATCTCCACATGGTGAAGAGACAAATAGAAATATCCAAAATGCAAATAAAAAAAACCCCAAACTTTTAACTCTTTTATGAGAACAACACTAAAAAGAACTTTGACCCTGGCTTAATCCAATGTTCAGATTTTTCCCTAGACATGTGTGCAAATTAGCACATATTTGCTACATAATACCTCATTTGCATTTCTTTTTTTTCTTGTCCAACATTTAAGCAAGCAGAATGACTTTCTGGATGCTGTGTTCTGCTGAACAAATTTACTTTGCCAAGGGAAGTATCATAACGCTCCCCTTAATATTCTGGATTCTTATTTTATTTCTCTATTTATTTTGCATAACTTTTTGCATTACAAAGTTTGTACTGCTGGACTGGAGAGGACAGAAGAGGGGCAGGAAGAGAATCGAGAAAACAGAAAAACACCTTGTAGAGAGAAAAAGAGAAAAAGAAAGAATGAGAAAGAGAACAACCTACATACATATGCATATCCATAAGCACACATACACACCCGCTTATATACACACATATACATACACCTAAAAACATTGGGGTCGCGGGAGGACAAAGCCATCATTTGTATATTTAAACAAACAATTTCAGGAAACTTGCCATACATAAATCAATACACTTACTGTAAACTTTTAATGTGAAATCTTTTAGTTATTATAAACTTTACCCTGTTTTCCTGTAATCTCATCATAAATGGCAAAAATTCAAAAATCATTTTCCATTTCTAGAAAACAACTAAACCTTTTTGGAGGTCATTGCTCCTTGGAAATAATTTTTCTAGTATATAAAGCGAGTATTATGGCATGTTGCATTCTAAATGACGTCTGCAGGTATGTAGTACTTTTTGTGTCTTGTAGACCTCTTATAGCAGTTTTACACAAGACACATAAATCCATTTAACATTCACACAGCGATTCTCAGTCTGTCCGGCATTTTCTCTCACACACAGAGAGAGCTGGACTTGTCAATAAGTAGCTGCGTCTCCATTCCCAATAGAATGGAGCAAAAACGAAATATTGCGATAAAAAAAAGTAACGCTAATGGAAACCCTCAAATTTTGAAAAAACATATCTAAAAAGTTTTTACGCTCTTATGAAGTGGTTTTTCAGACATTTTGATATCGAAGCGTGTTGCAAAAGTACAATGAAACACTTATTTCACATTTACATTCCCAGACGTAATGCAAGGGGTCATGTGACCAGCTCATATCTAGTAAAGATGGCGCAGTATGAAAAAAAAAAGAAGGACATTTAGAGTTTTACAATGAATTAGAAAATGAGGGAGAAAGGCTTCGAAAAGCCGCGGTGAATTCTCTGGATTTGACGAGATGTAAGACTTACACACTTAACACTGTTTAATAGAAACACCTGCAAATCGCAGTTGTTTCTCAAAACTTACAAACATCACAGCTAGCGTCAACTTTAGAGTCTTTCTCAGCGATACTCTGACATGTTGTATTTGAAAATAAGGGACTTAATAAAAAAAAAAATTCCCACTTTCCCCGGATCCATAGGTGGTCCCAAAGTTTTCCACCTTACAGGTCCATAAAGCTGCCATAACATTAAAACCACTGGTCTGATGATGTTTGTTAATCAAAACAAGCTCACCTGAAGCATCTGGATGAAAAGTTAATAAATCCAACATGTTTGGGTGGAACTACTCCTGAAGGGAGGAGTGTATGTTGGATCCAATAACATTTAGGCAAGGCTGGATTATCCAATGGGCATTTTGGGCATGGACCCAGGGGCCCACGCCCCCTTAGGGTACACGTATGGTATAACCCAGCAGTTCAGACATGAAATAGAATGTACATAAAAGCCAGATAGTTACATCACAGTGTGTAGTGTATTGCTATTAGTACTAGTGGCAGAGAGATGTTAGAAATGTTGTTTCACAGTGTATCATTCCCAATTTTCACAATTTTGCAGTGATGAAGGGGGCCCCTGGGACACTCTGGGCCCAGAGGCCTCTGCACTTTTAGGTGTGTGTGAAGTTTAACTCTTAAAATTGGTAAATTTCCAGCGAGCATGATCGCTATCGGCAGCTTCTCAGGAACAGCAGTGTGTAACTGTGGGGTAAATTGTGATGGATTACTTACCCTGTAGGTCTACAGTAGTTTTCCAGGTATTTATATCCCACCCAGGTTGTTTACACTACAGACATAAAATGTGGGCTCTGTACTGTTAGGGTGCATTCTAGTTGCTTTGTAAAGTCTAAAGTAGATTATCAAGTTGTTGGCGTTCCAGTCACACCAACTCGGGAAAAAATGGACGCCTTCAAAATGGCCAATTTAGAATTTAGAAATGCTGCATAAAAATAGAAAAATACAAACCCATTGTAAAAATGTGCACTGTGAGAACACAAGAGAGTTTTAGGATAATAGTTAATAAACCACACATACTGACAAATCTTTCACAAACAAGCCTGCCGTAACAACGTAATCATCAAACAAACAACTCGCTTCTGTTTACACTGGAAAGTTAAACACAAAATGTAAAGAATTTAAATAACAATGAGCTACAAGCGGCTCTGTGCACAGTCACCAAAAAACCTAGATGCTCAGAATCTTTTAAAACTGAACTTTCTGTTCAGAAAAACAAAATTAGTTAATTTCCAGCAAAAGTTAAAATAAAACACAAATCACCACTAAATGATCCATTATTTATTACATTTTTATCATTTAACTAGAAAAGTGCTCTTCTTGAAGAATAGCAAATGTGAATGCCCTTTTATTCTGAATGATTGATATGCAATTGAATAACCATTTGGAGAAGCAGCCCAACTATGCAACTTAAATTATTATGGTAATGCATTGGGATTTGAACCCATGAACATCTGAAAAGGAGCCCATTTCTTTAATCACAGTGTGGAATTGGCAAAAGAGCTCAAGATTTAAATGTGTGTAGTAGCACACAAGATCTATTAGATATAGATCAGCATAAGGTGAACAAGTACAACCATCTGATACAATTTATGAAAATCCCACACCTATATTTGAACTCACAACCTTCTGAATGAAAGATAATTTTACCACTATGCCACTACAGTCCTTCTTCACACCCTGGCAGGAATGCTAATATTTTTTGCCATTGGTATGGGATAGCCCTTGCCACCAGTGTGTAATCAGGAGAATTGCAAAAAGATGTGAAAGGTTGAACTGCTGTCAAGAAGCCAAAGATTATTTTAAATAGTTTGTAAATACAACTAAAATTCTGAAGTCAGTAGTTAAACTACACTGATCATTGCAGAAAATCATTGCAGAAATGGATGCCCCATGGGCATTCACATTAATAAGATAGAAAGAACAGGAACTCAATAATGTGTTAATAGTACCAATGAGTACCAGTGGGTTAAAAGACGGGTTTTCAAAGTGAACCGCGAAGGAGTCTGGTGAAAAGCAAAGCTCGGTCTTTCTGTGATTCAAGTGCACAGATGAAAGAAATTTATTTTAACCTGGAAATCATGATGAAGCCATTTCCTGTCAAACTTTTCACCAATCAGTGAGCTTCGATTGATGCCAGTGTCCAATGAGGAACCTCCAAAGTTCAACAAGTGACCAAAAGAAAATGAAAATGAAACGTGTTAACGGTTAATCAGTCATGTTGTTGAAGTTGCTCAGATCCTTACGTTTCTCCAACGTTGTGAATGACTTTCTGTATCGCGGATCGATTCCTTGCAAGCATGACTGCAGTTAGACAGTCGTTTATCTTTATGTTGTGGCTGATCAATGAGCATTAGTGTCTTCAGAGTCCTTGATGTGCAATAATGCAGTTGGAGAATTGGAAAGCAAAGCGTTTAGTCAGAGCAGACGCTGCTCACAGTTCCCGTTCACGCCTGACATAAATATGTTGCTGAGAATTCTTGTAAATGAGGCCTGATAGTCTTTATGCCCTGCTTTCATCTTTAATTCCTGTCTCTGGAACCCAAAGAAAGAAAGAAAGATGCCCATCCCTCCTGGTTCTAGTCGTGATGGACGTTTTCCTTCCTGGTTCTGATGGAGGTTTTCCTTGATGCTTCTAGTCCTGATGGAGGTTTTCCTTGCTGGGTCTGGTTCAGATTGATGCAGCCCCCCCCCCATGGTTCTAGCTCTCTTGGAGATTTTTGTGACAGAATAGTGAAGAAGGAAAGAGCCTCCAAGAAGTCCAGCAAACAAATGCTCCTCAACCCAATTCTTTTATTTTTGTCACAGGTTGGGCAGAGATGGACTGGCAGAAAATGGAAGGCTGGAGGCAGGCTGGCACTGGAAAACAAGACAGGGGTTTCCTTAGATTCTCTTAGTTTGTTCACAAACACAAGAAACTGGTTGGCCATACGGTACCGCTGGCAAACTGACGAACTGGCAATGGCTGGAGAGCAGTCCTCAGTCTTATCCACCAGGCTGGAACGAGGAACAGCTGCAGCCAATCAGTCGGGACAAACCTGAGGAAAATCACATCCCACCAAGCCCAACAATTTTCCTCCATGGTCTTTACCATTCTGGTTTTGATGGAGGTTTTCTCTCCTGGTTCTGATCCTGATGGAGTTTTTCCTCCCTGCCCCATGGGCATTCACATCAATATCATTAAATCTTTATATCTTATTATTATTATTATTATTATTATTATTATGATATATTATTATATATTATTCCACCAATTTTTGCTGTGTGACTAGTTATTAATGGGGCATTCACATTATTGAGTTCATGTTCTTCATATCTTATTGTTATTATTATTATTATATATTATTCCACCAATTTTTGCTGTGCGACTAGTTATTAATGGGGCATTCACATTATTGAGTTCATGTTCTTCATATCTTATTGTTATTATTATTATTATTATATATTATTCCGCCAATTTTTGCCATGCTACTAGTTCTGCACCATTCAAGTCACTTCAATCATTCAGATCTTAAACTGTGCAGCTCCTTCAGGACATGTGTGCTACAATTTTTTTTTAAATTTGAAATCTTTGTAGTTTTTGAGATATTTAGCATTTTGTAAAAATAAATTCAGCGTTTTGATTGGATGAAAGTCCTTCAAACCAAATGCGGATTGGACGTTGAAAAAAATTCAGCTCGGCGATTGGTCGGTTTTTGCATAATGACCTGAAAACAGCTTCAACGGGAGCTTGGAGCTCTGCACCGGTTTGCAGTGTCTGGTTTGTCTTGGTCCCGGTTTCCATTGTATTTTCTTTCAAAATCTTTGAAATGCTACTCCTCCTACACCGTTTTTCTGACTTCAACCATTCAAGTATCAAACTCTTCAGCACATTCAGGAGATATGTTCTACGACTTTTGGTCTTTGGAACATTTAAACTTTTTAAGTTATTCAAGTTTTTGTCAATGTGTCGAAATCTGTTTCTGTGATTGGACGAAACGGAATTCAGCTCAGCGATTGGTCCATTTTGTGCACCGGGACACAGGTACACATACAAGGCAGCTGTTCAAATGGAGCATTTATCATATAACTCCGTTGTCATTTGTCGTTTGGGAAGTTTGGGAACCACTGATCTTTATTATTATTCATTGACTTTAATAACTTGCTGTTACTTTTGCTGTCTTTACTGGTTTAAATGTGTCATGTTCTGTTTTTCTCTTTGGAACATTTGATGAAATGATCTGTAAGTAAAACTGAGTTGAAAATTGGAATGAAAAATAATTCTGTGTTTTATAGATTAGATAAATAGATATAGATATAGATTAGATTTTATAGATGACAACTGATCCAGATGTATTTGCTGACTAAAGCCAACATTTCACATGCAGCAAACCAGTGCCTGAAACATGGACAGACATGTGGTGAGGGCAGTGGGAGTTTGAGATTTTGGTGGGCGATACGGTTAGCTTTAAAACCAGGTCCAGACTCCAGCATAACCATACTTTAACTGGTTGATCACTGATTTGCTCAGCAGAATAAATCATATTTATTGACTTGAATGCATCTAAGACTTAAATACAAAAGAAACAAGGACGTTTAATTAACTGGTAGCGTTTGTCAGAGCAGGATTTCCTGGAACATCACCTTCACTGATGCACGTCTCAGCTTTGTGACATTTGGCGAGTTTTCACTCCCTTCTACTCACTTTTCTTTTTCTTTGAAAGCAACTAGCGACAAATCTGGTGACTTTTTCTGGTGCTACTGGAGATTTTTTAGTAAAAGTACATATTGTTTATTCTTCCCAATGAACAAGGCCCCTCCCTCATCTAAAAGCGCTCACAGAGCCTGATTCGTCCAGCAGCGTCAGTCCCATAGGCTGCAGGCAGAGCCGAGGTTCAGCTGCAACCAGCTGATACCGCCATGGCCTCCCATCAGGTATCATTTACCTATTTGTGAAATGTGCAAGAGAAACACATTGATTAAGTTAAAGGTATCATGGAAATGGGAAATGCAGAAGTGACAACAGTCTGCTTTGTAGTGTAACGTGCCCACCTCAAACATCCGACCAATCACACAACGCTTGTCAGAGCCCGATGAGAAGCAGGTTCTGCTCGGCGGATGCATCTGAAACAAGCCGTCGTCGATCACATCCGGAAAATCCAAATGACGTCATTTTGCCTTAAAAACAAGGAAAAATTTCCTGCTTCTTGCAGCGTTTGTAACACGATTTAAAGCCTGGGTCTATTATTGATTCAGATGTTCAGTAGAATCTCTTCAAATAAAAAAAAATGCTTTTGGGAACCTTGTAATCTGATTACAATGTGATTAATCAGGACTGATTTACCTCTAAGTCTTAAATCAATTAGGTCATTTCTTTAACTGAATCCCACCGCAAATTAAAAACATTTTTTTTCTCTTTCAATAAAATACTTTGTACCCGTTTACTTTTAGTACTAATACCACAATTATTACGGCATACGTTTGTTTTTCACTTTGTCTATTTTTAATGTCTTGTATCACTAATAATCAAAGAAAAAAAAAACCAGAATATTTTTGTTTAATTGGAAAACAGTGATTCTGGCGATATCTCTTATATACTGTGAGTTTTTTTTTAATAAAAATATTTTGTGTAGACTATTTAGGAGTATGTAGAAATTAGAAGTATTTTGTTGAAATAATAAAAAAAACACAACAGTCATGTGACTGAAAGCATGGGCACATGGACCCACCGTGTAAAATGGCAACAATAAAAACACAAGCCGAATGAAAGCATGATCAACACCGCAGAATCATTCCTGCCAACAGAACTGGTGAGACGTCATAGTTACTCTGACTAAAATCACACCTCATTGAAACTGTTAGTTATTATTTCTTTGATAAAACTGAGCCATCCATTACTGAGTTAAATTAAAAACAACAACAAAAAAACTGAAAAAACTGAGCACGCTTTTTGAATGGCTCCTTGAAAGGAACAACTCCTTAAGATCCGCTTCCCTTCAAAGAACCATAAATCCCATCCTGTCCCACAAATCTCTGTTACGTGCAGAAATATGTAACCTTCCTCAACAAGCAGAGTCGGCTCCATCGCTTCCTGTCATATAAAACATCCTACACTCCAACACGTCTCTTAAAACCAAGCAGTCCGTACAGATCCCTGTTAGTCGGCACCGTTTACCAGCTCAGTACCATCGATTGTTGTTATTATGAATCAGCGTCTGGACAAAATTCAACCACTAATATCCTCCAGACTTGAGTCTCCTCTGCGTCCCAGTTTCTTCCCGCCTACCTCTGACAGAAAGAAAAGACTCCGCACCATCATCTATTTCACCAAACTGATTTCTATTCTCTCTAAAATCATCATTTCTTCTGTTTCTCCCAAGGCGGCCCACACTGGCTGCAAACACAATGAGCAAGGTTGTTTCAGCCAAATGCAGCAGCTTGACACCGTCAGACGGTCACATTCAGTCTGTCTGGTGACATCACTGGAAACCACTAAAAGCACATCTCCCTTAAGGCTGCTCTGCATAATGGCTGCTTATTCCATCTGTAAATACCATGCCTTTCCCTTCATACTTGGGTGATTGGAGGCAATCTTGAAATTGACGGTAATTTAATGAAATCAGAAATATTCCTACGAGTCCGTAGGGTTAGCATGTGTAGTTTAAGTGTCAGACATTGGATTTATCTTCCAGTGCGTTTCACCGTTTGTTTTTTATTGAGCTTCTGACATTCGATGACCTGATTGTTGTTTTACATGTTTATTTGAGTAAAAACAGAAAGTTTCTGGTGTTAAAACGTCTTTTGATTGAATAATTTCTTTCACTGGAATAATATCGTTATAAAAAAAGAACAAAAACCAGAGTGAAAATGTAAATACTCTCCTTAAAAGTGTTGGGAACACACAAGCAGCGAAGGTACAGTATCCTTTGTGTTGTGAATGTGTGATGTTTTAGGGGACGTAGTAACAGAAGCTTTTCTCCTCCTCAACCATTGTATGTCGCTGAGAGGCAAAGACGCCGCGTCCTCAATCTCTTTCCCAGGCGGGGAGCTCTGCACCGCAGCTTGCCAAGCCCCGCTCCTCTTTAGTCGCACCCTTTTTAGCCTCCTTTTTACCTTTCTCAAACAATGGATCCTGCCCCTCTCCAAGCAGCCGCCCCCCCAAACACTGAGTGAATAAAGTTAGTCCAACATGTAGCCCTTAAACCCACCTCGAGACTGCTCCCGGGCAGCCACACTGCAGATTTGTTTGTTAATAGTCCAATTAGATAATTGCCATCTTTCACTCCTTTTCCTCTCTGTTTCCCATAAAGACATGAATGGCACTCGAGGAGGGGTGCAGCCTGAAGAGGGCTTCTGGCCAGCTAAGGTGACAAGAAGGGCCAGAGAATGTTCCTTGCACTGGGCTGCTGGGTTGAATTGAATCATTGTGGCCTAATCAATGGTCTTATTGGATTACTGGCCACTGCTGTGTTCAGAGATATTGTTGCACTGACAATGAAAATAGCTAAGAGTTGGTGGTTGGGTGGGTGGGGAGTGGGCTGGAGGGCAAGTAGTGGAGAGCGGTAGGGGCCATTCCTGGGGTCCGCATGCAAGCGAGGGAGTGTAGACAGCCTAAATACTAATGACAAGTTTTGTTCCCCCCTTCTTTTTTGTCCTTTTAAAATGTGCGGGCTACGGTTATGAGGTCCGCTTGTGGAACAGCGAGGCGCTGACAGCCCGGACCGAACACGGGACCACCGAGGGAAAAAGGGGAACTTTAATTCCAGTTGCAGGAGTCCAGCGTTGCTGCGGAGCTGAAACTGGCTTTTAAAACCTTTTTTAGATGAAGATATCTTAGTCATCCTCTCTCTCTCTCTCTCTCTCTCCCTCTCTCTCTCCCTCTCTCCCCCGATCCGGCTTGCCTACAATAGCATAGCGGTGAGATCGGCACACTGCAGAATTCCGTTGATTGCCGAGAAAGCCAAAGGGAAAAAACGGGATCAAAGTTCGCTGACATGCTGTGACAATCAGGTGTGCAGCTGAAAGTCAGGGGGGGGGAAATGTCTGCTGACACTCTGCAGATGGAGCCATGAAGCGCCCGGGAACTTTTTTCGGCTCTGGAAAACTCACATCTCTGTGATTGTGTGCGTCCGGGGAGGCTTGGTTGCAAGACGATACCAATCATTTGTCTTGATTCCCCGGGCTGGGAGCAGGCAAACTGAGGGGGACGGGACGAGCAAACCCCTCCATCAGGACCTGATCTATTTCCACAAACAATTTAGTGTATTCATGAGGTTACGCAAATGTGGAGGCAGCAAAATTACCGTAATCAGTTGAAACAGCGAGTGCGCATCCATGGCTCTGATTATTTGGAGATCATCTATCAGCCTGATGTCTATGTAACGAGGAAAGGGGGGCATTGAATTAATGCTGAGTTTCGCCGAGAAGTCCATGATCATTGGGCGAGGGAGTTTGGTCAGTGACAATAAGGCTCCTTGGTTGAGTTACGGAGGTATTTCACTAAACATCAGATATCTGACTCTGCTTTGTTGAAAGGTGCTGTCTGGAAACTAAAGCCAACGCTGGTCAGGCAATCCACGGTGCCACGTTCTCCATAAAATCCTTTTTTTCCCTTTTTTCAACCTGACAAAAGGAGGAAGAGGCGGCCGAGCTGCAGGATAAACTGAGCATGGAGGTCAGGTACAACCAGGAGACAGAAGCCATGGTGCTAAAGAACGGACTAAAGGACGGGAAGGACGGCAAAGATTCCCAGAGCAGCTTGTCCAAAAGCTTCCTGAAGGAGCAGCAGGACTCCTTTTCCCCCTCTGGGACCATGGACAACTGCGAGAAGAGCAGGGGGAGCGCGGGAGACCCAGACTACTGCCGGAGGATCCTCGTCCGAGGTAAAGCGGGTGTTTCTTCTTCTCTGCAGAACTTATGTCACAGTTCAGTTTCATCAGAGAAAATCCAGCCAGATCCGTTCAGAAAAACAAAACAAAGAGAAAAAACCGGAAACAGGAAGATTTGTGATTTTAAAGAGGATTTTTTATGTTCTGACAGGAAAGATTCAGAGAGGAATCATTTACACAGCAGTTTTTTTTCTTTTAAAGCAGTTTTTCCTGTTAAAAATATTTTAACTCTTTTAGTTTTTGGGTTTTTTTTTTTCTTTTCCTTTTTATTTCTGCTTTAAAACTTTGGCAGAGAAAAACGTCCAGAAAATAATTTTATTGTTATTTAAAAGAATCAGAAAAATGTGGAGATTTCATCTTTTAATGTTAAATATAAAATAATAAATTCACAAAATTTCTCCTAAAAATTTTTAATTGTCTTCAGGTTTTCCTTAAACATGTCGAACCAACATTTACATTTATTTTTTTTAAATATTTAATTATATCATGTTTTCTGCTTTACTCTTTTAATTGCTGAAATTTAAACAGAAATATGAATTGTTTTATATTTGATAATATATAAAATAGAGCTTGATGATATTAATAAACTAAATTAAATTTATTAAAGGAAAAATAGCTGAAATATTTTGTTCATGCAGTTTAAACATTTTGTGAAGAGCCTAAAAATAAATACAGCAGTAAAAACAGAGAAAAAAAACACAAAAATGTTACATATTCCTGTTTTGGAAAAAATGGAATATGTTTATTATCATATTTAGGTTTTTAATTATAAAACAATTGTGAATGATTTTTTGGATCGATGGAATAATTTTTGATTTTATGACTAAAAATTAGATAAATACAAAATAGCTGACATCTTTGACATTTCCAAACAGATTAAATTACAGATTACATATTAAATATTAATCCCATCTTTACTTATTATGTGGTAAAAATATAAACATGTTGTTTTTGTTAAATTCTTCTTAAAGATGGATTTCCTATTTAAATAATCCGATTCCCAGATTTCCTCCAAGATCAGGAGTTTTTTTTTATCAGCAAGAATATTTACTTTATTAATATTTACAAGCACCAGCAGGGTATAATAATAATAATAATAATAATAATAATAATAATAATAATAATAATAATAATAATAATAATAATGTTGGTGATTATAAAAGAGCTGGTTGTCTTTGTTGCAGATGCTAAAGGCTCCATCCGAGAGATCATCCTGCCGAAGGGTCTGGATCTGGACCGGCCCAAGCGGACTCGGACCTCCTTCACCGCGGAGCAGCTGTACCGTCTGGAGATGGAGTTCCAGAGATGTCAGTACGTGGTCGGCAGGGAACGCACAGAACTGGCCCGTCAGCTCAACCTGTCTGAAACCCAGGTGTGTGTGTGTGTGTGTGTGTGTGTGTGTGTGCATCCTGCACGTCTTCACCCAGATTCGAAAGGATTATTATTTATTTTTGTGCAAAAAGCATCAAACAAGCTTTTGTTTGTACCTGAAACAGCAACTATAGCTGGTATTTATTTAAAATGTTTGTTTTTAACACCAACAAATCTTCCTGAAATATTTCATTTGATCTAATTTATCTGAAGAAGCAGATGAATTTAATTTCATTCAGCCCAGTAATTCTGACGTAAGACACAGAAGACGCGCTTTAACAAGCTGCTGTTTGTTTTCAGACATCAGATAATTAAAACCAGTTTGGATCATCCATCACCTTCGTGTTTTACGGTTAATCGTTACGGGAAAAAAAGTCGCTAAATTAGCAAAATACGATCTTATTGTCACTAAATCTGAAGAATTTACTGACAGATGCTAAATGTTGGTGCATCCAGCAGACTAAATAACGCTGAATTAAAACGTTCTGCTGATCTGCTGGGTTTGGTCTCAGCTGTTTGCTTCTGTAATTCTCCTCATCGCGCCATAATCAGCGGCGCGGCCCTCCACGAGCCTTTCAGCTCGGCTGACCTTCACAGGAGGTCAACCTTCTCTCAGAGAATGCCCAGCGCCTCACCTCCTCACCTCCTCACCCCCTACTGTCACCCGTCTCCCAACGTTCTCATACGAAGCACTGAGACTCGGCATCTCACCAGAAAAACAACTTTTACGGCTCTTCAGACAACAAAAGGAGGATTTTCTTCCTCCGCCTGCCGCTCATCCACATCACACGTCTTTTAACGACACTGTGGGGAAACCAGGGTTTGGTTTGCGGGCGCGAAGAGGTCGGCCATTTTCTGCCCACGCCGCTCTTCTTCACCAGCTCCACCTTGTTTTATACTTTTCTCTTCCAATGTGAACAAACGTAAAAATATTTTGTCTTTGGTCTGGTGAAGACTTAAACCAGCAACGGGGACAGAATGTGATTGGTCCGGCAGCAGGACCGAGTCGGAGGCTGACTGCTGATTGGAGGACGCAGATTTTTGTTTCTTATAAAAACCATCAGGTGTGTTTACATGAACCGGATTAGTTTTTATTCTGAAATCCATAAAACCTCATCATGTCTGATTTAATTAACTGATTTCATGCAGCTTTTCATATTTTCCATCTCTTTTTCTCATTGCTTTAAAAAAATTATGACGAACATTTTGACTTTTACAGATTTTATTTTCCATAAAACAAATCCAGCTTCATTTATTTATAATTATTTTATTTTTTATCAAACAAAAAAAAGTCAAATCTTAATTTTTTCCCCCCAATATATTAAATAAACAATTCAACCTTTGAAATTTTCGGGGTCATGATGAGGAAAAAGTTTCCTCTCTGTGAAGAAAGTTTGTTCTTTATCTGGATTAATTCAATAAAACTCTGCAGCAGAACAAATGTTAAAACATTTAATTCTTAGATTTACAATCTATCTATCTATCTATCTATCTATCTATCTATCTATCTATCTATCTATCTATCTATCTATCTATCTATCTATCTATCTGTGTGTGTGTGTCTGTGTGTGTGTGTGTCGGGGTTTAGAATAAAAACAAGCAGCAAATTGTCACATAAAAACCAAATATTTAAGTAATTTCTAACTATTATGATGATTAGACTCCATCTTTATTAATAGTTTGAAGTCGAAGCAACATGAGCGCGATGAACGACGTTTCTACTTGACGGGAGTTTTTCCACTCGGAGCTGATGAACCGGTTGGCTGTGAACTCATGCGTGACTCTTTTGTGTGTGTGTGTGTGTGTGTGTGTGTGTGTGTGTGTGTGAGGATTATGAACCTACGACATGGTTAACAGGTGAAAAAACGTCTTAAGGAAAGTTTTGATTGAATTAACTTCCTGTCTTGCATCACAATGGTTCCTCTCTCTGAAATCATCCTGTGATCGCGGCCTGTACACTGATTATCTGCTGTCTGTGTGTGTGTGTGTGTGTGTGTGTGTGTGAGAGAGAGAGAGAGTGTGTAAGCATTCCTGCATGTGCGGCGACCTTACATTAGCGGGTATTAGAGGGAATGTGTGATTGGGTGGAAGAAAGACAAGACAATTTGCCAACAAAGCCACTGCAGAGCTGCATCAGCTTAATCTGTGAAGACAGACTGTCACACATTTCCAATTATCTCTCTGAACTGAGATTATCAGCGTCTGTAGAGCTATTATCAGCAGCCTCATTACCACCGAGCAGCTTCACCACTGCGTGGACTTAAACATTTAGCTATTTCTGACACAAAGGCCGGCTCTGAATCTGACATGCTTGAACGTATTTTGTCTTCTGCAGGTGAAAGTCTGGTTTCAGAACCGGCGCACGAAGCAGAAGAAGGACCAGGGGAAGGACTCGGAGTTGCGTTCGGTGGTGTCAGAAACGGCTGCGACCTGCAGCGTCCTCAGACTGCTGGAGCAGGGCCGGCTGCTGACGCCTCCAGGCCTGCCGGGCCTGCTGCCTCACTGCGGGAGCAGCACTCTGGGCCCTGCCCTGCGCCCTTCCTCCATGGCCGTGGCCAGCAACGGCAGCAGTAGCAGCAGCACCGGCACGGCGGGCGGCAGCCCTCCTCTACCCGTCGTCACCAGCACGGGGACGGTTTCTGGCCTGCAAAGTTCACCAGCGGCCCACGGGCTCTTCAGCTTCCCCATGCCGTCCATACTGAGCGGGGTCGCCTCCCGCATTTCCTCCAATCCCCTCTCCATGGCCGGCTCGCTGGCCGGGAACCTGCAGGAACTCTCCGCACGTTACCTGAGCTCCTCCGCCTTTGAGCCTTACTCGCGGACCAATGGCAAAGAAGCCATAGACAAGAAAATCCTGGAATGACGCCGTTTTTGATGGTGTTTTGGATCCCGTCTGGTCTGGATGAGTTCTGGTTGTTTTCTTGGCTGTTGCTGTCTGTTTGGTTTTGTCTGTCATCTGTCCGTGTCACGTTCTGTAGCAGCTCATGTATTCCTTCACATCCGGCGCCTTGTACAAAGAAAACAAAGACCAACGCAAGCTCATCCCACAAACACAGGAAGGCAAAGGGAACGTTTGCACAACAAGTCCAGAGAAGAATCTACAACAAAGAAGTGGAAGGACAAACATGAGGGGAGCAGTGGGCTCCCGCTAAAGAAACGTTCAGTCTGTTCCAGATCATATCTGTAGATCAGAGCAACGCTCCCACATTCAGAAGCAGTGTTTAGTCTCAGACTGGTGGCAGGAATCTGAAAGTCTGAACTGTCTTTTGTCTTTTTGGTGGGTGTGTGTCGCTGCAGTGAGTAGACGTAGAAAAATAAAGCAAAATGTTCAACTCCAGATCCAATCAGCAAATCAGGACGTTTGAAAGGAAGGAGCGAGGCTGATTTCTTAGAGAAGTGCCTCCGTCTGATGGTCACCGCAAGGCCGGCCCACGTTTAAACATTGAAATGGGATTTACATACGCAGGTGCCTCACGACAACTCAGCTTACAAAAAATGTCTCTTTTTATAAAGAATTTTGTTTAAGTTTGGACCAAAATAACCAAAAGATGACCCAGAGAGAGAGAGAGAGAGAGAGATGGTGGTTACACTGTTGAGTGTTTCTCTTTGGTTCGGTTTCACTTTCTGGTATTTTTGTACGTTACGTGTTTTGTTTTTTATTTCCGCAGAGATTTAGTGGACGCTCTCCTTTCTGTGCAGGAGCCACTCGTATGAATGCATTGTTAATCGGAGAATTTGGCTTTTCAGCATCAGAACATCAGTAATTAACTGACTTCAAGGTTTTTCCAGCCGTCACAATAATAAAACTGCCTTTCTTGTGAGCATTTTTCAGAATCCACGGATTTCTGCAGAGCGAACGGCGGATTGTATAAAATACTGAGAATTGTACGTTAAAGTTGTTATTTTATTGTAAATTATTCAATTCTGTAATTAATAGATTATTAGTATATATGGAAAATAATGAAGGAATGAATGTATTAGTGGGGCTGAGGGACCAATCGAAGCTCTTTGGTGCTGTTGTCGTGAAATATCTTGAAATTTGTGAAACGTGCGGTACAAATGTGCATATATATGATGTATATGGCTACAGACAAAGACAAGTGTGTTTCATTTTCTTTTATACATGTTGCTATGAATGAAGTTATGATAAATTTCATGACTGTTATACCTCTTACGAAGCAGCTTCGTTTTTAATGTGGCTTCTGATGTGATTTGGCCTGAAAAGGTCCATTTTTTTTTTAAAAAGGAAAGATAAAGTACTGGACGATAAGGTTCCCGCATGCAAAAACATTCAGATTATCTGATAAATAATAGATTTAACTGGGACTGAAAGTAATTACTTGTATTATTGATATTTTTTAAAATCAATTTTAGTCTGTTATAAAATAGTTAAACAGGAAAATGGGCCCAGATTTTTTCCAGCGTTACACAAAGGCGTTTTTCTAGTGATTCAGCTTCATAAACAAAAGTATATTTGTATCACTGCAGGATAATTTGATAAAAACCAAACAAAAGAAACCCTGAATGAGTGAATAAGTAGATGAAAAGACAGGTGTGAGGACGACTGAGGCGTCCTCTGCCTTTGTTCTTCTCAACGTAAAATACTGAATCTCACCATGATCAGCGAATAAACGGCTCGTTTGTGTTCACCTTCCATCAGTAAACCTGCAAAGCTGGAAAACTGGCCAACAGAAACACTTACTGACTGAAATGTTTCTCGTCTGATTGGTTTTACATGACGTGGCCTCTGAGATGCAGAAGCAGCAGCCGTTTGCACCGTTTCAGGCTTTTATTAGTCTAAACAAAACTCAAATCTCCAAAAAGCCCATTTTACAAGGTTGGAAAAGGACGTCTTCTTCAGCAGGTGTGCAGGAGGAGCGTCTCTGCTGGGTTGGGCAACCGTTGCCGGATCTGGCAACAAAAAACCCAACGCCGCTGTGAGATCTTCATCGGGTTCACATGGAAATGTCCACCATGCAACCATTTCATGTGCACAGATCTGAGCTGCAGCTTTTCCAGATCGTTTGGAGTTTCCACTCCACATCCACGGCGGATGTTGTGCTTGTTTGTTTTCTTGTTTGTTCTCTTCGGCAGAGTAAACAGGAACACAGCAGAGAAGACGGAGGCTCTTTTATGTGCCTCTCCACTACTTCTTGGAAACATCCCCAGAGTAAGACAAGAGGGAAAAAAATCACATTCACGCCTCTCACCCCCCTCTCCACCTCTGATATCCACCCCCACCCATTTTCTTCCTTTACCCTTAGTCCAATTAGACGAGGTCGGAGGAGGCGGGGAAGGGAGGGGGTTAGGAGCCTGAATGTGTGTGTACATGCTGTCATCACTGAAGACCACCAACACATTTTCTACCATCACATGCTCCTTTCTTTAAGCTGGGGTCTTAGAGGGTGAATGAAAGGGTCCATCCTGTGTTGTGTTTACTATGTGTTTATCTGGCCTGGTCTTTCTTCACCGCACGGCCCATCTGGGGATTAACACGCTAACAAGTGCTATCAAACAACCCACCCTGTCCGTACACACTGATCTGCAAAGTTAAAGCAAAAAGCAGCGCAACAAATGGAGAAAATTCCCCTCCAGGCATCTATACTTCTGACAGAGATTTAACACTTTTCTTCTTCTAAGAATAATGAATCCTGGTTTCAAGTCAGGGAAGGAAAATAGGCTTTCACCATGTTTCATTTCAGCTGGAACGTCGTTATTAATGACTGGATTATTTCTCCAGTTCCAGAAACATACGTAATCACAGAAAAGTCTTTAGACTTGCATTGTAAAAGTGATGAAGTTGTCATAATACAAATTTAGGAAGTAATTTTCCACATGACGCACGTGGAACTGTCTTTATTCACAGAGCAAAGCTGAACTAATTTCATATTCCAAATGATTCAAGTGACTACGTATCTGAAAAAGAGGCCTTCAGTGGAAAAAACAAACATCAACAAACAAAATCCAGTCTTGCTGAAGCATTTTAGCTGCACATAGCTTCACGCTTCAGTTCAGGACCTCGGTTCGGATCAGCGAGGTTTCCTGCAGCAGTAATCCGCTCGGCTCAGGGAAAAGACTGATTGTGTGCTGACTGCTAACTACCAAACAGGCAGAGACGGTCTGCAACTCACTGCTGATCCTGAAGGAGCTTTTGGCAGCTGATAAGCTAGAGGAGACCAAAACAAAGCAAAAATATACTGAACATTAGACACAAACCTAAGTAATTTAGCTTCACGGGTGCTGGTTGAGAAAACAGCAACTTTTAAGCAACAAATCACAAGAAAAATTAGGATAATATAATATAATATAATATAATATAATATAATATAATATAATATAATATAATATAATATAAGTAAGGATTAAACAAAGAGCCGTGCATTACACTGTTATAATGCATGACACGGCGTCAAGAACATCAGTCTGCTGTGGATTGTTTTGTTCCTTTGCAAAGTTCATTAAAACCATTTAATGCACGGATCCAAGTTGTTTAATTCTCTTATACCTTGGTCCTACGCAGTGAGCATTATATAACAAATATTAATTTTTTAAAATTTATTTATTTATTTATTTTTTTTACAAAACTTGTTAAATATGTTAAAGTATAGGACCTATTTTATGTTGGCCTCAATGTACTTTTTATGCTAAGTAACTATTGTCAAGCGTTTTCTTCATGGCGGAAACAGTTTCCTCCTGGATTGATAGTCCAGAAATGAGTTATTATTATTTCAAGAGTAAACACATCATCGTGCAACACATGAAATCTAGGCTTTCTTAATGAAACTAAGTCAGCAGATAGTTCCTGTTGAGGAGGATTTTTTCATGACGACCAGATAAGTTCAGCATAGTTTCGATCTGATGTGAACACAGTTATCAGAGAGCAGAGAACCTCTGGGTCATGTGACTTTTCATATAGGAAACATGAAGTCAAATCAAGGCACTCGTTTTATGTTTCTTAAGTTTGATCTTAACACAAATGGAAAACAAATAAGAGTTCATTGTCTGAAAACAAGCGATTTATATGTTTTTATTTCTTGTTTCAAAGGAAAAAAAACATATAAGGATCAACTTTATTTGCAAATTAATGCAGCATATGGCCACAAGTCACACTTCTAATGCCTAAACCCAACAGAGATATGATGTTGCCTCAACTTAACTAAGTAGTTGTGATGCCTAAATGTTACCAAATACGTATGTAAACAGCTATCTGATGCAGATCCTGTTGCTTGTTCAGAACATAGACTGTATATAAGAGACCATGGAGCCTCCATGACATCACCCAGACGTTGCTATTGTTGCCATCTTCGCAGTGTCTCCCAAAAAATACAAAAATTGGCAAAGACGTAGTGCTGAGAAGGGGCTGTGAGCATGGAGGTGGATGATTGACATCTTTCAAATTCCCACCTGTCTGTAGCTAAAAGCTAACCAAGCTAATAGGAGCTAATAGGAGCTAATCAGCTAATGGAGGAAATTAGCAGGCTTAAGCTAAGTCATACTGTTGACCGGCTAAAAATTGTGGTTGCCTTCTTACAGTGGGATGTCAGGTACCTGTCAATGAAAAGGAAACGCCCCTAATTATGCTGCATTTTACTATTGAATTACTTCTTAAAGTTC
This sequence comes from Telmatherina bonti, assembly GCF_933228915.1. Classification (NCBI taxonomy): domain Eukaryota; kingdom Metazoa; phylum Chordata; class Actinopteri; order Atheriniformes; family Telmatherinidae; genus Telmatherina; species Telmatherina bonti. Next base: position 11,201,163 of record NC_136629.1, read on the forward strand.
CAAGAGTTTTAAAATAAAATACACACTTCCCCACAGCTATCATGAAGGTAAACCTGACCTATTAAACCTAAAATGTTTTTGTACCAGACAAGTTTATTTCTGCCATGAAGTTGGTATTTTAACATGGGAGTCTATGGGGATTTGATCTGTTTTGGAGCCCTTAGTGGATGAGAGGGAAACTGCAACTTTTGGTACTTCCGAATAGGCTTCATTTTTAACCGCTGGAAGTTGTTGCTTGGTTCAGATGTAGGAATAGTGCTTGTTCATTTTCCATCATGCTACTACACTGCTCCATTGGGGTTGAGCGATCAAATTGGGGGGTTGCCAGATAATGTAAAAACATATATCTTACATTTATCAAATAAAGTTGGATCTTCCGTCACAGCTGTCAAATTAAAGCAGTATTGCAGATATTGCAAATATATATATGTGTGTATGTACGTGTATATATACATACATATATATATATATATATATATATATATATATATATATATATATATATATATATATATATATATATATATATATATATGTGTGTGTGTGTGTGTGTGTGTATGTATGTATGTATGTATACATCTGTAGGTTGTTTTTTTTTTTCTTTTTTTTTTTTAGTTTTTTTTCCCCCCTCTCTCTTTATCTCTTTCACTTTTCCTATGAGGTGTTTTCTCTTCTTTCTCTTTCTGTCTTTCTTCTCTCCTCTCCGGTCCGGTCCAGCAGTACAAACTCTACAATGCAAACAGTAATGCAAAATAATTATAGAAATAAAATAAAAATTCAGAGAGTCAAGGGATCATTCTGCTTGCCTAAATGCTGGACAAGAAATAAAAAAAAAAAAAAAAAAAGCAGTATTGCAGATAGAACCGTGTCAGTTGCACTCAATTTTTTTTAAACACAACACAATATCAAATGCCATAATAAAAATGTGAATTTGGCAGCTGATTTTAAGGATATCGTTATTTGCTGTGACAACAGCAGTGAACCAAATCCACTAAAAACTACTTTATCCCCCTTATTTATTAAGATTTTGACAGTTTTCCAGCCTTACATTTAGAGGATGCTGGAGGATGACCAGTTTGAGGTGTCACACAATTAATCAGTTAGTTGTTGTGTGCAGGTGGGGGTTGCGGATATCAACATGTTATTTTGGGGTTGTGGCTAAGAAGGTTTGAGAACCCTTGTCCTATTGGATAATTACTGCATGGGTTATTTTATCTGGCATCACATGACCTTCGCAGGCTCTTATACTTCATACGAACTAAGTGGCGGTCAAACAAACCAAAACGACCAAAGTTAACGAAAGTTGATGGTAAATGACGGAAGATGTGAGACGTCTGAGTATTTCCTCCGTTTTTCTGTAAGTTCAGCTCTAAATACTTTAAAAGTTGATCTATGTGAAATAATAGATCCTTCTATGTTATCAAGAAAGACTAAAGCTTTGAATCAGAGAAATATTTCATTTCAACCCGATATCGGGATCTTTCTGCTGCTTCATGATCAGCTTCTATATGAGCAGGCAAAGGAAAGCATGGAAAAGTCTACAACTTCCTGGTGTGGATGGTGAAAGTAGTTTGGATTAAGACCTTTTACGTATCATTGCTATGTGTATTTGATGTAAACAACTCTTGTGTGGTTTATTTCTTTGTAGGGTTCCAGTCTATGTCGTCTTCATCAGAAAGATTGCGAGGACATCCTTGAGGATGAAGCTAAAACATTAGCCCATGTTAAAATTAGCTCAACTCACATGTGGTTGCTTAGCAACTGCTTAATGAGTAAAACCAGAAAGCAGCTACAGCCTTTATCTCCCCACGAGCTTTCATTTATCCCCAACATCTGGTCAGCTAACTGAAGTAGAGTTTTCCAAACCTTTAACCAAATGATCTCTGAAACTCTGATATGATCCCTTTTTTTTTTATCTCACCTGAAAGTTCACAAGACACTTTTCTTTATGCTTTCTCATCAAGTCTTTGGCTTGGTCTGCCTTTGTTATGGCTTCATGTGGCTTTATGGCTTCTTGTACCTTGACGTAACCTACATCAGTTTCTTGATTTGAATGGTTAAAACGACCAGAAACAAAACAGAACAACTTTCCAGAGATCAAGAACATGTTCATCAGACCCACTCTGGACTACAATGACCATCAGGTTCTGTAACAATGAACTACTGAGGCCCATGTTTTCCAGAACAAGAGGGGAGGGGAGGGGAGGAGGTGGAGACACATGCCCTCCCTACCCAAGACTTGTCTTTTCTACCCATGTTTCATGGACACGTCACCATGTGTTATCATGTGTACACAATTAAAACAAGGTGTTTGCACCTTGTTTTAATTTCAGACCGAGAACGACTTGACTGATTAATCCCAACCACTGTTGGAACAGACCATCGGCTTTTTAAAGATTTTGGTGGTTTTCGGTGGGACATACTGTATGTCCATTGAGGGTTGCCATAAAATACCATAGAGACAGTTACTTGTATTTGTAGAATTTGTAGTTATTAGGGGTATGAAGTGCTGACCACTCTTTCCCATCCTCTCCATCCCAACAGGTCCAGGCAGATGGCTGACCTTCCTGGTTCTGGTCCTGATAAATGTTTTCATTTTTGGTTCTGAGAGTTTTCCTTCCTGGTTGTGGTCCTGATTGAAGTTTTCCTTCCTGGTTCTGACGGAGGTATTCATTCTTGGTTATGGTTCTGTATGAGGTTTCTTTCTGATGGAGTTTTCCTTCCTGGTTCTGGTTCTGATTGGAGGTTTTCCTTCCAGGTTCTGGTTCTGATTGGAGGTTTTCCTTCCAGGTTCTGGTCCTAATAAGGATTATCATTCCTGGTTTTGATTCTGATGGAGATTTTCCTAGTTGGTTCAGACAGAGCTTTTCCTGTCCAGTGTCCTTGTGGAGATCGGGATGGAAGACTGAAGGTTTTTGATGTATGCCTGTTCAGCACACCTGGCTTACTTTATTTGGATCCAACAACCAATGAAGTTCTGCACAATGACTAATGAATTAGAGTCAGGTGCAGGGACACATGAAAAATTTGCAGGTTTTCCATGTGGCCGTCAAAAACTGGAGCTGAACACCCCTGCTGTAGGTCAATTAAGTGTTTGTTCGTTTCATCAACCAACACGTCCAATTTCAGGGTGGAATTTCTTTTTGTGCTTACTCTCCAAACTCGCCATGCTGCAAACCAACTAATTTGTAAAACTCTCATTTAAACAGGGAGTCTCCAACACATTTGCACCAACCGCTTATTCACACAATTACCGCTAATAAATTACCTGCAAACCATGGTTCAGCCCTTTGTGCAATATTCTAGATTGCACATGCAAATCAAAACTCGCAAATAAGGATCTTTGTGGATCTGGTCATAAACAAGTTACCTGTCATCTTTTCCACCAGTTGCTCTGATCTGTTGCCTCTCACCAACCACACACTCTCTCTAAACCGTTTATAAATGTAGCCCTACACTTCTGCGTGGAGGGTGGTCTGATCAGCACAGAAGGTACTGGGTTACAAGTTAAACTAGTCTGTCACAAACTGGGGTGTTCTGATGCCCACGGTGGTCCCAAGATAATTTCAGGGGGTCATATCACTGTAAAATACATACAGCATAGTTATTGTTTTAAGGCAAAGATTAATCTGTGGAATTAATGTGTTAATTTTTTAATGCATAAACAACAAAGTTATGACTTGAGCCATATTAAAGTCCAAATTTGGTATTATCTGACCGAGAGAAGCTCATTTTTGGTATATGGGTGTTCTTAACTGTGAAAATAAGCCACCAAAATAACTTTATCGTCATCATTTAAGGGTGTTTTCGCATCAAGATGGTCCACTAGACTTGGTCCAGTTGGAGACTCGGTTCAGTTGGGGGTGCAACATTATTCTGGGATTGAGATTGTGTCCATGCTGCACTTCTCAAACAAACTTTTTAAAAAACATTATTTCACTCTCCACTAGAGGCAAGAAAACATGCATCCAATCCTAGTGGTCTGTGATGCTCAGATTCTATCAGAACTTTTACTAAATTCTTCCACATCTGACCATTAAATATTTCTTCATTCCAGAGCCGCCAATTTCCCAGCATGTGAGTATGTTGTGTTTATCTGTGATGTCGTGTGTTGAACTGACAATGTACTTTGTTTTGTAGTCCACTTCCTGTATTTGGTCTGCTTGAAACAAACCAAGACCTGCATTTGTCCGAGTCCGCTTCTTTGATCCAAATCAGCTTGACTTGCGTATTCACATTACCACAAACAGAGCAAACATTCAGAGAAAAAGAATTAGGATTCATAATAAAAAAACAATGGTGTATTCCAGCTTTACATTGAGTAGGACGACCCTTTTGGTCTACCACACAATTAACAATAAAATAACTCTGTTGTCGAAAGGTGGGCAGGGAGGAGCTGGGTGAGGTGGGATTCAAGTCTCTGAGAGTGGGCAATTTGTGCACAAAGAGGGGCTGAGGGAAGTACAAATAGCATTTGAGTTTAATAGACATATCACCATCTAATCACTTAAAACAGGCAGGTTAAAATGAGAGGATGGTGTCTTCCAGCCCTGTCTGTTTCACAGGTTGAAGTTATTTTTGTTTTAGCATTTATTTAATTGGCTAAAGAGGGATTTTTTCCCAACAAAATAAAAAACATCTCTTGCCATACCTTTAAACAGCGTCTGAACATCTGGTTTGTGTCATAGAACATGAAAAATCTGGTTTTCCAGTTAGTTTTATCCATCAACAAACAATATTCAGTTTTTTGTGGTACCTCTGTATGTTTTTTAATGTTTGATTTAATTGGTTTAGGCAGCAATCATCAGGGATCAATAAAATCTCTATTTTACCTGAAGGAAAACTCATATTTTTGCTTTTGAGGTAACAAATTCATGAAGTTGCTGGATCAAGAGGCCTGAATTGCTACACTTTACTGAGGAATGTAAAACATAATACAAATAAAAGTAATCCTACTAACCCGTCTGCTCAACGTTGCTGCAGCTCTTTGCAGGTCTCTTATACCTGCTGCCTCTCTTGTTTTTCAAACACACTGCGAGCCTTTACATCTGTCTCTGTATTCTGTATTTGTTCAAGGACTTTTAACATCCAGTAAAGACCATTGAAATGCTTCTTTCTTATTTAAAAAGAGGCCCTTGGACATTTGACTTTTAAGTAAATCCCCTCCATCTTCCCTTTACAATTCAGACAGAAAACTCTTGATTTAAGTCAGAATCCTTACAAATTATACATAAGGAAATACAGTAGTAAAATGAATATTACAGGGTGAGGACAGTTTTCAGTTCCAGTAGCACCGACTCCTTTTCATAAGACATGAAAATTAAAGCTCAGTCTCTCACAAAAATATGTCATGTAAAGCACCATGTAAAATATACTCAATTAAAAAAATTAATAACATAATTCAGTGATTTCCAAATGTCAATATTTTATTCCCAGAAGAAAAAACACATGAGATGTTGTAACAGAGATTTTATTGTTTCATAGGAAACATAAGTTCATTTTCTCTTTTTAACTTCCTCATGTTAAGTTCTGCATCTGAAAAAACACAATTTTTACATTTTACTTATTTTCTCTAATTATCAAATGCTGCCATACTTCTGTTGACTAAACAAAAGATCATCATCATAATCATCATCAACCAACCATCAACATCAACTATTCATCTAGTTCTATGTTACCCAGTAAATGAATATTAACAAGCTTCTTCATATTAACTGGACTGAATTCATTTGGTTTGACAGTCAGCGATTAATTAAGTGCAGATTTTGAAACAACTATGAGGACACTTGAATACACACTGCCAGGCTGAAAGAAAAGGAAAAAAATTCACAACCTGGATTTAATTCTTTGGGCACCAGAGTGTTTTATAGTTTTTAAGGCATACTGTAAATACAAAAAATGTTGCATATGAACCAAATTTTATGATAGGAGTAAAATTACTCCATTTACACCTGAGATGGAGGTCATATTCTGTGGCGTTAAGCTGGGTACCCACATAAGGAAGTTTTCAATCTGAAGACATTTTTTTAATCTGTCAAAGAGCCCCACGTGAAGATTAAGAAAAAAACATCAGGAATTGAACAGTTTTGATCAAACTGTATGTGGTGCGCCCCAACAGTTTCAGCACAGCACACTCAAAGTGATTCTGTCCCACAGCTGATAGAATCCAGTCCTCCGAGCCAGAAATCTTCCATGATCAAACAGGATCTAACTGGAGAGATGACAAAAACACAAACCACACCAAGAACACAGCAGACAACACAACACCGTGAAAGCACAACGTGGTGGAGATGTTGAAGAAACAATCTCTTTGGGCTTCACTGTTACATTAAATTTACCCACCTGTCTGTGGAGAACGCTCCCACCATCCTAAATGATGGTGATTGGCAATCACCTAAACATATGGAGAAATCAGATGGAAGAAAAACAGTAGTAGAACTCAGGGCTGTGTTTAATAGTGAAAGTAAGAACTTATCCATATGAACACTGAGGGAACTCAATGGATTGAAATTGAACGTCTGTGTGGCCATAGAAAAACTACTAGTCAGTGAGATTAGCTGGAAAAAAGGGCTTCAGTTTGGTCGAGAGCACAAAGACTGGACTCTGACGCTGGAAGAAGGTCATGTGGTCTGATGAGTCCAGATTTAAGCTGTTCCAGGATGATGGGAGCATCAGGGTAAGAAGAGAGGCCAATGAAGTGGTGGAGACACCATGCTTTGTCCCTACAGTTCAAGCCTGTGGAGGTAGTCTGTGATCTGAGCTACAGATGGTCAGATCTAGGTTCAGCAACATTATGTGTTCCTGGAGTACAGAATGTGAAGAGTGGTTCAGGGAACACGACGCACCATTTTCACACATGGATTGGCCACAACAGAGTGGCGTCTCACTCTCCATCGTCACTACAAGATCTTGAAGAAAAATGAAAACAACACTGGATGGAAATAAATGTTGTGACGTTGCCGAAGTTTGCTGAGACAATGCCACAAAGGATACTGCTGGGATCAAAGCTAAAGGCTGTCCCATGAATTATATGACCTTTTTCTTTGGTGACTTTTTAAAACCTATTGTAGCCAGAAAGGCTGATAAGCAGGGGCTTCAATAAAGAGGCCACGACAGTCAGTATGGGTCGTACCACATCTGTTTTATTTTAGAACTCTAAAACTCAAATAAGAAGATAAGAAGCAATAAGATGACAGAATGTCATGCTGAGACTGGGAGGCCAACCACTCACCACGAGGGGAGCTGGGAGTATACTAACTCAAACAAAGGGGGCTACATAAACACAACTCAAATGAAAACCACCACACCAAAAACTATATACAACACATCACCCTCAAAAGTGAACTCCCAGCGTCCAAACCAGGCCGGTGGATGGCGGACCACACCAGCCTCAGCACTAGAAACAAGAAGGAAAGATGTTAAAACTCTAAAATGAAATAAGACCATTAACCTAAAAATATATCACAACTAACAAAATGGCGGCCAGTGTTGTACCTAAAAAAGCCAAACACCCAATTTTGGCAGACCCAATATTACAATAAAATACAAATACCTCAGGGTCTTACACCCCTACAGTACCCTAACAATTAAAATACTAAAACTTATAAAACAATCAAACTCCCAAAGTCTCTCTCAGAGGATCAAAAGTCAGGAGAGAGCACACACAGGGTTTTAAAGACTGGAGTCCTGCAGTCGCACCTGCTGCCAATTAGTCCTTCCTTCAGTTCCTCCCTTATTGGTCTGCAGCTTCTGCAGGATCCCAGTGGCCCACTGCTACACTATGTACTGTATAACACTAAGTACTTTACATTATATATATGTGGCGTTTGTTCTTCTCATGTATGTGTGGGCTTTTACAGGGTACTCTGGCTTCCCAGGCCAGCCAGGGAACGCCTCTCAGAGGGACGTGCCTGGAACACCTCACCAGGGAGGTCCAGGAGGCATTCTGACCAGATGCCCGAACCACCTCAACTGGTTCCTCTCGATGCGGAGGAGCAGCGGCTCTACTCTGATCTCCTCCCGGATGACCGAGCTCCTCACCCTATCTTTAAGGGAGAGTCCGGCCACCCTGCGGAGGAAACTCATTTCAGCCGCCTGTATACGAGATCTCGTTCTTTCACCCACAGCTCATGACCATAGGTGAGGGTAGGAACGTAGATCGACTGGTAAGTCGAGAGCTTCGCCTTCTGGCTCAGCTCCTTCTTCACCACGACAGACCGGCGCAGAGTCTGCATTACTGCAGACGCCACACTGATCCGTCTGTCGATCTCGCGCTCCATCCTTCCCTCACTCGTGAACAAGACCCCGAGATATTTAAACTCCTCCACTTGAGGCAGGACCTGACTCCCGACCCGGAGAGGGCAATCCACCCTATTCCAGCTGAGGACCATGGTCTCAGATTTGGAGATAAATCTTTTAGACATTCCTTTAAAAAAATGTATAAATTGAACTCCTTATATTGTAATTAAATGCCCCTGTTTTGAAACATGCCGGATAGTAGGTCCGGAGAACCAGCCACCACTTATCATCAACAAGCCAAAGTCTGTAAAGTCCATCATTTGTCTCAACCACAGACAGTATATAAAACATGAACAAAGCCTCTGTGACGTCACCCTTAGGTTCCTGAAGAGCTGAATTAAAGGTCATTGGGTGGTTCCCACCATTGCCATCTTGGCAACATCGCGCATGCATGAAAAAATATCAAAAATGGCCAAAGAGGTAAAGCTGAGAGGGGGGCTATGAGCGTGGGGGTGGATGATGACATCAATCAAACTCTAACCTGCCTGTAGCTAAGAGCTCACTGAGCTAACCCAGAGCCAACAGGAGCTAACCAGCTAATGGAGGTAGGCGGGCTAAAGCTAAGTCAGGGTGTTAACCGGCTAAAACAGCGATTGTTCTACACTCTGCCTTCTTGGATCAGGATATACAGGTACCTGACAGGTACAGGTCAGTCAAAAGGGCACGCCCATAAATATATCGAATTTTTTAATGAAATTACTTCCAAACAAATGACTTCTAAAAAAATTCACTCCCCCCACAGTTGTCATGAAGGTACCCTTACCTTTCATTCATTCATTCATTTTCTGAACTGCTTATTCCAATTCAGGGTCGCGGGGAAGCTGGAGCCTATCCCAGCTGGCTTTGGGCGACAGGCAGGGTACACCCTGGACAGCTCGCCAGTCCATTGCAGGGCCACACAGAGAGACGAACAACCACACTCACACTCACTCCTAGGGGCAATTTAGAGTGACCAATTAACCTATCATGCATGTCTTTGGATGGTGGGAGGAAGCCGGAGTACCCGGAGAGAACCCACGCATACATGGGGAGAACATGCAAACTCCACACAGAAAGGCCACTGACCAAACCAGCCAAGGATTGAACCAGCGACCTTCTTGCTGTGAGGCCACAGTGCTAACCACTGCGCCACCGTGCAGCCCGGTACCCTTACCTATTAAACCTAAAATGGATTTTTGAACCTGGCTTTAAATAGCCAGGTTTATTTATTTCTGCTGTGAAGTTGGTCTTCATAACATGGAAATCTACAGAGATTTGCTCTGTTTTGGAACCCCTAGTGGATGAAAGAGTGAACTGCAGTTTTATGCACTTCCGCATAGGCTTCACTTTTAACCAATGGAAGTTGTCGCTTGGTCAAACTGCTAAGCACATAATGATATTATAAAGTATGCAACAATAAGACTGACCCTTTCTAAGATTTTGGGACTTGCTCCAATGGTTCTAGGTTGGACACAAAAAATTATTTAAGTGCACAACATGTGTGTTCAGTCTCATTGTGCATAATGTCATGCAGGGGTCTGATTGTAGATGGTGACCCCACGGTCTGAACCTCGGTCACAATCAGAGAGGATGTTTCAGGTTTTTTTCTGCCTAATAATTTACAATGAGAGCGCTACAGACAAACGTGCAGTTCTTTAACAACCAAACAACACGCTGGTTGAATCTTGACTGACTTAATGTCCACCCAAGCCAGAGAGAGCCAACATGGGCTGACGTCAGCAGGTTACATTACAGACAGGATAAAGGGTTAAAACATCATGAATCAGGACAGCTGTTCACTTTGTTTCACTCAAACCAAGCAAATCTTCTTCACTTTGACTTTTGTCTTTTCCACAGCAGAGCAAAGCCCCAACACAATCATAGGCAACTGGCAGCAGAGTGCTCCAACATGGACGTGCATCTGCATGTACGTAGTCGTACAGGTCTATGCACATTCATCTCTATGTGAAAAGCTCCGCTTGTGTTTTTAAATCCTCTTCTGCATCCTCATCCTCAGCTGCACCTTAATGATAATACCAACCTCAGAGTCCATAAATGTGTGAGCTGTTTGTAGACTTTAATATTTTTTCTCTCTCTCCTCCGTTTTACAATTATTTATAAGTATTTTACTCAGAGAAGGCCAAGGCTGAAATTAACATTCAGTTAATGCATCAGGACGCCGCGACAGCAAATGTGCTTAATGACTACATGAATATTATGACACCTATTTCCTTGATGGGTGGGTGTGAGGAGTTTGAGGGAAACCGTAACCCTGTGAACTCATCGTGAAAGACTCAGGGGGAAAAAAGTGGTATTTCTCAAATGAGGGCACTGCTCCTGTAGGCAGAAGCCCTTCACTTGCATTAATTTGCTATTTTTTTCCTGCAGCCTGAAACATTTGGATGAGTTTTCTAGGGGCTGGCGTCAGCCTCTTCGTGCCAGTGCTTACCACTTCACTCTGTAGTGCTGTTCTGCTGTCAGAGAACCGCATGCCTCTGTATGTAATGCACAGCTGCCAGTGTGCTGGGTGTGCAGAGGGCACAGGTCAAAATCATCTTCAAACAGTTGCTTACAAGCTATTGTGCTGCACATGCTGCGTCAAATGAATCAGGGCTTTTAAAAAAAACATGCAGGAGTTTATAAAGGGAATCATGTTGTTTTACATGTGATTCAACAGCACACTCTGCTTGTAATGCTAAATGTGTGAAAGCAAAAAGAGGTGCGAGGCACGTGTTAAATAAAGCCGTTCTACAACCTCTAAGTTCTTCAGGATTGTAGTCAGACTTTAAATATCCTCATATGACATGTAGACTGAAAGGACATGCTCAAGACAGAGGTGCTCCTGCCCCGCATTTATCAAAGATATAAGAAATTGCTGAGTTTCATTTATGTGAGGTGGAAGATGCTCGAAATTCAGATGATGGGCAGGAAGTGTTTTTGTCTGCTTCAGCACAGAGAAACAGATGACAGCGAGAACACTTAAGGGTTTAAGGGACGGGCGCAAATAAGATATGGCACAAAAACCCCAAAAAACTTGTAAATTTAGGATATAACCCATGTAGTTCAAATAAATCATACTATATAATCAGGAGGTTGGACCTGGTGATTTACGTCGTGCTGCAGACTTTATATCACGCTGTGAGCCATATGAAGCCTTCAAAAGCATCAAAACCTACAATTATTTTACTTTAGGTTGAGCCAACAAATAAGATCCAAAGAAGTTTTCAATGTTTTTAATAAATTTGGATTAATTAGCTTATAATAATAATGCTATGCTAACGCTAACAACAGTGAACCACTGTTAGTTTCATGTATTTGGATCTATTTGTAAATAATTTGTTTTGCCTGTGTAAATCTAAATTCCTGGTAGATTTGAATTAATATATTAACGTTCCGCATCTCCAGATGGAAAAAACTTTAAATCCTTCCCTGTTATAAAATGGCCGCCTGAAAACTGTAATTCCACTTCTCCTGTTTTTATAGCCTGAGATGGTTCGTCCATGTCTGTATTTTTTTTTTTTTTATTAACTCTCTTGTGACACACTCTTTGGGACAAGAAAAGGGTATTGTACTTTCTTCAGATTAGAGTAGCTGCAATAACTGTATACAGCAGAGGCGTCCCTCGGCGGTAAGAATGGGATGAGCTAAATTCACAGGATGTGAGCGAACATCGGGCATGAGCACAAAACTTCACAACTAACAAAGACTGAGAAACTATTTATTATTATTTTTTCAGTTGGTTATTTATTTATTACAGTACTACAAACAGGTTTGTGCAGTAATAGTATGTTTACAGCATCAACAGTAAAAATTTGTACAATGGTGAGTTACTTGGATGGAAGCAGGAAAGAATTTTTAACGGCAGCAAATCTGTCTAACTCTGTTGTGACTCAGTGTGACTGAACTTTGTCTTTTACAATTGGCATGACTGCAAGAGTCTGAAGTCTTTTCTGACCCATTGTTTGACGCAGTCAGGAGCGCAGCCGACGCAGGGCACTATCCCAGCTGTAGTCAGGTGAGAGGCAGGTACACCCTGCACAGGTCGCCAGTCCATCACAAGACCGTCCAGTTATAATTTAGTTCAAATAAAACCAATAAATCATCCTTGTTAGTCCAATAATAACTGTGTTCAGGCAAGCCAATTCATAAAAGTACTTTTATAGCTAAGGCAAGAAAGGATTTGTTAAAAACTTCTTTTCTTGAAGTCTGATTTGAAAGGTAGAAGGGTGTCTGCTTCCTGAGAGCAGACACTCTGGGAGCTGGTTCCATTGAGGGTCTGGTAACTGAAGGTTCTGCCTTTAGAACCTAAAGGAACCACCAGTAAACTGAGAGTGAAGCACTCCAATGGGAAAATCTGGAAATGTAATATTTAATAATATCTGTTGGCTGTGTTTAGTGTGTCTTACTCTTTCAAAGCAGCAATTTCAATACCCTGTTTGTTCTTAAAATGGTTCTTTTGTTTTTATACAAAGATTTAAGTGACTGGAAATCAAAGAACTCCCAACTTCATTCGTCTAAAAACATTTTGTATTTTTGCAAGTCAGAATTCTTTGTATATTATATTTATACATCTGTGACAGATAGAAATGTTTATTCATATTTCATGTTCCAACTCAGGACTGGAGCCTATTTATCAATTCGCAGGCAGATGCAGGGCACACCATGGACAGGTCGCCAGTCTGTCAGAATAGAATAGAATAGAATAGAATAGAATAGAATAGAATAGAATAGAATAGAATAGAATAGAATAGAATAGAGGTATTTTATTAATCCCAACTTGGGAAATTTAGTAGTTGCAGCCTCCATGTACAATTGTGTTTATAACACAACAACAGAACAGTATAAAATTAAAAAGTATTTGCAAAACAGTTGAGAGGAGATAAAAAAAAAAAACATTAGTAACATTTGTGATGTTATCTAAGACACAAGGAAGGAGCATTGAACAATCTGATTGAGAAATCAGAAATCAGAGAGACTTTTATTGCCATTGTCTTTAAACAATTCACAGACTCGGAACTTGTTTTGGTGATAAGGTGCTGAATAATATAAAATAATAATAAAAAACACTGAATAATAAAATAAAAGTAGAAATACAGCTATTTTACAACTATTTTACAAATAATGTTAGGGCATGCAGAGAAATGAACATATATACATATGTTTTTTTTGTTAAAAATATATAATAAAAGTAAAGGCAGGCAGGAATGATTTCCTGTAAGGGTCCCTAATAACGAGGGAAGAAAATGCATTTGCTTATTTAACACGTGAATTAATTAATAAATGAATTAATTACGCTTGTGTTGGTTGATTGGCTGTTATCTTCTCCTAGATCACCTCATACCTCTTATATCTGGAACAACAGAAACGTTACATACCGGAAAAAAAGTATTTTCTTTGAAAACTGGTTCAATAATAATGTTTATTTGGTTATTCAATTATTTCAGCCAGACGGACAGATGTATACTTACATAGAATTTATAAATGCCCATCCAGAACTGGTTTCTCTAAAAGAATTTACTATAGTGACAAATACCATCCTTTCTGGCATTAAAATGTTACTCAAAGGTGATTATAATCTCTCAATTGCTGTAAATATAAATCCATCTGAAACTCATATTGGTAAAATTTGCTTCTCTCACAGACGCCCTAACAATCGAAACATTAGAAAGCTCTTTCAACAGCTACCTATATCCACTCCAAATTTTACATTCTATTGGAACAGCTTTGTAAACAACATACCATAGCAAAACGTTTGGTTGTTACCCTATAAATTTATTTTGACCAATAAAGTAAGAGAAATTTCTATTAAAATAATTTACAAATATTATCCAGTAAAGACCTTTATTTCACAATGATTTAAAAAGGATCTGGACACCAGCTGCTCTTTTTGTGGTAGCTTCCCTGAAACTTTGGCTCATATGTTTTGGACTTGCTCCTATGTCGAAACATTCTGGTTCCATCTTCATAATTTCTTGCAAAACAATCTTCTTTCTGACTTTTCTTTTTCATTCAAGAATATTGTATTTGGTTTCTATGGTCATAAAGAAAACAGCTATTTCTTTTGATTGACTTAATGTTCATTTTGGCTAAATTCTACCTCCATAAATGTAAATTCTCTAATTGTAAACCTTATTTACCTGTTTTTATTCACAATATTAGGAAATACTCAATCTCCATCGCAAATTCAAGGAATTCTAAAGCTATGAAAACTGCAGCCTAAATCAACAAATATTTGTCTCTGTAAATAATTGTTTTTTTGTTGTAAATCTTTGTAATACATAATTTGTAATCCATCTCTTTGTGCTCCTCATTCTTTTTTCTGCTTTTATTTCCATCTATTGTAAAGAAAACGTTATCCTTTTCTGTATGTGGCCCCCCATGTTCTGTTTACTCAATAATAAGGGAAGAAAATGCATTTGCTCATTTAACACGTGTAATAACTGAGAATAAATTAATTAAACTTGTGTTGGTTTATGGGCTTGCATCTTCTCCTAAATCACACTTCCGGTTCCTGTGTGTCACATGACCAGTTCTCGGCTGTCATTTAGCCAGACACATCCAGCACCGTCAGCTTTCTCTGATCTTTCTCCGCACAATGGCAACACTCGTGGCAAACAGAGCTATGGATGTGAACGGCTTGGCTGGAGCTGCTAGGACACACACCCAGGCTGTGACCAGGAATTACATCTCCCAACCTCGGCTAAGTATGTTGCTATCGTTAGCAGGCTGCTGTTAGCTTCCTAGCGGCTAACAAGGTTGTTGTGTTGCGTTCAGGGCGCGGTAGCGGTGGGAAACGCTGCTATTATAAATGACTCCCAACTTAATCTAAAATGTAACCACAACCAGATACTGTCATCATGCAAGGTTTGCTGTATACAATGTATAAGTACAAGATTGTGGCAATTTAAGTGCTGACCTGTGACAGTTATACTTAGAATAACATGAGCTAATCCCATCGACATTTTTTATTTCCCGTAGACGTGAAGGTATCATACTTATGCTGTGTTTCTGAGTCCATTTGGTGGAAATACTTAACAGTCTTTATTTTTCCTGATAAGAGAATTGCTTTAATATAAATAGTTTGTGTTTAGGTTGACAGTGTAATTTGTTTTTAATGATCAGTGATTTGTTACCGCTGGTAAATGCATGCTAGCTGCAGCTAACAGTGGCTTAACCAGGACAAAATGTAACTGAGACAGTTCAACAGGATTTAATATATAATCATCGAGTTAACGACTGGTGTTGTGAATGTATGTAGTCTATTGATTAAATTTAGGGACTTGTATATTAATTTGCAAAAGCGGTTTCACAAACCAGAAGCAAATGTGTGTAGCAGCGGATTAGCTTTGGTGTCACCTGACCCGGATGAGAGTGGGGAAGCTGCAGAATCAGCTGAAACTTGAGCAGGGAATAAAAACAGATGGATGAATAAATGATTTATTCTCTGTTTTTCAACATATCATCGTATCGGGTCAGGTATTATGAGGTTTTCTGTTAGTTTGAGGCATAGAGCATGTAGAGGACACAGACAGGCGGCAGATGGATGATGGTCATGTGACTCATGTCACATGAGTGTTGCTCACGAAGCTTTTTCAGCCTCTGGTCCTTCTCCCCTGATACTGACTTTACAGCTTTTTATCCAAATTACTGGTCACAAATATTAATAAAATTGTAACAATATCTCTTTCTATATAAGTATATCTATATATGTTTATATAAAATAAACAATTTAAGGGAAGTTGATCCATTAAACCCCCCTAAAAATGAAAAAAAAAAAAAAAAAGTAACAAGCAACGGAGAAACATACCAAACAATCAAGAATTTGGTTAATCAGATATTATGATTTGTAAAAGTATCATAGGATTTTACAGAAAAATTTAAAAAGTATGCCAATGCCAAACTTGCATCTGTTTAAAAGGTGATGTTTAAAGTATATGATGTGACAGAACTTGAGCGTCTTCTTTTCTTCCAGACCCCCCGGTCAGTGTTTAACCGCAAGTTAAACACTGGGTGCGTGAATGAAAATATTTATTTTTAATCTGAACTGAACCATTTTAATTCAAAGTTTAAGTCGACTGAATAATTTCTTTTAATGTTTATTCTTCCTTCTTCTCTCTTTGTTTTTTATTTTTCCACTATATACTTTAATCAGTCTTAGTTTTTCTTCTTTTGTATTCTTCTTTCTTTATTCTTCTTCCATTTTATTTGTGTAAACTCCTTTTCTTCTTTTTCCTACTTCATCATACTTCTTTACTCTTTTTCTTCTTTTTTCCGCTTTCTTTTTTCCTAATCTTTTTTTATTTGTTCTTGTTCTGAGTCTTCATTTGGCTCATTCCTCTCTCTTCCTTCCTCTTCTTCTGCTTCTTTTTTTTTTTTTTTTTGTTACGTACATTCATGTAAAGTTTGAATAAACGCCCCTATTAAATCCAAAGGGAAAGTTTGTCCAAACTCTTGCCTGATAGTGTACTTTACAGCGGTCCCTCACCATATTGCGGTTCATCTTCTGTGGTTTTGCTGATATTTTTTAAATATGGCTCTGCATATTTAAGTGTATTTAAATTCTATTTTAACCATTCTATGTCCAAGTTTTCCAGTTGGAATCGGCCCACTGTGCTTTGTTACCTGATTGGGTTGGTAAAAATCTTTTCACTGTGTTTAATTTCTGTGAAAAACAACGTTCTAGGTGAGGGTGGGCATGCAGTGCCAGCAGAGAAGCTGGAATATATTTCATTGAGTGAATAATTTTAATGAAATTCACGTTGTTAAATATATGTTGGTTTTTGAGAGTGTATAAAGTGTGTGAAATGTTAAAAATGTTCATTATAGTTTGGGAAAGGTTTATAAACACTGAGGAGGGATAATTATGATTCAGCATCTATTTGAATTATGAAAAATAAGGTCTTTATTCATTTTTCCAAACCGCTTGGTCCGATTAAGGGTCACGGGGAAGCTGGAGTCTATCCCAGGCCGAAAGGCAGGTAGACCCGGTACAGGTTACCAGTCCATCACAGGGCCAACACATAGAGAAAAACAACCATTCACATTCACTCATAGAGACGATTTAATTAGCCAAACATAACGTAAACGCCACACAGAAATGGTGAAAGAAAGACCACCGTTTTAGAAAGCTACAACTGTGGCTACCCCTAGCAGTGGACACTTCCTGTATTTGGCTCGCTTGAAACTGAACAAGACCTGTGTTCGTAGGCAGGCGAAGTCCGCCTCTTTGGTCCGAATCAGAATTTATTTGGCGCATTTACATTTCCCCAAACGAAGCGGACTTTCCGAGCAAATGGACTTGGATTCAAATCAAAAAGGCTGATGCAAATGTGCCCTTAAGGACCTAAGGGTGCTGCTGCAGGGCCCTCCCCTATTCAGAAACACTTACAAGAGCCTGAGAGACTGTCCACATGCCACATTGCAGGAAAATGGATTATTTTAGCAATCTGTTCTTTCATCCACACAAAACTGGGGACTAGCCTCCATGAAACTGGTCCTGTCTGAAACCAGGTGCCGAGGTAGGTTGGTTTGAAACCCATACGGTCTGTGTTCCGTTAGGACAGTAGGTGTGTTTCCATTACACCTAGAATTGTGCAAAAACTAAATATTGCAATAAAAAAATGCAAATGGAAATGCCTAGTTTTTGAAAACGATCTCAAATATCGCTAAAAGGTTTTCACACACTCATGAGGTGATTTTTTTCGATGTTTCAAGACAGAAACATATTGCAAAAGTGTAATGGAAACGCTTTTCGCATTTACGTGTCCCCAGATGTGATGTGGGGCGTCAAGATACATTTACGATAAAGATTGCGCGGTGTGGAACAAACAGATTTCAGAATTTTGGAAAATAAAAAGAGTGAGAAAAGCTTTGAATAGTCGTAGCAAATTCTCAGCAGCAACTAGAAAACCCTAAAATAAATGTCTACCTTGCTTAAGCCGAAATTTGCGTATAATCTCGTGAGACAGATGTGATTTTACGAGAACTGAGGCTAATGCGCCAAACACTGTTCAATGGAAACAACTGCAAATCGCAATTGTTTGTTGAAGCGTACAAATGTTGATTTTATTTTACAAAAAAAATAGAACTAAAACAAAGCTAGTATAACCGCACAACTAGAGGATATGACGTCGATTATTTAACACAATTATCCAGTATTTATAAACAACGCTGCGCGTCGTGGTGTTCTAGACTCCATGTCGTGCGTTATAACCGTCTAATGTACGGTTCTGAGTTGTTTAATCCGCTTTTACGGCTTATATAGGAACTATTTTATGTTGGCCTGGATGTACGTTTTATTCCAAACAACCGCTGTCAGGCTGCAGCGCGTTTCTCTCATTCACCTGTTAAAAGACGGTTGATCTGAACCAGCTGGTTAACGCGTTGCTATGGCAACGCCCCGTAACGGAGGGGTATTAGTGTTTAACTCGCCGAACTATGTATAGGAAAATAATGCAGCTAGTTGTCACTGACAACGGTATAAACTATGTTTAGGTGAACTTCCACAACCTACTGCAGTTATTCTACATGGACCTGCAGCCGGAGCCGACTGAGACTGGCCGCCTGGGAGTGCTTTAGGACGGGAGAGGCTCCCGCTGCTCATTCCTTACAGTAACTGCAGAACAATATGTGCCTTCAAGTCAGTCGCCACAACACCAGAAAAGTCTCTAATAACTCCAGTAAAAGCTGCTAGATTTGTTGCTTTTAACAAAAAAAGCCAGATTTAGCGAGAAAGTCGCCAAGTTGGCAACAGTGTCTGAATGAAAGCAAAGCGGCTGTGGGAGGAGTTTACAGCACAGCCGCTTTTTTGTTTTGTCGTCCATTGTTATACGAAGAAGAACGTGACTTTTTCGTCGGTGCAAACAAATGTTTCTCTTTTGCTTTGTACCGATTCTTCAGCCGTCTTTTTCTAATGGTGGAGCCACCCCCATTGACTCGTGTTGCTGTGATCAGTTGTGAAGGTGGGGTGCAGCTGCTTTCACATTCGGTGGAAACCCATGGATGGGTCCCAGATCCCAGCTGCACTCAGAGCTACATGACCAGACTGAAGATAAAACATGCAAAGTTGTCATTAGCTGATTAATCAGAGACCTACTGGACCAGTTCACTTTAAAGTTAACACTAAATTTAGGTCTGTTCAGGTTTTGCCAGGAATGTTTTCTATTCCTTTTTCAATTGTTTTAAATGTGTTTTCCAGACATTATTGGAGCTTGAGTTTGCACTATTAACATATGTGTCTATTATTTGGTTCAGTGGTACACTAAAATCAATTTACATTAAACAATGTTGCTTTTTAGGATGGCTATTGTGCAATTAAAATGCAATTAACTGAGAATACTAAACAGCAAAGCATCTAATTAATTTGATTATTTTCAATCAAGTCCCATCCTTACCATTTGGCACATGTTGGCATTTTTTAGACACTTTGTTTTTCAGGTTTGTTGTTGAAGCCTTTTAAGACTGCATTGTTAAACAAAGCCTGAGCCTAAAAACCAGAAAGGTGATGTCCTTTTCTTTTCTTGTGCAAGTGTCAAAGAGGTAAGCATGGACTAAAAGCCTCTTGGCAAACTGGAAGGAAATGACTTAATGGAGTGCAGGCCATTGGAGAAATGAGCAGAGAGGATGCAATATGTCATGAAAAACATCAAAGCCATTCTCTAATTTTGTTGCTGCAGAGCAGCTTGCCTTTTTTCTCTGATCAAACACATTATCAAACAGCAGCTGCCCATTCTGATGATGAGCTGGCAATTTACAAGCAAATCATAATCTCACGTAAATGCCTGGAAACTTTTGATGTGATTCTCACATATCGCAGGGTTACCTTTCCAGCGTGTGTGGTGACCTGGCTACAGTGGATTATTATTATTTTTTCTTTCACAGTTTTCTCTTTGTGGGCGACTTTTACACCAGACGGGCTAAGGTCTGGTTTGGTCTACTTTTATATTTATCTAAGTCACTGCAGTAATGTGTCGGACCACCTTTGGTCCACTGCAGGAGGATTGTTGAGGCTGCACAAGATGATGCCTGTTAACCTGCTATGGTCAGTTTTCAGCCACTGTAGGATGCAGAGCTGGTTTCGCTGCACTGGTATCAGTGGTTTGTTATTGGATGTTCCTTCTACTTTGGTTACAAGTTTCTGTTGGTTGTTCACAATAGAAGTTCTTCTTTCAGTCTTTGGATCTCAACTGGTCCAGGCTAATGGTTTTCATTTCTGGTTCCAGTGGATGTTTTCCTTACTAGTTGTGGTTCTAATGGAGGTTTTTCTTTGTGGTTGTGGTTCTAATGGAGGTTTTTCTTACTAGTTGTGGTTCTGATGGAGGTTTTTCTTTGTGGTTGTGGTTCTGATGAAGGTTTTTCTTACTAGTTGTGGTTCTGATGAAGGTTTTTCTTACTAGTTGTGGTTCTGATGAAGGTTTTTCTTGTGGTTGTGGTTCTAATGGAGGTTTTTCTTACTAGTTGTGGTTCTGATGAAGGTTTTTCTTTGTGGTTGTGGTTCTGATGAAGGTTTTTCTTTGTGGTTGTGGTTCTAATGGAGGTTTTTCTTACTAGTTGTGGTTCTGATGGAGGTTTTTCTTACTAGTTGTGGTTCTGATGGAGGTCTTTCTTCCTGGTTCATATTAATAAAGCTAATTGAAAGATAAAATGAATCTTTTGGTCTCCTGTTGGAAGTGCATCATTTATAGTTGCTGAAATATGACCGATACTGCAGCATTTAGTTCAGGATTTTGCAGCAAACAGGAAGGTTTACCCCATCAGACCTTCTTTTATTTTCTTTTAAACATTGACAGGTGCAGCTACATCACTTCCAGCAAGTGTAGGAAATCTTAGTTTTAGATTAGAATGGCCATTTAGCAGGCAGCCTATAAGATCACGGTGGTGAGGTGCTTTTCATCACTATCGATTTGACAGAGCTCTAAGAGAAGCAGCTATTGAAAAGCCATGCCGAGACAGAGCAGAAAAATAAACAAATAAAGAGATTTCTTCTCAGACCTAGTCTTTTCTTTAAAGAGGCCTTTGTCTCTGTCATGTCAAATGCGACAAAAGCCATTAGCCCACGAAATGGCTGGTCTTTGTTTTAGTGGTGCATTCTGTCATTTAGTGCTATGAAAAGACAAGGAGCAAGGCACTATACTTCATTGTGAAGATTTAATTATTGGTAATAATGTAGTCATGATAAACAAATGTCTCATCTGTCAGTATGAAAGTAATTTCTATAAAATCAATGTGATTTTTGAAACACTTCCATAATCCACATTCTAATTAGGCTTAAGCAGCTAGCTTGTCAGTCGAAAAAAAGACTCCCGTGGGCGTTTGCCATTCTTTTCATGAAAAGACATTAAAATGTAGGCTAAGGGTTTAACACAGTTTCTGTCTGCTGCTTGAAGAGAAACCAATCCTCATGAACGGCTGGTGTGTTTGCGTGTTAGTTTCTGGTGTTTTTCAGTGCGAAATCCTGCCCATCATTTTGGAGAAGTTAAAATGTATTGTGTAATGTGGGTAATTCTGCTTCATACTGTGTAACCTCAAAACTGAGGACTTCACAGAAGTGTTGCGCTGCTGTTTAGTCCCTGACATGAGATCAGTGTCTGTGTGCTTCAGGCTTTTTGGGGTTGGCACTAACAGTAGCAACATCTCAGTCTATCTGCTGTTTTAACAGGAGTGTAACAATAAGATCTTCATCCATTCAGTCAGCGAACAGCATCAATACAAAACGTCTAAATACCAAAAGAACTGCTTGAAACCTGATGAGGAAAATGTGGGTAACTTAAGTTGAGATGAAGTGCTACTGGGGTTATTCTAGCAAGGTTGTGAAAAAATTTTGTCAACTCAAAAAAGGGGAAAGTTCCTTCCTGATTTCATTTCTTCAAATGGTAATATATTTTGTCAGGTGTCTTTTCTGTGATTTTAAACTTCAACATTCAGAAAGTGGTTCAGTCTGACTTTGTTTATTCTAAATCAGGAAGAAAATCAATTAGGATATTTTGCAGAGCATTAGGGTAGGTTGTGGGACTCGGTATGATTAGGTGGGGAGTTCAGAGAATTGTACCACCTTCCTTTTGGTTTGTTTTCACACTGCGCCTGATTCAAGCGACCAAATCACCTGGACAATATCATGCAGTTACAACAACTGGTCAGTAGGGGACGGTATTCCCCGGAATGATCTCTGACTTCCAAGAAAGAAAAACAAATCCTGCTCATTGATAGGCCAAGACTGAAAGCGTCTCGTTCACTGCAAGTAAAAAAAAACAAAAAAAAACAGAACAACATAATTTCCTGCAGTCTGTCTGGTGTTCCAACCTGATCTGGTTTTACCAGCATGTCCAGTATGAGCAGCAGCCAGATATCCACCATGTTGATCTTTTCTTCACTGGATCATTCGTTTGCTTTCACACTGGCATTCAGTGGTTTCCTTTTAACACACCCTTCACGGATAGTCCAGTCCATTTCCAACTGGTGCGGACCAAAGAAGCAAACTATGCTTGTAAATAGAGCGGGGGGATATGAAGATAGATATCCTTTGGACAATAGAAAATATCTATAATTTCACATGAGGCTCTATCGTTCACGCCACGATAAGGTGCTTTACTGCAGTACTTTACATCAAGATGCACTTTACAGCATGCACGCTGCAATACATAAACCAACATAGAGGAAGAGGGTTACAGACTTCACTAAAAGATGACCAGCCAACCAAAACCGATGAGCTTGTTAATAAAAGAGGGGAAATTTCTGTTGCATGGATGCGGTTTGGATATAAAAAAACTACGTGGAACCGACAACAGACTAGCTCACAGTCCCAACGACGGACTCCTACACAACTCATTTTATCACCTGCGCAAGAGTCTGGACAGAGAAAACAGAGTCAACAAGCAAAAGCAGCGTCAAGTGGAGGCGAAAGCTCATAATGAACTTCAGACACAAACGCTGCAACAGATATTTACCTGTGCAACGCCATACGGCCATAGTTTCCCAACATCACTGAT
The DNA here is from genome assembly GCF_933228915.1 of Telmatherina bonti. Taxonomy (NCBI): domain Eukaryota; kingdom Metazoa; phylum Chordata; class Actinopteri; order Atheriniformes; family Telmatherinidae; genus Telmatherina; species Telmatherina bonti. Next base: position 11,224,424 of record NC_136629.1, read on the forward strand.
GTTGTTGCCAAGCACATCTGACACATAACTAATGACTGACACAACATTACACAGAGTTTTATATCGTTATGTATATCGTTATGGGGATATAAAATTAGTGATATCTGGATATGAGGTTTTGGTCATATCGTCCAGCCCTAGTTGTATACTGGGGGTCTTGGTCCGCTTGTGATTTCTGGTGCGTAGCGGTGACTGTGTGAAAGCAAACTGTGCATTGAGTGTGTTTCTTGTGCTGTTCCGAGTCTGACCACATTTCTGTACGTTCATTTTGATCCGTGTAGCTTGGCTGGTCAGAAGGAGCTGCCTCAGTGCTCCGCTTGCAACCACCTCAGGATTATTAAATGTTTTTGAAAAGTTTTCAAACATTTAATAGTTCTGTTAGAAGCACAAAGCATTATTTACTGATTTGAAAAGAAAAATTCATCATAAAAAACCCATTACAGCTTTCTTTTTCTATTTTTTTTGGGTCATTCCACAAACATGTGAAAAGCAGAAAGGATTGTCCTGCCTCGAACTTTCTGACTATTATTATTGTTGTTGCTGTTCATGTGAAGGTTACCTCAACAGCATCGCTATGCCAGTAGCCTTGTGAAGGTTTCTTTTTGATGCTTTTACTCTACCTTCAGCCATGTTTCTGCAACACTACCAGGTAGAATTAAATTTGGCCTGGCAGATGGTAATGCCCTGGCAAAATCATTAGCCATTACACTAACTTCCTGCATTTTCCAGTCAGTTTGAAGCCTAGCAAAACGTTTGAGCCCCTGGTACTCTTCTGGACAACCACTCCTCTCCTTACTTCTGTGTTTTGATCTGCACTCTTGCAAGATCTTGCAAGCTACATAGAAAATGCAGGGAAAACATTGAATACTGTGAATTTTTTAGCTAATTTCAAATAGATCTGGTCTAAAACCTGATTCCTGTCCTTGTTTTTATGACACAGTGAAACTTTTCTTTTTTTGAGCCAGCGTGTTGTATGGCATTTCACACTTGCAGAATTAGCTCAATGCCTTTCAGTTATTTCCCACCTGAGGTCGAAACCAGACCTCCAGTGCATTATTTCTCCTGGTATATACTGAAGAAAAAAATTTAGGTTATTTGCTTTCTTTTATGATGTCTTAAGGATCCATTCACATCCGCCTTTTTTATGCGAATCCTCGTCCGTTTGCTTGGAAAGTCCGTTTCATTTGGAGATGTGAATGCGCCAAATGAATTCTGATTCGGATCAAAGAAGCGGACTCAGACCGCTTACAACTGCAGGTCTTGGTCCGTTTCAAGCGGACTGCATACAGGAAGCGGACTACAAAGTCACAAAAAAGTCACTTCCTACATTTGGCATAGTATTGCATTGTGGGTAAATACATAGCAATGGCGGTAAGAGCCCTCTGCTTCTGTTATTCATACTGCTTTATGGTATTAATAATGGTATGTGTGAAATTTAAATGTATATATGTATAAAAGCCACAAAGAAATTCACTAATAAAGACTACAGTGCAATTTAAGTACATTTAGGGTGCATTCCCATCAGGATAGTCCGCTAGACTTGGGGTCTTGGCTCAGTTGTACGAGGGTGTATCCATGCAGACGAAGATCGCGTTCATGCTGCACTTTAGTCAAAAGAGACAAACCATTAGAATAATATATCCCCATTACAAGGTGGTGCTGCACAAGAATTTAGCAAAAGAGAGGACAAGACCCGTGTGAAGAAGAACACTATCATTGTTTTGGGTTTTTTATTGTGTCTTATGCAAGTATACTGCAGAAATACACTGCAACTATGGATGCAGTGAGAACAACAGACGAGGCAGAGGACCCTTAACGCCATCGCTATGTATTTACCCACAATGCAATGCTACGTCACATGCAGGAAGTGACTTTTTTTGTGGTCCACTTTGTGTATTTGGCCCACTTGATTTGGACTGAGATCCTCATTTGTAGCTGGGGCGAGTCCATTTTTTTTATCCGAATCAGAATTTGTTTGACGCATTCACATTTCCCCAAACGAAGCGGACTTTCCGAACAAACGGTCCTGGATTCGAATCCAAAAGGCTGATGTGATTGTGCCCTAAGTTTTGTACTGAGATGTTGAGCTTCAGAGCTGTGAAAGAAACAGAAACTAACATAAACTAACATTTCATCTTTCTGGGTCCTTCTCCTCATTTAGTCTCCTGCTCGCTCTACTTTCCTCTGTTGGTACCCCACAGGTTCAAGTGGGCTTGAGTGGGCGAGCCTGAGTGTTGTCAACAGTGATGTTGTTGTACAGCTCAGAGTTAATTCAGATTTTATGAGCTACAGCTGAGACTGACCATGAGATAACTGGTAATATCAGACCAGTGAGAAATTAGCTGTTAAAGTCCCAGCTATAACTGGGACTGCCTGCTGAGGTACATATTCTCTGCATTAGTATCTCAATTGCAAAGACAATATAAAGTGTAAGTAAAACTCATCAATACTTGAAAGAAATGCTAATTAAAGTATAACAACGTATAAAAAGTAAATAATAGATCAAAATAAATATTTTTAAATCAAATAATTGGTCTAGAAATTATCTGAGGTGTAATAGAATTCAGCGTATAGTTTATACATTGTCATCGTCTTAAAATAATGGCTTATGGGAATCTTTTGCAAGTTTTTCTATAAAACCAAAGATTGAATTCTTTTAGATTTCTGTTTTTAGACACATTTGAAAAACATACTTTTACTACTGTTTTAAGATGTTGGCGATTATAATAAAATGTAATGCAAAACATCCTGCATTAAAAGTAATATTTTTTTCAGGCCAAGTAAAGTCAGCCTTGAGTTGCATGTTTAGCATGAATTTAATAATGATGGGGCAACGTTTGAAAATGGGTTTGACTGTGTGGGATTGGTTGGGGCAGGTAAGATTATTTTATACATGTGGGACCCACTGATTGGGGGGGGGGGGGGGAAACCAAGCAACAACCTTCAGCAGTTAAAGTAACGTCTATGCGGAATTGCCAAAAACTGCAGTTCCCCCGTCATCCACTAGGGGCTCCAAAATAGAACAAATCTCCATCGACTCCCTTGTTAAAAAGATCAAATTCACAGCAGAAATAAACATGTTTACAGCCTGGTTAAAAAAAACATTTTCAGTTTAATAAGTCAGGTTTACCTTCATGACAACTGTGGAGGGGTTAATTTTTTTTCTAACTCGCCCGTTTAAAAGTAATTTAATCTCAAAATTCAGCATATTTAGTGGTGTGTCCTTTTGATTCACAGGTGCCCAATCTCCCACTTAAACGATGAGCAACACAACAACCGCGGCTTTTAGCCGGTTAACAGCGTGACTTGGGTTTAGCCTGGTTACCTCTGTTAGCTAGTTAGTTCCTGTTAGCTTAGCTACAGGCAGGTTGGCTTTTGCTAGATGTCAATCATCCACCCCCCTCTCAGCTCTATGTCTTTGCCCTTTTTTTGTATTTTCTGAGAGAGACGACACGGAAAATGTGTAAAAATGCTGAATTTCGAAATTAAATTACTTTTAATTGGGTGAAAAAAAAATCCCCCCCCCCCCCCCCCCCCCCCCCCCCCCCCACACACACACACACACACACACACACACAACACAATAATCATGAAGGTAAACCTGACCTATTAAACTGAAAATGGATTTTTGAACCAGGCTGAAAAAAGGTTTATTTCTGCTGTGAAATTGGTCTTAACATGGGAGTCTATGGGGATTTGCTCTGTTTTGCAGCCCCTAGTGGATGAAGGGGGAACTGCAGTTTTATGCACTTCTGCATAGGCTTCACTTTTAACCACCGGATACTCATCCATCTTTCATATACGGTCTATGATCTGTTTGCGTAGCTTGTGTGTAAAATGCATTAGCTCATCAAAATCCTTTTCAATGAGCCGAGAAAGGTGGAAAGAAATGGTTGCATTTTCCAGCAACTCATTCAACATACTTATTCTGGTAAAAGTAATCCGTAAGATGACCCTTGCCACTACAAGGTGAATCAGTTGTTTTAAGGAGACGTGTTACATTGAAAGATGAAATAAAATGATCCCCAAAATTTGAGTGTTGGGCGCCATTTAACTTCCTGTGTTTGACTAACTTTAACTTGACATGAAAAATTTGAAGGCCGTGTGTTTTTTTGTTTTTTTTGCTCACGGTGATTGTGTGTTGTTGGGGGTGAAGGCTGGTCGGTGTTAGGCCGTTGGTCTTCCCATGTCCAGTAGGACTGTGGGAATACCTTGAAGTAGCGGCTGAGGCGTGATTGTGGGGCTCCACATCACAGCAGCCACTGCTTTGTAGCGTTCATTGACTGTCAGAATGATGATGCGCTCCCATCTCCATTCAACTCCCCCCTCTCCTCCCTTTGAGTCCCCCCTTCCTCCTCCCCTCCCTCTTTCAACTGGGAAATTGAATTGTGTTGGAATGCTCTGTGCCTCTTTTCTTTGGCACTTGAATGGGCTCTTTAGTATTTCACACCAAGGTGTCCTTCAGGGTGCGAGGTCAGGCTACCAAAACAGCTTCTAGTGGCGGATTAGGACCAATTAACATCTTTGTACACAAAGGGCTCTGGCAGCTGAACAGGCTGCAGTGTGACCCACACTGCTGTTGCATGCCAAGCCAGGGGACTGCTGCACTTGAGCTGAAGTAGCAAAAGAGGGGTGGAGAAAGTTTTCCAAACCTAATGGGAAATGTTGCTCCTTCACATCTCACGAACATATAGCCCATTGAGCAGTTGTTACCTTGTGAAATTAGAGAGCAAACCATGCACTTCATCATCATATTGTACATAAGAGGGTACCTTGAACTATCCTGTCTTTTTTTTTTTTTTTTTCCCTTCCTCTTCTTCCCCAATTCAATGCGGAAAACTATGTGGAGCCAGTTTTTGGCTGAACCACACTGCTGAATAGATGATTAGAGGAAGTCTGTATGTAAAAGTTTTACATTTATTTAATACCAGAGAAAAATTCAATTGTTTGTCGGACCAAAAACCAGTCTGCTTAAAATGAATTTAAACTACTGGTGGACGATGTATAGAATATACTCAGTGTATCCTGAGTGGAATATAACATACCATATATATATATATATATATATATAATATATATATATATATATATAAATATAAATGGAGTGCAAATGGTTATATGTGTTATGTGTGTTATCCTCTGTGTCCTGGTTCACAGAGGATGTACCATATACATACAACTTCTGGTCCAACTAGCTGGTCAAGTTTTGCAAAGGATTTTCTTTATTCACAGTTTTGTTTCTGGCACAGCAGACAGACGTCACAGACAGGAGGAAAACGTCTCTACTGCCAGTGTGTCCATTTTGGGAGCGTTTTAAAAAAGCACATATTTTGTATGTTGTACAGGTGGTTGACGCAACATAAATTCCAACGTACACTCCGTCTGCTTGTGTGTGTGTGTGTGTGTGTGTGTGTGTGTGTGTGTGTGTGTGTGTGTGTGTGTGTGTGTGTGTGTGTGTGTGTGTGTGTGTGTGTGTGTGTGTGTGTGTGTGTGTGGCACACCTGTATGCATGTTGTGAGACATGACGTGAGGTAATTACATGTGGAATAAAAATGATAATTATAATCATCGTTCTAATGATAAAAATATAAATGATCAAACGTTTGTAGCAGAAACAGAACCTGGAATAACTTCTGTTCTGATCTGGAGCAAAATATAAACCTGGATAATAATTCCTTTCTAATGACTCCTTCTGGTGTCCTTTTACATACGATGAAGTCAACATTTACAGTGAGATGTTTGTGACTTATTGGCGACCTGTCCAGGGTGTACCCCTCCTCTCGCCCAACGATTGCTGGGATAGGCTCCAGCTTCCCTGCAACCCTCAGTTTGAACAAGCAGTAAAGAAAATGGATCGATGTTTATGGCATACAAAATATCAGGATAAAGCCCAAAAATATCACAAACTCAGTTATAGGCCGTATCGCCAGGCCCAGTTTGGAGACGTTGACCACCACTGGTGCTTGTCATGCGGTAGTTGTCCCAAAGCGGTGATGAAACAACATCCTTGTTAACGCTCCCCAGTAATTCACACATCTGTGTGTGCGTGTTTGCGTGTGTGTGTGTGTGTGTGTGTGTGTGTGTGTCACCTAAAGTCAGTGTTGCAGGGTGAGCTGAGTGACAACGACCCCATTGTGGTTTCTACGGTGGAGGCAGGTTGAGTGTGAGCACACACAGCTGGGATAACCAGTGTAAAGTGGGAAAACCATTTTTTCTGTCTAGTAAGACACCTGAGGTGAAGAGATCTGCTGATACTGATCTGATGTCTGTGATGAGAAGTCTATCAAATTTATACATTTAAATCAATTGCATTTAAGTTTTAATATCTTATTGTAGCTTTAATTCCGTGTTCAGCATCGGTTAAACCATAAAACCTGCATTAACTCATGAAAACAATGATTACCTCAGAATTTTTGAATAAAGAAATAAAATAAATTCTATTGCAAGTCCTTATTAAGCGTTTTTTAAATCAGATTTTATGTCCTCTTTCAGCTGCAACAGTCTGACAGCCATAACCCATCTGTAGTCTCTCACGCAGAGCTGGCCTGTCAGGCTAATGGGGGTAAAATGCAGGTGTGTGTGTGTGTGTGTGTGTGAAATGGCTGCAGTACTGTAGCACATTGACAGCTTATTTTGTTGGCCCATGCCTAATTAGTGGCATAGTGGTTGCACCCTGCTAAGCGTTGGTGCTTTATGTTCGTACCAGTCTGCTCTAATTTTGCTGCGCCTTTGATATCGGCCTCAGGATTGATGGTTCGCAGCATAAAGAGAAACACCAGACCATGATAGAAAACGCAGCGTTACAATGCCAACACGTTCAGACCCTCCTCCACTCTCACGCTTTTGCTTTTTTTACTTCTCCCCTATGTGCAGAGTAAGGGAGCCCCAGTAGGACAATCTTTATAAACCATGTATTCGTCTCCGCAGTGAAGCTTGTTTAAGCATGTTTTTTTTATTTCTTTTTATTTTCTGGGTAATTTTTTTTTTCTTTTTAAAGTGTCAATGTTACAGTTAATTAAACTTAGTCTTTATTTTCCAGTGAACTTGTATTTTCATGTCTGAATACACCATCCTGTCACTTTGTTTATGACCCCGCAGGTCTGAAAAAGGCCTGCGAGTCATTCAGGTTTTTAGTCAGAAGCTCATCTTGTTTCAGTTCCTTATTTTTAATCCAACGAGTTCAAAAAGTTCCCCATTAAAAGCTGCAGAGCCTCCCTGGATTTATCTCCATCATTGCTTTCCCTGCTGACTCATCATGATGCTGCCACCGCCATCATGATTCAACCTATTTAATTCCTCTGTCATGTAAACCTTCATTCCGCTCTAAGTTAATTCTGGTCGTTCTGAGCATGCTCGTTACCTTGTCCTGTCCCGATGACGCGTGTTGTTTTACCTCCCGTGTTCGGTGGTCTATCTTTCTTCTCCTTCTCAGTTGCTGCAGAAAGTGAAGTAGTATGCTCGTGTTGAGCTGCTACTTCAAACTTTTAATAAAAATAGCGGCGAAACTGGTGCTTATTATGTAGTTTTTACAAGTTACGACATGAAAAGACGAGAAGCAGGAAGTTAACTTTGTTTATTTCCGGTATATGTCATACGTCACATCCACCCTCTGTCCAATCACAACCCTTCCCAACCCGCCGCTCTGAAGAGGCGTTAAAGATGTGTTTCATGTAAACGTTCATTCAGAATTATTATTTTCATGTAAACTCGTAGAAGAATACGTTGATTCCGAATTATTAATTCAGAATTAAAAAACATCACGTAACCGTAGCCAGAGTGGGATTATCATCGACCTGATTGGTCCTTTTATGTCCTCAGTGACGGTGTCGGTCCTCTCTTTCAGCCTACTCCACCGTGTCGGGTGTAAACGGACCGCTGGTCATCCTGGACAATGTGAAGGTAAGACTGTCCTCATATAGTCGCTTCACTTTATTCATCACTCAGCCAGCAGATGCCAGTAGTCTAAACCAACACTTTGTTTTATCTCGTCAGTTTTTTTTAGCTGCATCTCTGATCTTAATGTGTGTTAAAAATGTTTGTTTTAGTTCCCCAGATATGCTGAAATTGTTCATCTGACCCTCCCGGACGGCACCAAGCGGAGCGGGCAGGTTCTGGAGGTGATTGGTAGTAAAGCCGTGGTCCAGGTGAGAATCGCGATGTGATGAGCGAGAGAAGCTGGAGTCATCAACCATCTTCCATTTTAACGTGCGGGACTCCACTAGATCATCATAGTTATCATTTTAATCTGGATTATATCCCTTCAGGTTTACAATCCAGCCACAAAACTTTGTTTATTCAGAGACTCTTTGGTAAATCCACAATGATTCACGATCTTCGTCTTCATCATCATTTATTTAAATCAGTCACAAATACTTCATTTATAGTTCATTCCTCATCGAGCCAAAGCAGGCAGAAGCAGAACGCTTGTATGCCTACATAAATACACACCTACCTTTTATTTATCACATTTTCATCGCTAACGCTACCCTGTTGCTCAGAAACATCTATTTCCTAGCATCTTCCTTGTTGAACTAATTGTTTATTTATGTACCTTAAGTTCTACAACAGATTCAATTCAATTAAACTTTTATTTGTATAGCGCCACTTCACAACAACGTTGTCTCAGGACACTTTACAGACACATCATTTCAAGTCAATTCATACATATCCTATAATAGAAACCAACTGATTGCATCGAGTCATGACTTGGATCCAATCCTCCATCCTGAGCTGCACGCGGCGACAGTGGGAAGGAAAAAACTTCCCTTTAACAGGAAGAAAACCTCCGGCAGAACCCGGCTCAGGGAGGGCAGCCATCTGCCTCGACTGATGAGAAACGCATTCGTACACTTTCAGCTTTTAATAACAAACTATCTTGAAGAATTGTTTTGGTAACCAAATTCTTTTATTTTATTTTATTTTCTCTATAACTGATAATGAAGCTTAACTGCCAGGTTATATTCCTATATATATTCCTCTCATGGCCATGCTTATTTCTTTTCTATTCTCATATGTATGCCTATAAAAACTGTTCATTGTCTTAACTCGCTGTCATCACTGTTTTTATGTTTGTCAGATCTCATATTTGCAATAAAAAAATAAAAGACGTCTAAAAACTTTCCACCAATCAGAGAGCTCAGGTTGACTGTAACATCCAATCAGGAGCAGCCAAAGATCAACACGTGAGCAGAAAAGAAGGAAAATAATGATCCTTTGTGTCTGGAATGAAGCCGCGAAGACGTTTCTGATGCGCAGCGATGAACTCCTGACATTTTTGTGAGATTTGATGTAATTTGACGTAACAACTGTTAGAAAATGACGTTGGCTGCGTTGTTTTGTTTCAGGTGTTTGAGGGAACGTCCGGCATTGACGCCAAGAAAACTGCCTGCGAGTTCACCGGTGACATCCTGCGTACGCCGGTGTCTGAAGACATGCTGGGTAAGATCAGCTGATCGGCACGCCGCCGTCCCTGATCAACCTCACATGGCTCCACAGCTCCGCTTTAGTTTGCCTTTCCATCATATTATCTGTTTGACGTCCGGAAGCCTGAGTGCTGCGTTTCCCTTTGTGCTAATTTAACCTGAGCTAAAACGATGATCAAACCTTTTACTAGAATGTTCTTGAACGTGTTAATCAGTGTGATTATCTCAGTACAGCACAAGGTTACAGGCAAGCAGGAAGAAAAGCTGTTTTTGTTTGTGAAGTATCATTAATCACGTCCCTGAATTTCTAATTATTTGTACTTGTAGGTTAAATGGAGCTCTGCTTACAGTATCTGTTTGGAGCCTGATAGCAAACAGAATAGATCCAACCTGGTGGAGTGTCCTAATGCATTGTATTTACTGATGGTTTCAGGAAATATCCTTGAACTTAACTTCCACATGAATCAGAAGAGTTGATTGATTTATTCATTTATTTTGCTTGGCTTAAAGAGAAACTCTTCCTTTCAGGACGCGTTTTCAATGGATCGGGTAAACCCATCGACCGCGGGCCCATTGTTCTGGCGGAGGATTACTTGGACATCATGGGTACGACCTCTTTTTTTTTTTTTAGTTTGATTTGTGGAATATTTGCCAGAATGCTAATTTAATAACATACTTTCATACAGAATTAAAAGCAGAGTTTTGCAGAGAGGAGTTTATCTGAAATAATCTCCCTGGTTCTAGTAAAACTAAATGTAACGCTTCTTCCTTCCTCTTTAATGGTGGATCAGAGCTGTGAGGATTGGGATCTGTTTGTTTGTTTGGTTCTTTTAGACACTAAAAAATGATTCACTCTGAATTTTTCTGCTTTATGGGGAGTTCATGTCTGGCTCACGTTGCAGCATTTTCATTCATTTTGATTTAAATTTTCCTGGAAAAGAAGTAAACCGAGTTGAATGATTTATAAATGTCGTTGAATGATTTATAAATGTTGTAAAGTAGAGTTCCCAGTAGAGCATAACCAACATGTCAGAAGCTGAACCTGACACATGAACAACATCAGCTGATTGTGAATCTGATGGCAGCAACACATCTGTAAAGGCTGGAAGAGCAAGCGGTGCCCATCAGAAACAACTTCTGCAGCATTCTGCAGTAAAACGACGGGGATAAAAGGAGCATTTCAGAGAGGCAGAGTCTCTCAGATGGAAAGATGGACAGAGGTTCTCCAGTCTGATACAAACTGGGTGTAAAATGTAGAAAAATGTTCCTCAAACTTTGAAGATTCAGAGAATTAGGAGGAATCTCTGTGTGCAGGGGACAAAGCTGGATGCTGATGTTCTTTATTAAAAGCAGACTTTGGACATGGACTCAGGAAAACTTCCAGAAATCACTGTGAACACAGTTCACCCTGAAGTCCACAGATGCAGGTTAAACTCTGTCATGCAGAGAAGAAGCCAGATGTGAAGAGGATCCAGACCCGTCTTCTCTGGACCAGAACTCATTGAAAATGTTCTGAAGCAAAGTGGGAAACAGAACAGTAAGGACTGCAAACTCAGACCGTTGCAGTCATTTATCTACTGTAGCTGTCGGCTTGAACATGTGACTGACTGTATGTTAGAATAGAATTAAAATAGACTTGTTAAAAAATATTTATTTTAAAATAAGAAAAATCCATTATAAAAATGTATCATTTTAATAGTTTTTGTTCACGTTTTTATGTCTTCTTGGGCATCATAGCAGCCGAATGATGGTCTGTCCACTGTGTTGTTTTAGTTTTCTAATCGAAACAAGAAAAATGACGAACAAAAAAAGTTTAGTACTTTTTTTTTTGTTTTTAGTCGAGAAAAATCAGCAATATTAAAGAATTGGGAAAATCGCAATTTAAATCGAATGGAGATGAAAGCATGTCGTGAATTTCATGAGAAAATTATAGAAAAGTGAAACGGACTTATGCAGTTTTTATTTATAATCCAAAGTAAAAATCCAAATCTGTTCATGTTCGTCCAGGTCAGCCTATTAATCCTCAGTGCCGTATCTACCCCGAGGAGATGATCCAGACCGGCATCTCTGCCATCGACGGCATGAACAGCATCGCCAGAGGACAGAAGATCCCCATATTTTCAGCTGCTGGGTTACCCCACAACGAGGTGAGGCGGACTGCTGCTGAATAACCCCAGCTGGGTTTCTGGGATTGAAACTGGCTCCAGACTTACTGTATTTCTAGATCTGTCACTAAAATCTTCTTTTTTCTGGAACACAGAAAGGATTGATTGAAACAAAAACAAACTCCTTAAGCTGCTTGGAAACTAAAACAGGATCTGTTATTTCCAGCTGCATTTGTTTTGTTTGCTGTTTTGGCCGCTGTACAGATGTAATCACAGCTTTGGAAATATTCCCCCCCCCCCCCCCCCCCAAAAAAAAACACAAAATAAATAAATATTATTCCCATAAAGCATCCATAATATTCTGTGAAACCGTATTGATGGATCCAGTCAGCCGAAGCTCTCCGGGCTCTTCATCGTGCTCTTCACGTTGACCTGTCTTCCCTTCAGTCTCCTCCCAGTCAGCGATCAGGGACTAAACTCACTGAATAGTGGGAAACATTTTCTGAAAGAAACAGCTTGGAAGATGTTTTAATGGCGTCTGATGAAACGTTCTTTTTATTCTACTAATACAATCCAGAAATGTTGCGTCCTGAAAAAAGAAAAAGTTGAGCTTCATGAATTCATTAACTTCTCTAACGTTTCTATCAGAGGTTGTATGGATCTACCTGGATTGTTTCCAGACAGAAAAGTTTAGGAAGCAGTGCATGCTAGCATGTTTCTCATCAGTCTCCAACATGGTAGAACCAGATCAAGATGCGTCAGGATGACGTCCTTCCTGTCATCTCATCAGTCCGCACGACCTCCCTAAACCTGAAGATGCCGCTCAGTGGGTCAAATTATTATTGAGCAACACTGTGGAATGTTTTAGTTTAACTAATATTTATTTTAATTGACATTTATAAAGAAATTCTAAATGCTTCACATAAACAAACGCAATCGGTGCAGAAATGGTTAAAACCAAATGAAATGACTAAAATAAACTAATAAAAAGCAAACATGAGCATAAAGAAATCCAGTTTTCCTGCAGTTTTCCTGCAGTTTTCCTGCAGTTTCCCTGCAGTTTTCCTCCGGTTTTCCTCCAGTTTTCCTGCAGTTTTCCTCCGGTTTTCCTCCGGTTTTCCTGCAGTTTTCCTGCAGTTTTCCTGCAGTTTTCTTGCAGTTTTCCTCCAGTTTTCCTGCAGTTTTCCTCCGGTTTTCCTCCAGTTTTCCTCCAGTTTTCCTCCAGTTTTCCTGCAGTTTTCCTCCAGTTTTCCTGCAGTTTTCCTCCAGTTTTCCTCCAGTTTTCCTCCGGTTTTCCTGCAGTTTTCCTCCGGTTTTCCTGCAGTTTTCCTCCGGTTTTCCTGCAGTTTTCCTGCAGTTTTCCTCCAGTTTTCCTGCAGTTTTCCTCCGGTTTTCCTGCAGTTTTCCTCCAGTTTTCCTGCAGTTTTCCTCCGGTTTTCCTGCAGTTTTCCTGCAGTTTTCCTCCAGTTTTCCTGCAGTTTTCCTCCGGTTTTCCTGCAGTTTTCCTCCAGTTTTCCTCCAGTTTTCCTCCGGTTTTCCTGCAGTTTTCCTGCAGTTTTCCTGCAGTTTTCCTCCGGTTTTCCTGCAGTTTTCCTCCAGTTTTCCTGCAGTTTTCCTCCAGTTTTCCTGCAGTTTTCCTCCGGTTTTCCTCCAGTTTTCCTCCAGTTTTCCTGCAGTTTTCCTCCAGTTTTCCTGCAGTTTTCCTCCAGTTTTCCTGCAGTTTTCCTCCAGTTTTCCTGCAGTTTTCCTCCGGTTTTCCTGCAGTTTTCCTCCGGTTTTCCTGCAGTTTTCCTCCAGTTTTCCTGCAGTTTTCCTCCAGTTTTCCTGCAGTTTTCCTCCAGTTTTCCTGCAGTTTTCCTCCAGTTTTCCTGCAGTTTTCCTGCAGTTTTCCTCCAGTTTTCCTGCAGTTTTCCTGCAGTTTTCCTCCGGTTTTCCTGCAGTTTTCCTGCAGTTTTCTTGCAGTTTTCCTCCAGTTTTCCTCCAGTTTTCCTACAGTTTTCCTCCGGTTTTCCTGCAGTTTTCCTCCAGTTTTCCTCCAGTTTTCCTGCAGTTTTCCTCCAGTTTTCCTGCGGTTTTCCTGCAGTTTTCCTCCAGTTTTCCTCCAGTTTTCCTGCAGTTTTCCTGCAGTTTTCCTGCAGTTTTCCTCCAGTTTTCCTCCGGTTTTCCTGCAGTTTTCCTCCAGTTTTCCTGCAGTTTTCCTGCAGTTTTCCTCCAGTTTTCCTCCAGTTTTCTTGCAGTTTTCCTCCAGTTTTCTTGCAGTTTTCCTCCAGTTTTCCTGCAGTTTTCCTCCAGTTTTCCTCCAGTTTTCCTGCAGTTTTCCTCCGGTTTTCCTCCAGTTTTCCTGCGGTTTTCCTGCAGTTTTCCTCCAGTTTTCCTGCAGTTTTCCTGCAGTTTTCCTCCAGTTTTCCTGCAGTTTTCCTCCGGTTTTCCTGCAGTTTTCCTCCGGTTTTCCTGCAGTTTTCCTCCGGTTTTCCTGCAGTTTTCCTCCGGTTTTCCTCCAGTTTTCCTGCAGTTTTCCTCCGGTTTTCCTCCGGTTTTCCTGCAGTTTTCCTCCAGTTTTCCTGCAGTTTTCCTGCAGTTTTCCTCCGGTTTTCCTACACTGTGCAGCAGATGCACACCGTCTGGTCAGATTCGCACCAAGCTGTGTACAAACGGCAGGACGCTGTGATTTTCATTTTTTCCAAATATTTAAAATATTTTCTCATAAATACATGCGTTTGTATATGTATATATATAATATAATGTTTTTGTTTTGTTTTTTTTCTGGCCTGCTTGAAACTACCATTGAATCCATTTTTAAGATTTTACCTATAAATGACAGCTTGATTACTTAAACGGATTATTATTGAAGAAAAACAATCCATAAAACATTAAACATTTTGTAAATAATAAAAATCAGGGGATGGGTCTGTGGTTGTCATCAGACTTTCGTAGAGATTATCAGCTAAAATAAAACGTCATTTATGTTTCTATGTCGAATCCTGAACTTCCTCTTCATGGCTGGAAACCTTTGACTTCTGTTAAAATGGCGTTTTGACACATTTCTGTCTTTCCGGTTTGAACCAGTCCTGTTTTTCATGTTGGTATTTTATTAGGTAGAAGTTTGGAAAATTAAATATTTGACATTTTTACTGGTAAAATCTCTTTCTTTGAATTCTCACAAAAACTTTACTAAATGTTTCATCTCAAGTTTCCGGTTGTCAATCTGCTTGGTTGCCATGGCGTTGTCCAGAAAGACAGATCTTGTTTCATTCAGGGGTTTTATAACATCGTCTTTAAAGCAGCAGAACAAACGTGCGTCTCGTCTTTGCTGCTTCTGAGCTGGTAGCTATAAAAATAATCCCTGATGACACTCGTCGCACCGAAGGCCAGATGTTCCAGCTGGAGCTGCAGCCCTCCTGGGATCTATGAAAAAGCTGCACCTGTGGACATTTATTGATGATAATCTAAAAAAAAAAAACTTGCTTTGATAAAAAGACAAAACGTAACTCGAGCTGCAGCTTCTTGCTTTACAGGAACGAGTCGTTCACAACGTCTTCACTGTGGGACTAGTTCACCAACGTGAACTAGTCCCACTCCTCAACCAGCTCGAGTCGACAAGCATCAGCTGTGGTGTTTGTAGCGGCGCCGCTGGGACAAGCAGGCGCCATGTTTAACACGGAGACTCCTGTTTTCCAGATCGCTGCTCAGATCTGTCGCCAGGCTGGCCTCGTGCAGAAGTCCAAGGACGTGATGGACTACAGCGCCGAGAACTTCGCCATCGTGTTTGCAGCCATGGGGGTAAGCAGACAAACTGCATCATCCTGCCACCCCCTCCACACCACACCCACCCAATTTGAGGCCCTAATCCCCCTCTTAACCCCGACGTGACTCCGCGTCCCCTCTCTCCATCCTGGCTTTCTTTTATTCAACAGGTGATTTAACCTTCAAGCCCGCCTCGTTACTTCTGCGCTTGTGAGCATATCCGTCCAGCCGAGCAGGCAGGTTACTAATTCAGCAGCCTGACAGCCAGGCCGGATCAGGTTCTCTGCTTCTCAGCTGCTCCTCCCGCCTGCCGTAATGCCTCGATTGTGACGGCTTGACCTCCGCACACACTAAACACTATTGCTAAATGCTAATCCGGCCCTCTTCCACATCTTATTCAGGTTACTCTGGCAGGAAAATGGAAAGTGCGTGTGAATAGGGATTTATAGCAGCCAGAAGAGGGATATGCATTTTTAAAGAAAGACAGCTCCGCATCTGTTTTAATGCTGCAGCAACCTGGGTCGTCTGTTTCATGTTTATCAACATCCTGCTGCTCGTCTTTAATCAGTCTCAAGGTTTTTAACACTTGGTTACTTCTTTAATCCATGTTATCCGTGACCTTCGTCGCCAAAAGTTTCCACTCATAAAAACGGCTGGAAAATCCTCAAACGTTGTGATTCAGCAGCTTCACACTTGCTACAAACTACTAGCACTGTGACGATATGCTTTTGTCCCGAGGCAATTCCGATTTTTTTGGGTGCTGATTCAATTTAAATTGCGATTCTCAAAATTCTTCAATATTGATGATTTTTGTAGATTAAAAACAAAACGAAAAAATTATTTCAGTTAGGAGAAAACAACCCAGTAGCCAGACCATCATTCTGCTGCTATAATGCCCAGGAAGACACGCGAAAAGATCAATAAAACTAATAAATTGGATTAGATTGGATTAATTTTAATTGAAATTTAAAAAAAAAAAAATTTAACAAAAAAAAAAATCAATTTTAAAATTGTGAAACAAAAAATCTCAATTCGATTTTCCCAACCATACAAACTACAAACTCTCAACCAAACATTTAAACATCACTTTGATTGTGTGAATTACTACATTATTTATTTTCACAACAAATAAAGCCCCGACATGATTAGTTTTGCGTGTGATAAATATCAGGGAGAGGTTTGCGGTGGTCCCTAAGGGTCATGTAGCAACAGATGCTCCCTCTGGGGTCTTCATGGCACAAGGATCCACACATGAAAACTTCTATAAAATCATTCAAATCTTTTCTGCTTCATCAACTTCTAAACTTCCAAACAGTCATTTATTATAAGACTTTTAACCGTTGTGAATATTTGTCATTAAAAAAGACAAAAGATGAATTATTTTGTCCATTATATCTCCCACATGCATAGAGGTCCCTGCAGTCCACACCTGTTTAATCATATTTCTAATGATGATGGCATATTTAAACCATTTTAATGGATGTTATGGAGTCCTCCAATACATTACCACTCACTGAAGAAAATATAAAAATGTACCAGTCAAAAGTTTGGACACATTTTATCCAATGGGAAAGTGTGTCCAAACTTTTGGCTGGTAGTGTAACTGAACGTAAATGTTGACGTTTTAATTACGTAAGTTTGCCTTTGTGATAAACAGTAAAAGAAATGATACTTATATGTTATAAACTATTTACATAATTATGATTATTTTATAAATATTTTTATAGAATCCGTAAAAATAAATCCAAACTATCACTGATTATTATTGCATATGTCTGTAGAGGTAAAATAGTGTATTAAAGACATGTGGTAATGGTTTTTATGGACAGGATATCAGGGGAATGGGTGGTGATGTGTCAGCTCAACTGATTTGTTGTTGGGATTTTATCAGAAACTCCCTGCGGAGCTTCGTGGCCAAAAAAGTCTCATTGATTTCCATTAAAACTACGTTTTAATCCGACATTCATCATTCATTCATTTAAAAGCTTCCATTCTTTAATTTCAGTGGTCATTCGGGAGCGAAGATGGGATATTTTTACTGGATTCCACAGATTAAACTGGTTTCCAGGAAGTCCTTCACTTTCCACAGTTAGTTTATGGAGTTACAGGACCACCAGAGGGACCAGTCCTGGTCCAGACCAATCCTGGTCCTTGAGGACCGGTGTCCTGCAGGTTTTCCAAGTGAGCCTGCTGGAAAACTCCTGACTTGGAAAACCTGCAGGACACCGGTCCTCGAGGACCAGGATTGGTGATGCTTGATTTAAATGTTTATTTGTAAAGTATTACACACACACACACCTAATTTAAAAAAAAAAAGAAAATAAATGTGAGGCGAGAATGGAGGCTCAAGGGTCCAAACTGTTTCCGCCATCGAAGCAACTGACACTCGTTTCTTTCCACCAACAAGTCGGGTTGGAGCGGGACAGGACACATTTTCTTGTATTCCCACAACTAGAAACTGGAACGGGGGAGAGGGATGGGTATTGATTTTTGAAAATTTGAATTATTTGAATTATAATATAAATAAATATAATAAATAAATAAAAGTGAATCATCTGGGAGAAAAGAAAGTTGCGTTACTGGCGGCCTCCACACGGGGGCAGAATAGCAAACGATGAAACGTGGCGGACTCAATGCCAAGCCGTAGAAGATGAAACGAACAGGAGAGGGAAGACACGATGGCGAGACGACTGAAGAAGTCCTCAAGAAGTTCCATGTGGAGCTGTTTTAAAACAGGTGAAACAGAAGTACAATGTAAACTCTGAGAGGCAAAGCTTTTATATCACAGGTCAACAACAATCATAAGCACTCTCGTTTGAGAGCAAAGCACCAGGTGAAAATGGTGGGGCGTTCTCATAGCAACCATCAATTGCCAGCTTTGCCCCTAGAAAACGTAGATGTGACAACAGACGTGCGGAGCAAACGGCGTCCCTCGTCTCACAGATGATTGTAAAGACGTGCTCCCCATCTGCTTCGTTGAAGGTGAAGGTTTGATGGCATTTGTTGAGCCAGAGTTCTCAGTCCCACCGAGGAAAAACAATTACAACACGACTTGAGAAACGTTTTGATGATAAAACAGGAGCTGCGCACTCTGTTGACAAATGTTGATAAAGTGTCTTTGACCACTGATTCATGGACAGCGCTAACATGGGAATTATATGTTACCATCACCTGCCATTACGTGCAAAACTGGAAAATAGACTACTGTTTTGCAAACCAAAGCTAAATGTGGTACCTAAGATCCGAACCCGAGCCGTCCTGCTTTAAGGGGATCTGGTATCCATATAACCGATGCTTCCCAAAAGGCGGGAGCTTGACTCTCTGCAGTCCTTTGATTGGTTGAAAAAACATTGCTTCCTGGCATAAAAACAAAGCAGGAATAAATTCTGTTTAGATCAACAGATTTGATTTTTGTTGATTTAAATTTCCGTTTAAAATGGCTTAATGAAGCGGCGCCCCATGAATCACCGCCATTCTCTTCTGTCAGTCGTGTTTTGGTTTTACTGTAAGGAACCTGTCGCTCTGCTGCGGCATCCGACTGATTCGCCACCTCTCAGGTACGGTTATGCACCGTTATGGTAGCTCCTGAAACATGTTAAAGTCCTACTTCGAACAAATGTGACCAGATGTTTAATTGGTTTTAATCTAAAAGTGGTGACTGAACGGTGCAGGAGAACGGTACAGAACGAGGCTTGTCACCGGCAGCCATTCGCCTTCTGTAGGAATAAGATTAGACTCTATTTAGACTTGGGAAGAGGAAGTGAATGTGTCATGACTACTTGGTCTTGTTTTAGGACTTAATAAAGTTATTTTATTGGATCTGAAAGGAAACACGGAGCCATCTCATCCAGTCAAACTCCTGCAAATGACACGTTTTAATGAAACTATAAGGTTGGACACCGTTGGCGTTCCCTCTTGATGAAGCTGTTTTTCTTTAACATACACTCAGCATCCAGCACGCCATCATTCCCTGTAACCAGTAACGCTTCAGCGATCGCGTCAGAATACTGCTGCTGATCATTAATGAACCTGTGTCATCGGTTTCTCAGGTCAACATGGAAACTGCTCGCTTCTTCAAGTCTGACTTTGAGGAAAACGGCTCCATGGACAACGTCTGCCTCTTCCTGAACCTGGCCAACGACCCCACGTAAGACACCAGCTCACTTTTTACCACGTCTATGGCTTATAATGGTAAACTTCTGCAGTCTTATGGATTCGCCTGGTATTTATGGAACAAATTATTATTTTATATGTAAACTGTAGGTTTTTTTTTTTTTACATGTACAGAAGATTAACGGTTAGTTTTCTTTGACCAATCAGCATTGAGCGTATCATCACGCCCCGCCTGGCGCTGACTACGGCAGAGTACCTGGCCTACCAGTGTGAGAAGCACGTCCTGGTCATCCTCACTGACATGAGCTCCTACGCTGAGGCTCTGAGAGAGGTACAGAAGCAGCTTGTTAGCATTTCTATCCCGCCCAGGAGGTTTACAATCTAAACGTAGTGTTTATTCAGAGTCTACATTAGAAATCCACAATGATCCAAGATAAGATTATTTATCACATTTTCCTCATAAAAACGGATCCCTTTCACTGCTATGTTGCTAAGAGACCTCTAGTTTCACCTGGAAATGATGACGTTTGACTTTCTGTCAAACTTTACACAGTTTAAAAATGTATTTTGTAATTTTCTGACCTTAAAAGTCCAAGTTTTTCCAGACTTGTTTGATGACACAGTGACACCTATCATGTGCATATCTGTAGCTGCTGCTGCCCAGCAGCATCCCGAGGCTGAGAAACCAACACTCTACAACTTTTACAACCAGGATGCGGCATAACTTTGCAGCAGAGTTTCACTTCACACTAATAAACTGTATATAAAAGATGGACAGAGCCTCCATGATGTCACTGAAGAGCTGAATTGAAGCTCGGTGGGCGGTTCCTACCATCGCCATCTTGGCAGGAGCATGTGTGTCGCCTCACCCCGAAAATACAAAAATAGGCAAAGAGGTGGAGCTGAGAGGGGACTGTGAGCGTCATGGTGGATGATTGACATCAAGCAAACTCTCACCTGCCTGTAGCTAAGAGCTAACCGAGCTAACCCGGAGCTAACAGGAACTAACTAGCTAATGGATTTAAGCGGGCTAAAGCTAAGTCACGTTTTTCTTACTAGAAGCAGGAGATCGGCTACCTGTCAATCAAAGGGACACGCCCTTAAATATGCCAAACTTCGAGATTAAATTACTTTTAAACCAGAGAGTTTGTGGCATTTGTGCTGCACTCTGCCTTCTTGCAGCAGGATTTTGGGAATCCGTCAATCAAAAGGCCAAGCCCCTAACTATGCCAAATTTCAAGATAAAATTACTTCTAGAATAAAATTCACTCCTCCCACAGTTGTCATGAAGGTAAACCTGACCTATTAAACTGAAAATGGATTTTTGTACCAGGCTGTAAACATGTTTATATCTGCTGTAAACATGTTTATTTCTGCCGTGAAGTTGGTCTTTTTAACATGGGAGTGACTCCAAATTTTTATCAGACATGCTCCAGTCTAAAACAGTGGACTATATTGACTCTCTTAAAGAGACACTGGTCCAGTATCTTGGTCAAAACTCTTTTGGTGAAATGTGGAGTGAAACACTGGATTTATGTAAACAAAGTCACATTGACACAACTCAGAGAAAACCAAAAAGATCAAGACAAATAACAAGGGTGCTTCAGGATGGTGTCATCCCCTCCACTTTGAGACAGCATGTAGCTCCAGATAGTAAGCACACTTTCTGTACATCTGTGTACTTTCCAGTTCTGGATAACATGATTGGAGAAATAGGAAGAAGATTTTCAAGCACAAACTGTAACATTATGAAAGGTGTACAGGCACTAAATCCACCAAGTCCAACGTTTTTGAAAGAAGAGGCTTTTCTGTTGGCGGAAGCTTACGGGTCGAATATTGAGGATCTAAAGCACGACGTTACATTAGACAAAGAGACTGTTAGACAGAAAAAAAAAAGGAAAATGAGAGTCCTATCACTCTGATGCAGTTCACTCAGTTTTTGGACCCATACCAAGAATGTTTTTTATGCGTTGTTCAGGTTGTGTAAAATAGCAGTTGTTCTACCAGTGAGCAGTGCATCCTGTGAACAAAGTTTTTCAACTCTGAGGCTCATAAAGAACCATTTGCGGTCTGCTATGACCGAAAAGAGACTGTCAAGTTTGGCTGTGCTCAGCATTGAATCAAAGTGCACTAAAGCTCTGGATCTAGACAAATTTGTAAAGCGTTTTGCAGAGCAACATGGAAATGGCCGCATTCAGCTGTTATAGGAGTGACAACTTCTTATTAATAAGCCTTTTAAAAGGTTACAATGATGTCCATGTGTAAAAATGTTTGTGTACAGTTATGCTTTTTCTTATAATTATCGCAATTATTTCAGCTACTTTACTTATATAAGTAATATTCAAAACCTTGTTGCAGTTAAACTTTACTTAAAATGCATTTATGTACATTATATTACATACATTGTATATTATATCTATGTATTTTTATTTTGAGGTGTGTGTATATGTATTATTTGTTTATTTAGGTATATGTTAAGACACCCAGACAAAAATAAATATATTCATTAATTAATTTATTTATTAATTTATTTATTTCGTTAATTTTATACACACACACACACACACACATATATGTGTGTGTGTGTATATATATATATATTAGTGTGCGTATATGTATGTATGCATTTGTGTGTATATGTATGTATGAACAGACACTTGCTGATATTGCCACCCCTGGAAAAATTGCTGCCCCTCCTTTGCCACCCCATTAATATTTTTCTAGATCCGCCCCTGCATGGGAGTCTGTGGAGATTTGCTCTGCTTTGGAGCCTCTAGTTGATGAAGGGAGGAACTAAGATTTTTTGCACTTCTGCATCGGCTTCACTTTTAACTGCCGGAGTTTGTTGCTTGTTCACACTAGAAAACACACTGGCTGTTTTGAACACACGTTGCTTATTCAGCAAAAACGCAGGAAGATTAAAAGAGATAAAGAGAGAAAACAAGAGTCATCATAAGATCGTCTTTTGCTGCCTGGAGAGAGCAAACAGGTCAGGTAGGATGCAAGATGGACGCTGAATTAGCCGTCGATAAGGGGGGCATGACGGTAAAATAGCACAAATTCTGTAGAGTGTCATAAAAATTGATGGTAATGTCCAATCAGCAGCAGCCAAAGATCAACACACGAGCTGAAAAGAAGAAAAATACTCATCCTCTGTGGCTGAACTGAAGCCAAGAAGATGTTTGATTCATGGTGGCACCAAAAAACAGCAGAGCTGGAGGTGGTTTAGTGAGGATAGCAGGTAAATAGCAGCATAGTTAACAGTAAATAAGGATTAAGTGTAAATATGTAAATAGTTTCTGTTGTGTGTTTGTTTCAATTTTTTCCTCCTGAAAGACGTGAGAGAATGAAGTGCAGATGAGAAAAGCCTTGTTAACTGTTGACCTGTGTGTTATTGCTCTGGAGGGCTGTTAGCAACAAACTGTTTTGTTCCTTTTGTTGCATTTATGCTGCTTTATCTATTGAAACGTTTATTTTACATCATTTTTGCCGAGGCTGAAACAAAAACATGGAGTTTTATACATTTTCAAAAAAGCAGCTTGGTGTTTTAAGCATGAACAACCAGATAAGCAGCTTCATTGATTTAAAACTTAGAAAAACCTCGTGACACGAGTGGGTGAGAACCATAGACTGTATATAAAGAGATGGGCGGAGCATCCATGACTTCACCCATAGGTTTCTGGAGAGCTGAATTGAAGCTCGGTGGGCGGTTCCTACCATCGCCATCTTAACGGGGCATGCGTGTCGTCTCGCCCGGAAAATACAAATATGGGCAAAGAGGTGGAGCTGAGAGGGGGGCTGTGAGCGTCATGGTGGATGATTGACATCGAGCAAACTCCGAGATTTCTGTAGCTTAAAGCTAACCGAGCTAACATGGAGATAACAGGAGCTAACCAGCTAATGGAAGTAAACGGGCTAAAGCTAAGTCACGTTGTTAACCGGCTAAAAACTGCGGTTGTTCTACGTTCTTCTTGAAGCCAGAGATTGGTACCTGTCAATCAAAAGGACACGCCCCTAAATATGCCGAACTTTGAGATTAAATTACTTTTAAATGGCGAGTTAGAAAAAAAAATTCAGTCCCCCCACAGTTGTCATGAAGGTAAACCTGACCTATTAAACCGAAAATGAATTTTTGAACCAGGCTGTAAACATGTTTATATCTGCTGTAAACATGTTTATATCTGCTGTAAACATGTTTATATCTGCTGTAAACATGTTTATATCTGCTGTGAAGTTGGTCTTTTTAACATGGGAGTCTATGGACATTTGCTCTGTTTTGCAGCCCCTAGTGGATGAAAGGGGAACTGCAGTTTTATATACTTCTGCATAGGCTTCACTTTTAGCCGCCGGAGGTTGCCGCTTGGCCAGAACTCATCTGATGTTATAGAATTAATATTTCTACATATGAGTTCTCCTGGGAGTTCGTCATGGGTGGGATGACAGAAACGTCTGAGCAGATGCCGATTTCAGGGTTTCTGTCTTTTGTTCCAAAACTCTACATAAACTATTCCAGTAAAGATGCAACTGGGGTTTTTGGTGACCGACGTGAGTTTGGAAGCAGGTCGGACTTTTCCCATCGCTGAACTGGTTAACACCATACGTGTTCGGAAGATGTCCATCTCTTCTGGACAACTCAACATCAGAATGATCTGCAATCTGAGTCACGTTAAAACCAGTCATGTTTGTTCCTGCAGAGCATGTAAAACCAGTGGTGTACTGGAAACGTGCAGAGGAGGAAGTTCTGCTGGTGATATTTGGCTATTTAACAATGTTTTTGGTTTTTTATTTATCTCAAACTGTTTGTCTCTTTTTTTAAATGAAATATTGTTTCAGAAGGTTGTTAAACATATTTATCTCCTGATCTTGCACTTCTAATAATCTGCAAGTGTGCTTCAAATGTATCTTTTGATCTTGGATGAGTGAATTAAACAGATTTGGTTTCTTTCTTCCTCTCCATCCCTCTGAGGAGGAGCACAAGTGATTTCCATGTGACTTCTGAAGAAGTGTGTTGTCACCATGTCTGGTTAATGAGGATGTTGCTGATTGAGCAGGATGTGCACACACATTCAGGACATGTGAGATTCACCAGCAGCTGGTTAATGACTAACCCGCGCGACTGTCTGATGCAGGTTTTTTTCTACCTGATAACATAAATTTCATTTGTCAGATGGAGTTTAGGATAGTTTGTAATAGGACTGCAACAAATGATTATTTTAATAGTCGACTAATCTGTAAATAATTTTTTTGATTAGTCACGATTATTTCTGTCCCGCCCACCATCTGTGCTTCCAGTTGACGCAGCTCTTTTTTACTGGTTCCAGTATGTTTTACCCCACTCTCTTCATCTGTATCATATGAATGTCAGCCTGACTCCCAGTCAGTCACAACATAATGTCCTTTAGTAAGTTAAAAGAACGACTCCTGAACCTGTTACATATTAAATTTAAGCTTAACAGCTTCCTACTAATTTATTTTTAAACATTCAAACGTAGCCATAGTCTCATATCCAAGCTGTACAGAATTTGCCTAAAAAAAAACAAAAAAACAATATAAATAAAATATTTTAACATCTTAATTTTTGTAGAATTGCACTGAAATGATTATTTACGTCTTGAAAAGCCTGTTTTGTAGGTAAACAAGGGCCAGAATCCTTTAAAAAGTTCCTGAATCCAAACAGTGAACCGGATCACCACCAACATTAAATCACGTCTTCCTTTTCACATTTCTAACGACTCCTGGAAACTCCATGAAAATCTATCCATAACTTTCCGAGTTATCTGGAAAACAAACAGATAAACGGCGGTAAAAACATGACCTCTTTGGCAGAGGTAACAACAGCACATCGCTACTCGCTAATGCTAACTTTGCCATCCAGAACACTGGAAACCATGACTCAGGGGGGTGCTTTCCTTCCAGATGCTCCTGCATGACTGTCGTGTTGCCGTGGTTACGCCAACTCTGCGTGGCAGACGACACATTTCACCTGTTTGACACTTTGTTTAGCGTGAAATATCCCCAAACTTTGGAAAAAGGTTGCACCGCCGGCAGTTTCTTCTTCGTTGTTTAAACAAAGACGCTGCACAAAATAACAACACTGCCCCCAGCACTTCCTGTGGTGCTTTGCCTCATTTGTTTGGTATTTAGAGTTCTTATACTGTCTGAAAAGCCGTGGTTGGTAAACGGCGTTAAGTTGCCTGGCGCAGCGTTTTATCACCAAAGCCGTTACATTTATAACGTGACGCGTCGACAATAAAATTTTGCGTCGATAAATTTTCATGGTCAACTTTGTCAACAAATCGCTGCACCCTTAGTTTGTAAACACATTTGGTAACTGAGTGGGTCTCCGTTCTGCTTGGTAAGGGTAGTTAAACTGGTTCACGGTGGCAACATGTCGAGTAAGTCTGAAATAAACTGTAATTCATTCATTCATTCATTCATTTTCTAAACCACTTATTCCAATTCAGGGTCGCGGGGAAGCTGGAGCCTATCCCAGCAGTCTGTAGGGCGAAAGGCAGGGCACACCCTGGACAGCTCGCCAGTCCATGGCAGGGCAAGGCAGGAAATAAACTGTAATTCAAACATTAAAAACATGCTTAAATTTGACTCGACATGCTTTGATAAAGGTTTAATAAACACTTGAATCTCCTCTGAAGACACAGGTGTAAACTCACAAAAGTCCAGCTAACAGAGAGGATAATGTGTCTTTCATTACACTCAGGAGCATTTGAACTTCATTATCATCTGCTTGACCTGAAAAGGGAAGCCCCCCCCCCCCCCCCCCCCCTCAGCACCACCCTGCCCCTCTCCTCCCTTTCTCTTACTTTGCAGAAGTCGTGGGGCAGCTCCCGCCTCATTGTGTCTGTAATATTCCTTTTAACGCTGCACAGTTAGCCGTCTCAATGCGACCGCAGCACAATGGAAGTCTGAAAATGGTGCACGTGCAGTTGGCCGTCTTGTATTTGCTGCCTGTAACCTTGGTTCATGTATGGCTGCAGCAACAGACAGTTGTGCCTCGGGCATCTTGATGGGTAGTTGAGCCCAAACAAAGAGCCGGGGCATTATCATCTTTTTCTTCTGTTCCCATTCACACGTGAAGGTTGAGTTATGCATTGAATCTGCATGTGTGGAGCGCGCCGCCTCCCCGTCAACCTTTGAATCTTCCCGTGAATGGGATGCATTTTGCTTTCCTGAATTCACTCGACTTTTTGAACAAGGCTTTTGGTCATTTCTGTACAGGATGTGAGAAGAGAAAAGCAAGGTTTCCAACCAGCTGTTTGCCTCTTTGAAGCATAATGAAGCAGTCGGCGTCGCTCAGCGCTCTGGAGGGAAAAGCGTTTATTAGAATTTTTCCCTTTATAAACTTTTGTTCAGTAAAAAGGCAGAGTTAGAGCAGGTCTAAATGAATCTGAATATCTCTTTTCTGATCTACAAACCTTCCACCTCAGTCTGTTTGGGAAGATCTACAGCACCCAGCAGTGAATATCCATTAGCCTTTATTTTTTTTAATAAAAGGTTATTGAAGCTCTAAGTTGACTCCCACCAACCCTGCAAATGTAGGTTAGAATTTGTTCAATGTGTTCAGAGCAAAACTTAGTTTCTTCTTTGTTGGAAAAGAGAATTTTCCATCAAAAAACATCAATAAAAACTATTTTTAAAGAAATATGAATGGTTTGAAAGCTTTTAGTTGCTGCAAGAATCTGGATTATTTTTCTCTGAAATTAATTTCCCTAGTAGAAATTTTGATTAAAGTCAATACTTGATCAGAAAAACTCATTTAGAGCCTTGATTGAAATGCAAACGGTGGAAAACCTCTGGACATACAGTCCACAGCTGGATGTGGACCACTTTCTTTTCTTTCTGAGATAAAGAGTGAAAGAGAGGTGTGAAAGAGTGGAAACCTTCTCCCATCAGGACGCAGGTTCCAGGTGCCGAGTTGTAGGACAAAACGTTACAGGAACAGTTTTGTTCCATCTGCAGCAGTCCCTAATAAATTTTAGGATTTTAAATCATTTTTATTTATTAATATAACTATTTATTGAATTTTGACTTTGCGAGCCATGGTGAACGACAGAATGTCTGTTTATTTTATTTATTGTCTTCTGTGATACTAAGCTTGAAATGTATAAGAAATCTACCTACGGGTACAACTAAAGTCACCTGAACCTGCATCTAACTGGTGTTCTGATCGATCAGGATGTGCTCGACTAATCGACGTGTCAGAACGTCACAAAGTCAACGTTTCTGAAAGGGGATTGGTGTTTGTTTGGGGCAGGAGGAAGGTTATGTTCCACCGCGCTGAGACATGGTTGTGATGTTTACAGCCGTGTTTCTGGTGGAAGAAACAAACCGGAGCAGGAACAGAACAAAGTGAAGTAGAATAGACTTTATTGTTGTTGTGCTGTTTTAATGAGGTTGTTGTCAAGTGGCAACCTCTGGCGGTTAAAAGTGAACCCTATGTGGAGGTGCATAAAACTGCAGTTCCCCCTTCATCCACTAGGGGCTGCAAAACAGAGCAAATCCCCATAGACTCCCATGTTAAAAAGACCAACTTCACAGCAGAAATAAACATGTTTACAGCCTGGTTCAAAAATCCATTTTAGGTTTAATAGGTCAGGTTTACCTTCATGACAACTGAGGGGGGAGTGAATTTTTTTCTAACTCGCCCATTTAAAAGTAATTTAATCTCGAGGTTCGGCACATTTAGGGGCGTGTCCTTTTGATTGACAGGTACCAATCTCCGGCTTCAAGTCCGAAGAACGTAGAACAACCGCGGTTTTTAGCCGGTTAACAACGTGACTTACCTCCGTTAGCTGGTTAGCTCCCGTTATCTCGGGGTAAGCTTGGTTAGCTTTTAGCTACAGAAAGCTCGGAGTTCGCTTGATGTCACTCATCCACCATGACGCTCACGGCCCCCCTCTCGGCTCCATTTCTTTGCCCATATTTGTATTTTCTGGGCGAGACGACACACATGACGCTGCCAACATGGCAATGGTAGGAACCGCCCACCGCGCTTCAATTCAGTTCTTCAGAAACCTACGGGAGACGTCATGGAGGCTCCGTCCATCTCTCTATATACAGTCTATGGGTTCTCCTACCATCATATTGGTGTCAAACCAGAATATAGAAAATATAGAATGAAATTGTGGGTCAATAAAATACAGTTTGGTGTAAAGTACCCAGTGCAGGGACAAGTTTTACCTGTTTTTTATTCACTGAGGGTGGGGGAAGGGATGGACCACTGGCTGTTTGCGGCTCAAGTGGTCCTGGAAAGGTCTGGAGGTGCGGGACCTGATTGATCTGAGATGGCGACCAAAGGGCAGCAGGTCAAACAGGTGGTGGGCGGGATGTGATGGTTTTTCTGAGGGGAGCAAGGGGAGCAACTGGATTGTCCTCTGGGGAGGGCAGAGGGCAACCGCTGATCTTTTGGCCAGTGGTAATAACCCTCCACAGAGGCTTCTGTCCTTAGAGGTGAAGCTGGCGTACCACCCACCCACCCGCTCCACCGAGCAGCAGTAGAAGCAGATCCTGGTCCAGGTCGCTCGGCCTCAGTACTCTGAAGTCCAGTAGCAGTTGCTGGTCTAACATAAGTGATGAAGCTAGCTTACCAGTTTTATCATCATGACGAAGGAAGAAATATTTCAGTTTAAGAGGAAAAAATGATGGAAAATCACTGTTTTTTGTTGTTTTGTTTTTTTTTTTTATAAATCGCCCGTTTCAGATAAACCTGAATTAGATTAAACTGAATCGTAAGGCAGAATTTGGCTCATCTGGTAGAACAGCTGCTACCAAGGCTGCAGCTCACGGTCTGAATCCTCTTTGTTTTCCCTTCTGCAGGGCCTTTTTGACCTCAGGGACCAACTTTACCAGTACAAAGTGGTTGTCAAAAATAAGGCCCTTGGGCCTCATCCATCCGTCCGTCCATTTTTTTAACTGCTTAGACCAGGGTTGTGGGAAGCTGGAGACTATCCCAGCAATCATTGGGTTAGAGGCAGGTACACCCTGTACAGGACGACAGTCCATCACAGCGCCTTATGAAATATTAAAACTGATCTCACTCTTTGTTTAGTTTGTATTCATTAACTAAACCAAGTCCACCTCCAGTTTAACCATTAAATCTTGTCAGACACGTAGTTAACCAAAGATTAACAAAGATTTACTGAGAAAATATGGAAATTTGATTAAAAATGATGCACTAATACATTTCAAATAAATGAATAGAAAAAATGGATTTTTATTTATTCAAGTAGAAAATGTTTAATTAAACTGATGCTCATTGTCTTTATAGCTTTATTCTTTTTTGTTTTTATGAAAAATTCCACTGACTGTTCCAGCATTAGTGGTGGATAACGCTAGCTAGCACCTAGCTAGCACCTAGCGTTACTTCTTATATAAAACTGTATCAACTGGATTGTAATTGTGCAAGATGTTTTGCCTTTTAGGGTTTTTTTTTTTTTTTTTTTTTTTTTTATAGACTATTTTCATCATAACTTTTCTTTTTTTTTTTTTTGTTTTAACTCCTGCGTAACTAGCTGAACTTTGTCTTCTTAAATCAAGTTTGGTGAACAACTGACCAACGCTTTGGTGCCACCAAATGGTTGGAAGCTGCATTACAACTAAATTTCTCAGAGATAACAGGAATATTTTTTTTACTGTTTTCTTTTTCAACTCCAAAACTAAGAGGTGTTTTGTTGCCCTGTAGGTGATACTCAAAGTCTAAGCGTGACCCCATGGTTACAAATCACTTACCTCCTCTCCAATAGACCGCTAGACCCCACCATGTCTCAGAAGTAAGAGAGTATAACCAACACAAAACGCAACACTCCCGTTGGATAGTGATGTTACGACACTAATCAGTTTGAACCAGCCTGATTAAAGCCTTTACACACCTACTCTGAATGTTTCGTCCAAATAATTCGGAGAGCTGTGAGGGCAATGGGAACGTTCATCAGTCACAAAATTCTGTCCAGAAATTTTGTGTTTTTTTTTTCAAACTGAGGTATAATTTTTTTTTTTTATAGTCGACCAATCAGAGAAGGCGTGTTGACTGATAGATCTATGCAGGCGTCACTGTTGCTGCTGTTGCATTCAGACTTTGTACCATCATGGCCGAGCGTCTTTATTTCTTCTCTGCTTCTTAAAGCAGATCCTCCAACTGTCCCCCGGACGTCCTGAAGTTCGTCCTGAAGCGGTCGTGGTCCAGCTTCAGATCCTGGATTAAACTATAAAACTCTCCTCGTTCTCTCCTCTCTAGAACAGGATGAACTCGGTGCCTCTTTCTGTCTTTTCTCCTGCAGCATCAACATGCTGTTGTCGTGGCTTGATGTAGAATCCACCTTGTTAGCTTGGTTTAACATTTTCATCGTTTATTCTCAACTTTGCATCGTACTTGGTATGCATAGACAGAAATGTTGATAATTCACCTCCGAATTATCCGCAGTTTGGTGTTGTTTATTGGCATCAGCCCCAGTGTGTAAAGGCATTTAGTCAGCTTACAGATTCTGCTAAAACCATCTGCTAACTGGGGTGTTTGCAGAAGGTGTGTGTAGGACTGTGACTGCAGCAGCGCTGTTATCCCTGCATGTTTTACTGTTCTCTGTCTGGTATGGATTAGCTTGAGTTAAACATGAGTTAATGCGCGGAGCCCCGTGGTGGTCAGAGAATGAAATTAAATGTTATTTTGAGGCCATATTTGACGTCATTTATCTTAAAGTAAACATCGTTAACATAGTTACGTTGTTTCATTTACACATTTGAATAATTTCATCTGTATATTTAGTTTATGTGCAAACAACTTAAAACAGATGAGGCCAGTTTGATCTCAGACAAGGTACAGATTCTGGGAGGTTTTCTCCTCAAAAACACATCAATTCCCCTGAAAACAGGATTTGTGAATGTTTTCTTTTATTTTTTTTATTTTTTTTTATTTTTTATTATCTCTTAACCCATTACAGGGTCAGGCATTTTGAAAATGCCTGAAAATGCCTTTTACTTCTCAGCCTCAAGAAACTAGAAACAGCTTAAAAATCATTGGAGGTTAAACCTTCAGCTTTTAGTGGAAGGTGGCGACTCTGCCCTCGTATTCATCAGTGTTTAAAAAAATAAGATAATTGTTTGCATGGTTTGAAAACTGATAAAAAGCAAATGCATTAGGAGCAACAGGTTACATACCAGCAGCAGGCGGATCTCTCCACATGGTTCTATATCTCATGGATTATTTGTAAATTCTGTATTACTGAATTAAGTCTGCTTGCATCTCTACAAACATTGACTCTGTTCATGTCCTCACTTCTCATCGGATCATTTCGGCAGGTTGAACCCAGAGAGGATTTCTACAGCAGCAACCCTCTGTTGGGTCAGATATTAAACTAATTCACAAACAGAAACAACTCAAATCTGCTTGTATTTACCTAATGCGCCTGAAACAGTCAGGAAATATTTAGTTTTAGATGGATTTATCGTGATAAATGGGAGGTTTGGGTGTGTAATCAATACATTAGAGATGGAGCTGGGAGAACTTCTTGGTCATGTGACTTTCCTCAGATGAAAAAACTTCAATCCAATTCAAGCTTTTCTTCTTAGTGCGATGCATTTTCACTGCCTTTAATTTGATTTTATGATTCATATCCTTAATTTTCTGTTATCACACTAATTTTTCATCAGTGATCATAGATAATAGAATTTCATCACACTCATTTGATTAACATAAAATAAAATGGAAGAAAAATGTTTTCAGTGCATTTCCACAAGACAGCAGCTTCAAGGGCGGAATGTGGTCTTTTCTGGCAAACATGCATAAAAGAAAAGGCTAGCTTATTACTTTAAATGTACGCTTCTTGTGTCTCAGAACCTAAATGTGAATCATTTTGCAAAAGGTTTGATAATAAAATGAATCACTAAGTGTGTTTCCATAACAACCAGAATTGCACAAAAGCTAAATATCGAAATAAAAAACACTAATGGAAACACGTACCTTTTGAAAAAAAGTCTGAAATATCACTAAAACGTTGTATGCTAAGCCTGATAAAGTTTCAGCCTGATATGATTAAATCTGAAAACGGAGTTGCTTTAAATATGACATGCTAGTAAAAGGCCAAAATTGCAGAGAATTCATGCTTTAATTCAATTCAACGGCCTTTCTGTAGGTTTTCACATAAAGGTGTGTCCATGTTTCACACATAGTGGGGAATATTTTCTTCCCACTACAAATTATGGCTGGGCGATTAATCGGATTTTAATCTCATTTACGATCTGAGTTTCCAACGATCATAATAAAACAGTGCTTTTTTTTCTCCATCTGTCTTCAGCTGCTAATCGAGCGTCTCTGGCGTTGCAGCACTGTGCTGTAAACTCCTCCCACAGCCGCTTTGCTTTCATTCAGACACTGTTGCCAATTTGGCGACTTTCTCGCTAAATCTGGAGACTTTTTTTTGTTAAAAGCGACAAATCTAGCAGCTTTTACTGGAGTTATTAGAGACTTTTCTGGTGTTTTGGCGACTGACTTGAAGGCACATATTGTTCTGCAGTTACTGTAAGGAAGGAGCAGCGGGAGCCTCTCCCGTCCTAAAGCACTCCCAGGCGGCCAGTCTCAGTCGGCTCCGGCTGCAGGTCAATGTAGAATAACTGCAGTAGGTTGTGGAAGTTCACCTAAACATAGTTTATATTTATCCATTCAGTTTACATCAGTATTTGCACTTTGTTGACAAAGCTTTATGTTTGTTTTCTAAAATCTGTTGAATCCTAAAGACATTGTTTAATGTTAAATAAATTCATGTTGTTAAAGATAATTGTGTTAAAGAATCTCAATTTCAGTCAAAATAATCATGATTATAATTTTTGCCATAATCGATCAGCCCGACTACAAATCCACTTTGGAACCAACACAGAGTATTTTACCTGTAGTAGGAAGATGATATGAAATGCTGTCTTTTCATCCGGCTTTGGCTCCACCATCGGAGCTCGCCAGGTTTAGAAATGTCTGCGACTGATTGAGAAGAATACACTGGCCAGCGTTGTAGGTTTAACCCCTCCCCCCCCCCGTCAGGTCTCTGCTGCCAGAGAAGAGGTGCCGGGTCGGCGAGGTTTTCCCGGCTACATGTACACGGATTTGGCCACCATCTACGAACGCGCTGGCAGAGTGGAGGGAAGAAACGGCTCCATCACCCAGATCCCCATCCTCACCATGCCCAACGACGGTGCGAAATGAGCGACCGACCTGAACATTGTCTCCTTTCCATGGGAGGATATTGTTATTAACATGTTGGCGCCTCGTTGTGTGTCCCAGACATCACCCACCCGATTCCTGATCTGACGGGGTACATCACAGAGGGTCAGGTCTACGTCGACAGGCAGCTGCACAACAGACAGGTATCCTCCGTCCTCGCTGACACCTGGAGGTTTTCCTACTCGACGGAGGACTTTTCATCGACTAAACTGAGCCCTTTTTTCTCCAGATCTACCCTCCTATCAACGTGTTGCCTTCACTGTCCCGTCTGATGAAGTCTGCCATCGGTGAAGGGATGACCAGGAAGGACCACGCTGATGTTTCCAACCAGCTGGTAAGTAACCTCATACAGTTCAGTGGTTTACAGAGCCTACAGGCATGTTAACAGCAACCTCTCCTCCTGTCCAGTACGCCTGTTACGCCATCGGAAAGGACGTCCAGGCCATGAAGGCTGTGGTGGGAGAGGAAGCTCTGACTTCTGATGATCTGCTGTATCTGGAGTTCCTGCAGAAGTTTGAGAAGAATTTCATCGCTCAGGGTAAGAAAACACTGAAGGAAACCCCCCCCAGCTTGTTTCAGCAAAAAGGCTTCATGATTCACCTTCTCGCACATGTTCCTCTCTGTTTTTACATGAAGCAATGATTCCATAAAACCAGGGAATAAACCTTCCCGGTGTTTGTTTTAAAGACAAACAGAACCTTGTCTGTACTTCTCCATGAAGCTGAACAACCAGTTTTACCCAGTTCTTCCATTTTATTAATATTATAATAATCATAAATTTCAGTTAATTTCAATTCAACTTTATTTGTACAGTACCATCCCACAACATCATCTCGGGACACTTTAAATCAGTTCAAGCCAATTCATAACAAACAGCCTAGTTGAGGAAAACAACATATTATAAAGTCTTGACTTTGATTCAGTCCCTCATCCTGGGCTGCATGAGGCGATGGTGGGAAGGAAAAACTCCCTTTAACGGGAAGGAAAACCCTCCATCAGAACCCGGCTCAGAGAGGGCGGTCGTCTGGTTGACTGGTTGGGGTGGAAAGGACAGGAGAGAAAGACCAGCATGAACATTTTTCTGAACCACCTGCAGCTTTGAAACCAGTTTAACTTTAAGTCACATGTTAACACTTTGAAAAAAAAAAAAAAAAAAACCTGATTGTGCTAAATGCTAACTCTTTCTATTTTAGTTTAACTTGGTTAAACTAAAGTTTTTAAACCTATTTTAACTAACTTCCTCTTCAGTTTAACTCTAAGTTACATGTTGACTCTTTAAAGTGTCTTTATGATGTACATTTCAGTCTAAAATATTTTAATATGGAAGTCCAGAAGGGCAAGAAATAATGACGCATTTTCCACAAACTCATTCATTCATTTTGTATTGATCCTCTCAGATCAGCCAGAAACAAGCGAACAGAGAAAGCTCCGCCCCATGTCCTACGCAGGCTGCGTCTGATTGGTCAACTGCTAGGAGTAGTTATACTAAGCAGTGAAGGTGGGCGTGGCTTTCTTCTCGTAATGTGCACAACCTTGAGAAGATGACCAATCACTGAGTCCCTCCCCTGAGATGTCCCTAAAACAGAGCGTGTTGGAAAACTCAAACATACATTGAGGTGAATAAAAAACGGCGCTGCTTATATGTCTGATGAATATTCAACACTATAACACTGTAGGAAGAATTTAGTTTCATAGATTCGCTTTAAAACAAACCTGATTGTGCAAAATGCTAACTTCTTATTTTACTGGGCACAGACATGTTAGATATTTCGATGTAGACGTCAGCTTATCAATATCCAGGTTGTTCTCAAGATACAGTGAATTATTTTCACCATTTTTTTTAAAACAGCCTTTCTGAAAAGGCACAGCTCCTTCTGCTTCCTGTCGGGCTGAAGACGGGGCGACCAAACCCCACACAGACATGGCCAGTGTTGAAGAACACCAGAGGGAGGAACTTAATAGTTTATGACATCATAAAAATTGAGATTTTAAAATGAGCTGCTTAGACGCTTAATTTTAAAGTCCACTAAAAACTAATTAGTCCTGGGGTTGTGTTTTTTTTTTTTTTTTTTTTTTTTTTTTTTTTTTTTTTAATAGAAGTTTGTTTTCTGTTTGTGATTTAAAAGGCCTCACGAAACAATTCCAAGCACTTAGAAAAGTGATTTTTGCATGCAGTGTCCCCTTTAACAGTTTGTTCCTGGAAAATAAAGTTCCTCATTTTCTCTCTGACTAAAGAAAGTGTGAGACGGTTTAATCTTCATGGTAAAAATGGCGTTATGTTGTGTTGAATTTCTGCTTTTGAGCATGTTTGGATTCCCCAGAAAACCGTCATCACAGCTGTACAAGGCGAGAAGTGGGAAGGGAAGGAACTAACAGCATCCTTAAATATGTCCCGGATGATGGAAAACCCAGACTGCCTGCTTCAGTTTAACAAACTGGGTTGAAATCACGACTCAGAACTGTAAAAATGAGTTTTCAGGACAGCAGCTAGCGCCTATTTTAAGTCGGTGAAGAGTCCGCTGAGCAAACCCATAACTAGCTATGTCGCACATTTCTTTACTTCCTCATGGCAGCTCATAAAAATGCTCACGCATGTCCTCGCAGCACATTCACATCACCCTCTTTTATTAGAATTCGAGTCCGTTTGCTCAGAAAGTCCATTTCGTTTGTGGAAATGTGAACCTGCCAAACGAATTCTGATTCGGATCAAAGAAGCGCCTCGGCCCGGCTGCAAACGCAGGTCTCGGCCCGTTTCAAGCGGACTATGAAACAAAGTGGATTGTGAGTTTAGGGCACTTTCCACCTCGCTTGGCAAGCCAGACTCCCGCTGTACCAGCGTAGAGTCTGAGGACTCTCTCGAGTGTGACCACAGACCGTATATGAAAGATGGACGGAGGTAGACGTGAAGCCGCTCTCTGACCCAGACCCTGGTCAGGCACAACTAACCATTATACCAACAAACATCCAGTTCTGTGTGCAACATCAGTAATAAAATGTTACTTAACACACGTTAAATAAAACCTTTTATTTTTACACAATTTTTTACAAAATAATGAAAGTTTGTCTAATTTTTTCCCCAATTTCATTTGAGTCATTTCATTTATTTCTTTAACAGATTTTTTTTTTTCTTTTTTCCAGGTTTTGTTTTACTTTTTATTTAAAAAAAGAAACAAAACATAACAAAACAGCATTTTCTTAATTTTTTTTTTTTTTAATTTAGTTTATTTTCTTAATAGTTGAATTTATGTATTTATTATTATTACTATTTTATTATCACTCATCATTGATTCCTGTTTTCTTGACAAAAAGTACATTTTATTAAATGTATTAAATGTGTGGTTAAACTGAAATATTTCCTGGATCTTCAACGTTTGCAGCCGACTTTTTAAAGTTAAATCAGATTTTAAATGTGGGATTGTAAACGAGCCTTAAGACGCCTCGCTGGGAAATCCCGGTGCAGGATCTGAAGTCGCGTCTGGGTTCGTCGTTGACGATAGAAAATGTTTTTGGTTGTTCAAGGTCAGTCGTCAGCTCCAGTTCTTTGTTTTGATGCAGGGCTTCATCTGAAAGGACAAAGAGAGTCAGTAATGAGTCCTCGTCTGGAGCTTTGTGTCAAAGTTTGATCTGATTTTCATTCCGCCTTTATTCTAGAGATTAAGAAAAAGTTTTTTTTTAATCAAATCCAGGAATTTATTGATGAATTTCTGACTTTCTTCCAGCTCCTGTAGCAGGCGATGCTGTCTCTCTTTGTTCTCTCCATATTTTCACATTTTAATCTCCATCCCTCCGGTGAAAAGGGTTTAAACTCTTCAGATTATTGATCCAAATGTGTGTGTGTTCAATTAACTTTGGTGTGTTGCAGGAATAATTATGCTTCCTGATTAAATCTTTCTACATTTTTTTGGTGCGATTTGATGTGAAAAAGGTGT
This sequence comes from Telmatherina bonti, assembly GCF_933228915.1. Classification (NCBI taxonomy): domain Eukaryota; kingdom Metazoa; phylum Chordata; class Actinopteri; order Atheriniformes; family Telmatherinidae; genus Telmatherina; species Telmatherina bonti. The sequence goes on from NC_136629.1 coordinate 11,261,958, forward strand.
CGAGCTCTTCTCAAAGAGGTCTGGTTTTTTTTCTTGCTTCCTGTCTGAAACAGCATCCCAAAACAAATGAAGTACGTCTTCACAGCTGCAGGAGCTGCATGTGTCGCCTGGGACACGCGAGATTCCCAGAAGCGTCAGGATCGGGTCGCGTTACTGTGTAGATTGGCTACGTTTACATGAGTTTTAATTCTGAATAAAGTTTAATCCACTTTAAAGAGATGTAAAACCACCATGTAAACACTTAAATCCGAATGAAAAAGACAATTTATCTCCATTTTAAATCCGAACTGATTCATTCCTCCATCATGTAAACCTTTGTTCCGCTCCGTACAATTAATAGTCCACTGCATAGGGCTACACTAGAAAATGGGATGAGCACGATACAGGGTCCTACGTAGGGAACGGGGTGGACATTCGGACACAGCCTATAGGAAGAAAGAAAAATAAAACCACCTTCATCTCCATGGAAACTAGCGAAACCTTCATGGTTCATTTCAAACGGAGGTAAAGTCAGGAGTCACATTAACAGAGTTTTTCCTGGTGTCTGCACATGTCCACTGGGAACCAGTACAGCGGGGCTAGTCCAGAATAAACCAGCCTGTTAACGTGACGTTCTGCTTCCTTTAGGTCCGTACGACAACAGGACGGTGTACGAAACCCTGGACATCGGCTGGCAGTTGCTGCGAATCTTCCCCAAGGAGATGCTGAAGAGGATTCCTCAGAGCACCCTGGCTGAGTTTTACCCCAGGGAGTCTGCTGCCCGTCACTAGACCCACTCAGAGAGGCTCTGGTTCCAGTCCGGTTCCAGACCACCACCCTCACTTCCAGCTGCGGGAACGTCGCCATTTCACTTCTTTGTGTTTGATTCCTCCCCTCCCAAACGGGCAGATATCTGCCCCAGTAGGTGTGTGTGCCGTCATGTATCCGTGTTCTGAAGTCATCTTTGGAAAACGTCTGTGGTTCTGATGCAACAAAGTGAACATATCGTAATCATTTTAGATCGGTATATTTATTGAGGTGTGTTACTGCTTCATCTTTCCATCCTGATTTTTCCTTTTTTTAATAAATAAAATCCATCATCCGCAGTAAGACAGCGGTTCCGTCGGTGTCACTGGTACCAGCTGGAAGGGATTTTATCGTCACCATCTTTACTTCCCATCTGCAGTATTTTATTCCTCTGTAGCTTCTTGTTTTCTCGTGTCGGCATGAAAAGATGGAAATAAACCAAGCAAGCAGAGATCAGATGTTAAATGTACTTTTTTATGTTTAATTTGGGCCTCCTGGTCTCCACTCAGAACATCATGGATGTTTACATTGTTTATGTTTTGCTGATGAAGAGGACAAAAATATATAAATATATATCTGAGTATATGAGACATTCCCAGCTGTCTGCAGAGACAATTTCTTTGTTGTGCAACCATCTTGGTTTTGTGAGTGTTTGTGTCCATGAATAAATTAAATTATATGAGAAAAATCGTTTCTTTCTGTATTGAATCACCTTACTTTACACCTGTTCACACAAACGTCTAATCAGCCAATCACATGCCAGCAACTCTGCATTTAGTCATGTAAAGATGTTGAGTTACGACCATAGACTGTATATAAAGAGATGGACGGAGTCTCCGTGACGTCACCCGTAGGTTCCTGCAGAGCTGAATTGAAGCTCGGTGGGCGGTTCCTACCATCGACATGTTGCCGGCGTCATGTGCGTCGTGTCGCCCGGAAATTACAAATATGGGCAAAGAGGTGGAGCTGAGAGGGGGGCCGTGAGCGTCATGGTGGAGGATTGACATCGAGCGAACTCCGAGCTTTCTGTAGCTACAAGCTAACCCAGAGGTAACAGGAGCTAGCCAGCAAGTAGTAAGCGGGCTAAAGCTAAGTCACGTTGTTAACCGGCTAAAAACCGCGGTTGTTCTACGTTCTTCTGACTTAAAGGCAGGAGATCGGGTACCTGTCAATCGAAAGGACACACTCCTAAATATGCCGAACTTTGAAATTAAATTACTTTTAAATGGGCGAGTTAGAAAAAAATTTACTCCCCCCCACAGTTGTCATGAAGGTAAACCTGACCTATTAAACCTAAAATGGATTTTTGAACCAGTCTGTAAACATGTTTATTTCTGCTGTGAAGTTGGTCTTTTTAACATGGGAGTCTATGGGCATTTGCTCTGTTTTGCAGCCCCTAGTGGACGAAGGGGGAACTGCAGTTTTATGCACCTCCATGTAGGCTTCACTTTTAACCGCCGGAGGTTGCCGCTTGGTTACGACGGGAGACGAGCGGCCGAGTGAAAGAGTCAAACCAGTTAATAAAAACCATTAAAAACAAGAAAGGACCAGAACCCACCACCTATTTCTAGTAGACACTTTAGTTTACTAGAAAAAAAGAATACACACACACACACACACACACACACACACACACACACACACACACACATATATATATATATATATATATATATATATATATATATATATATATATATATATATATATATATATAAAGTTCATTTAAAAAAAGAAAAAAGGATATATACATATATATATTTAGGTGTGTGTGTATATATTTATATACATACATATATTTATATATATATATCATTTTCAAATATTTTTACAATTTACTATACAATCTTGAAGTATCTGCAATGTAGAATGAATATATGAATATAGAAGTAAACTTCAAGTATACATTTTCAGTAAAAAATAAAAATACTTATACTTGAATGACACTTTACCTTCCAAATACCTCCACATGGTTTGTTTGATGGTTTTGTTAGGTAACTGCATGATAAGCTGAATGTTGCTGCAGGAGGAGTTTGAGTCAGGTTGTTGGAGCAGGGATACATGGAAAACATTGTGGCCCTCTAAGACTGGAGCTGGACCCTCCTCTACGACCTAAACAGTGGAGTTCCAGTGAAACCAGCAGACCTGCAGGATGACATAGTTCCTTCAGGTGTGTCCCAGACGTCGCTTCCTGTTGAACTTTGGACGGAGACTTTCAGGCCATGGCTGCAGAGGAGCTGGAGAAAATAAGGCTTATTACAGAGCTGTCTAACAGAGGTAATGGTGACGATCCCCTTCTCCGTGTGTTTTAGTTTAACGTGAGGAGTAGCGGCGGTCAGTTTACATGTTTGCTAACATTTCACTGAGAAAGACTCCTCAGACTCCTGCGTTTTAGCCCAATCATGTCTCAGCTGGGTGGAGTTTCCTCCTGACTGGCATGACTGGATCGTTGCTGTTCAGACTGAACTCCACGCTGGACACTTCTAGAATATGACCGACTTGTGGCTGAAGTCTTCTTCCTTCACTCTCGTGGTTTTTCCAGATATCTGATCTGCTCCCCCCCCCCATTATCCACGTCTTCCACAGATTTCTGTTTTCAGTAGCGAAACCTAAAATACTCAAATATGTTTTATGCTCTGTTCAGTTCATCATCCACAAGTCCAGTTTGTCATTACCGTGTTCATGTAAACCAGTTCATACAATAATGATCAAGCTGGAAAGCAACGGATCCCCCATCTGCAGCTTCACGAGGAGACAGTGGAGAGGAAATCCTCCACCAGGACCAGGACCAGGAAAGGAAACCTCCTTAGGAACCAGGATCTTCCTGGACCAGTTTGGAGTGGAGAGGACAGGAAAGAGGTGTCACCGAGCAACATGACTCTAAACCAGGATCCTGCTGGGAAGGAAGAAGAAAAACGGAATTGAATGACAACAACATCAGATGTTTCTACATGGAGATTAAAGAGAGCAGAGAGGAGCCCAGTGCATCATGGGACGTCTCCCGGTGCATCATGGGACGTCTCCCGGTGCATCATGGGACGTCTCCCGGTGCATCATGGGACGTCTCCCGGTGCATCATGGGACGTCTCCCAGAGCATCATGGGACGTCTCCCAGCAGCCTCGGCCTACAGCAGCAGGACTAAAGGGATGGATCAGGATCACCAAGCCAGACCTGAAGAAGATTTATCAGGAAGGAAAGTTTGGAGATGATGTGAAGGAAGAGAGGAGGTCTGGTTCCTGAAGCCGGAAAGGGATCTGCTTCCTGAAGCCGGACCGGGATCTGGTTCCTGAAGCCGGACCGGGATCCGCTTCCTGAAGCCGGACCGGGATCTGGTTCCTGAAGCCGGACCGGGATCTGGTTCCTGTAGCCGGACCGGGATCTGGTTCCTGAAGCCGGACCGGGATCTGGAAATAGGTCTTCAAGTGAAGACCTGTAGTTGTGAAGGATGTCTTCATAATTACAGGGTTGTGTGTATGATCGTGGTCTCTACAGTAAGCTGAGACGTGTGAGATCACTACAGAAGAGTAATTTCACCAGGAACACAGCAGAACATGGAAATGTTTTCTCCTCCTGGAAGAAGATCTCTTTCAGTAAAACGCGGAGGACAGACGGACAATTCATCTGCGTGAGGTAGTCGTAGGAAGGAAGCCGAAGACAGGATATGATAGGAAGAGTGAATGCATAGCTATAAAACCACCTTCATCTCCATGGAAACCAGCAGGACCTTCATCTCCATGGAAACCAGCAGGACCTTCATCTCCATGGAAACCAGCAGGACCTTCATGATTCATTTCAAACAAAGGCAGAGACAGAGGAGACACATTAACAGAGTTTTTAGAGCTGAAATCAAACATTTGACCATAAAACAGCGAATGTTAGACGTGATGTCTGATTCTGGCTGCTGGTTCAGAGTCTCTGTCCCACAGAGACGAGACAGAAGTCTTATTGATCAGCAGAGACTCTGCTTTTAGATGACACCTTATTGTGTGCAGAAATGATCAGGAGCTCTGAAGTGGACAGCGATGCTCTCATGTTTTCTGCTCAGGGTTTGAACTGAGTTTTCTATGCTAGTTGGGTCTTTTAGCCGAGTTTCTCCCCGCCATGTTGCTATGCTACATGTTAGCATTGCTGCTTCCTGGTGTCTGCAGGCGTCTTACTGCAGGACCTCATGCTGCATCCTAAACAGATGTGTCTGCGATGAAGATGTTTATTGTGTATTTATACAAGGTAAAGTCATAGTTAAACAACAAACAAACAAAATGAAATGACAAAAAAAAGACCAATAACAGTTTCTGTTTTTATTTTTTCCCCTTAAACCTGGATTAAATTCTTAAAGTGGAAACTAGACGTACCGCCTCAGAATGATTAATCAGAAATGTTTCCTCATATTACTGGACATCCAGACAGCTGCGTCGCTGCATTACTCATTTCAGTGACACGGAAAACAATCACATGCTGGCAGACTTTCCAGCTGACGCTTTTTCCAAACAATATGTGGATTCAGGGTTCTTTACTGTCATTACGGCGATGAAGATGGCTTACTGGCATCCTTTACTCCCCACAGCTCTGCACGAGTATGAAGACCTGCAGAAGAAGAGTGAGGCAGCCGCCATGGAGGTAAGAGTTCTGTTTCCTACCATCTCTGACATCTCTTCCAGTTTGGCTGCTGATAATCTGAACATCAGCTGGAATACCAGTAGCAACGTGATATAATATGCAGTAAAACCAGGTCTTAAGGCAGCTGAAGCAGGAAACTGGAACAGCAGGTTGCTCTTCTTGGCCTCCAGGTCAGCTCTTCTTGAGGAGCTTGTGTGTCTGGGTCTGGAAACATCCGGTTCCCGACACAGTTTTAGTTGTTGCTGTCTGAATCATGTTGAAGTTACACCTTGAGATGCAGAATCTCATGTTATGTTTTTCCTCATCTTGCATGAAAAGGTGCTGTGCTGACATGGCGGCTGCCTCAGGCCTTGTCTACACGTAGCCGGGCTCTTTTAAAGCCGAATGTCTTCCCCCCTACGGCCAGTAAAAGAAATAAGTCCACATAACCTCGTTTTTCAAAAACAAATCCATCCAGACATGTCCACATAACCGCGTTGGTAAGCACAACCATAAGCATGTCAAACCTTTAGGCGGCGGTAGCGCCCCTAATCCTATCCAATCAGAATAACCTTCTGTCTCATGACGTCACTTCCACAAAACACAAAACATGCCTCCAACGTGATCTGGTTATTTAGCGGAAAATAACTGTCCTTAATGTCGTCCTGCTGTTGGTAGTTTATGTGGAGCGGTATCTGAGCTTGTAGAAATAAACACAAGCGGCTGGACAACAGATAACGTATTCAGAGTTTTGAGGACGTCCATGCTGAAGTAAATGTAAAAGAGTCCATGTGTTAAGTAAGTGGTGTAACTATGGGTTTTATTTTGAAAAGGCCAGACAGGAAGTCTGCCAAGTATAACATATACCAGTACAGTACTAGAAAGTATACTAACTTAATACTTCTCAGGTCTAAATTGGAACATTTTTAGTTTATAAAAGTATATTTTAAGTATACTTCATAAGGTAATTTTAAGTTTACAGAGGTACACTTTCAAGTATAAAACAAGTACACTCTATATACTTCGAGGTGGATATTTCTAGTCCACACTTTAGTTCGTGGAAATATACTTTAAGTACATTTTTATGAATTTTGAAATACAAAAACATGATACCATTTTACTAATTTATTTATATTATAATACTAAGCATACTTGTAAGTTTGATCAGCATACTATTTTAACATACTACTTGTTGTTGGTGAACGTTTGACGATGCTGACTAATAATAAAAGATGGCGGCTGTGCCAGTTCTGCAGAAATTCTTTGTGTTCTTGGTTTATAGATCATAAAAGTATGAAAGCATAAATAAGACCCTCAGTTACATAAACAAAGGTCAACATGTGACGTCATGGCATTTCCTGTCGCAGACGGTCACTTTTAAAATCCCAAACCTCCTGGTTATACAAATCCACATGCAGACATGTAAACGGAGTATTCACACATCTTCACTTAGGTCGGAGGTTTTTAAAACCATTGGTTTTGAGTGCATAAATCTGCGTTTTGGTGTGGATGACCGGCCAAATCGAAGAAAAATATTTTTGTTTTGTGAGATACCTGCTACGTGTGGACAAGGCGTCAGCCTGCCTGGTTCTGTTCATGTTTATATGTATCCTGTTTGTCCAGTCTTGGACGGTTCTACTGGAAGAATTTTGTTGTGCCTGGATGCTGGTTCAATGACAAATAAATTACTCTGTTTCACTGATTCGCAGCATTACTGAAGGTTGAGGTAAGAACCTCCAAATGCAATGCAGGCAGTCCTCGTGATGCGGTAACAACAGCTGTTAAAAGTTCAGCTAGTATTGATTAAATACTCTGCACATCCACAAAGTTGTCCAATCTGACTGGTAATTACTGCATGGATGAAGGCAGGTGTAACGTTACCTGCCTGCTTCGACCAATAACCCCCGGCTGCAGCCCAGAAAATGGGGCGGGGCTGGATATTGGGCGGAGTTGTATGTTAAATGGGCGTGGCTGGATGTCAAATGGGCGTGGTTAGGTTTAAGGTTAGTGTCAGGGTTAGGGTTAACAGTGACCATTTAGAGGAGAGGAGAAACATGATCCAATCAAAATGTTGATGAGGCGGGGTTGGACATCCAGCCCCGCCTCATTCCCCAGTCTTCATCCAAGACCCTCTCACTTCCCACATAAAACCCTTCTGGACCAAGCAGGATTTATTTTCCTATAATGATCGGGCTTTACATTATCCCACTTTTCATGCGCTTACTTAACAAAACCTGAAAGCAAATTGTATAACATGTGGAGGTATTTGGAAGGTCGTTGGTAGCGTCCCGCTTACAGCAACAGATGATGCTAGCAACATGTTCAACAGAAATGACCATGAATGACAAAAATGTGAAGAGTCATGCTAAAACATATAGCAGGGATCAGCTACTCTGGTCCTGCAGGGGGGGGGGGGGGGGGGGGGGGTCCTGCGGGTATTGAATATTTCCCAACTGCAGCACAACTTCTTGTTAAGATAAACAGTTCTAGTCTGTTCATGACCAATTCCTTGAAATCAGGTGTGTTGCTGCAGAGAAACTTCCAACATCTGCACAAAACTGTCACTCAACAACCGGAGTCGGTGATCCCTGACAAATCGGAGAGCTTTTTCAATTCCATGGAATTTTCTGCAGCTTTGTAAGGAACCGCAGAAACCAACGATTTACAATAAAACAGACTTACCTGCACATGTGACCTCACATGTTATGCATTGTAGAAGTGTAGAGGAGTAGGAAGTGGAGATTCCTGCTGGCAAATATAGTGAAGTAAAAGTCAGAAGTATCCAATGATAAATGTACTTTAGTACAGACACAAAAAAACATGCAGCAGTAAAGTAATGAAGTACTTGTAATCCCACCAGTTGTTTAACCCAAACCGATGCAGAGAGCAGCTTCTCAGCGTGTGGGACGACGCATCCTGGAGAAGATGTTAATCTGTTTCAGAAAAGTCAAGCAGAGGAAACATCTAAATCGGGGATCACCAGCCCCCACTGTCCTGCAGGTTTTAGATGTTTCCCTGCTGCAACACACCTGGTCTAGGCTCAACAGCTCTTCGGCTGCTTGTGGTCACGTTCTGCACAAAGACCTGTTAATCTGACCAGTGGCGATGTGTTGTGGTGAAGATGTTGCATGTCTTCCTCAGTGCAAGAAGCTGGAGGAGGAGAGAGACGAGGCCCGAAAGAAACTCACTGAGTTCCAGCAAGGTGAGTTTATCTTTCACACCAGCCATTAATTCAAGTCAGTTCAGCTTTACTTCTACAGCACAACTTCACAACAACGTCATCTCACGACACTTCCAGCCAGTTCATAAGAAACAACCTAGTTAGGGAAAACCAACAGATTGCATCGGATCCTGAGCTGCATGAGGCGACGCAGTGGGATCTGGTTCCATAAAAGGGGAACCTGATAGCCGAAGGATCTTCCTCCCATCGTACTCTTAGAGACTCTGGAACCACATGTAGACCTGCAGTCTGAGAGCAAAGTGCTCTGTTTGGAATAAATGGAACTATGAGATCTGAAGTGGAGCTTGGTCATGGAGAGCTTTATATGTGAGGAGAATTTTAAACTCTATCCTGGATTTAACAGGGAACCAGTGTAGAGAGGCTAAAACTGGTGAAATATGATCTCTCCTGCTAGTCCTCATCAGAACCCTCGCTGCAGCATGTAGGATGAGCTGGAGACTTTTCAGGCATGTTCAGTACAGAACATTAACCATCTTTTCTTGACCATAAGCTCATTTAACCTTTAAAGCTTGACCCACAAAACAGGAGATTTTTATATGTATATATATATATATATATATATATATATATATATATATATATATATATATATATATATATATATATATATATATATATATATATATATATATATATATATATATATATATATATATATATATATATATATATATATATATATGTCTTGAGTATATATTTTATAAAGAAATAAACAGAAATAATTTAGTTATTGGGCTGCACGGTGGCGCAGTGGTTAGCACTGTGGCCTCACAGCAAGAAGGTCACTGGTTCAATCCTTGGCTGGTTTGGTCAGTGGCCTTTCTGTGTGGAGTTTGCATGTTCTCCCCGTGTATGCGTGGGTTCTCTCCAGGTACTCCGGCTTCCTCCCACCGTCCAAAGACATGCATGATAGGTTAATTGATTACTCTAAATTGCCCCTAGGAGTGAGTGTGGTTGTTCGTCTCTCTGTGTGGCCCTGCGATGGACTGGCGAGCTGTCCAGGGTGTACCCTGCCTGTCGCCCAAAGCCAGCTGGGATAGGCTCCAGCTTCCCCGCGACCCTGAATTGGAATAAGCGGTTCGGAAAATGAATGAATGAATTTAGTTATTTTGCCCTGTAATGGACTGGTGACCTGTCCAGTTGTACTGCTCAGTTCCAGTTCTGATAATATCTTAAAACCATTATTTTAATATATTTATACACTATTTTGCCAAAAGTGTTCCCTCGTCTGTCTTAACATGCAGATGAACTTTAGTGACATCCCATTCCTAATCAACTGGGTTTGGTACGACAGCTTCTGGTTTACTGGGAAAACTTTCCACAAGGTTTAGAAGCGTTTATGGGAATTTTTGACCATTCTTCCAGAAACAGATTAGTGAGGTCAGACACTGATGATGAACCAGAAGATCTGGCTCGCAGTCTCCACTCTGATTCACCCCAAAGGTCTTCTGTCCTGCTGAGGTCAGGACCCAGTGCAGACCAGTCCAGTCTACCAGACTGACTCATCATGTCCTTATGGAGCTTGCTTTGTGTCCTGGTGTGCAGCCATGTTGGAACAGGAAGGAAACATCCTCAAACTGGTCCCATAAAGTCTGGAACATGAAATCTCTCAGAATACAGAAGCATTCAGAGTTCCTCTAACTGGAACTAAGGGACCAAGTAGCTACTGGAGAACAACCCCACACCATAATCCCCCCCTCCATCAAACCTCACATTTGGCACAATGCAGTGAAACAGGAACTGCTGTCATGGCAACCGCCAAACCCAAACTCACAAGTCAGATTGCCAGATGGAGAAGCAGGATTAGTCACTTCAGAGGACATGTTTCCACTGCTCTGGAGTCCAGTTTCACACATCCGACGCTTTGCTTTGCACTTGTTGCTGTTTGGCTCTGATGCAGCAGCTCGCCATGGAAACCACCAGCCTGTCTCGCCACTGCTGTGGAGCTAACCTGAAGAACAGGTTGAAGTTTGGAGGTCTGTAGGTGTTAGGTTGACGTCAAGTGCGTGGCATTCACATGCGGACTCGGCTCGGAGTTCCAAACAATACTTTATTTGCTTCTTTCTGATTTTGGGTTCTTTCCAAGGCGGATGCAGGGGATAGGTTAGTCGGCAGGCAGACAAGCGGGGAGGCAACCCTGGCGGGCAGAGAGGCGAGCAGGCAGGCGGGCAAGCGGTAGGGCAGCAATCGGGCACACAGGCAGGATCTCTGACGGGGGAAAAAACACACAGGTTATCGATCTGTGATTCACACAGGGAAGAATCTTTCAGGCCGAGAGTTGTACCGCAAGGCATTCAACAATCTGGCGACGAACAGCAGGCTGAGCAGGTCTTAAATAGTGCTGTCGCTGATTGCCCAGATGAAGGACAGGTGCTGGTCCAGGTGCCAGGATGCCAGACACGCCCACCAGGGAATAGGACCACAACAGTAGGGACTGAAGGTTGGCGACCTCTGGTCCGCATCTGTTGACCTGCTCTGTCATTTTACATGGTGACCACTTCCTGTCTGAGCTGCTGTTGTTCTCAGTCGCTTCAGCTTCGTTATAAAACCACTGACTGTTGACTGTGGAGGATTTAGTAGCGAGGACATTCTCCCACTGGGCTTGTTGCACAGGCAGCATCCTGTCACGGCACCACGGTGGAAGAGCTCCTCAGAGCAACTCATTCTTTCCCAAATGTTTCATAGAGACAGTCTGCATCTCTAGAAGCTTCATTTATTACACCTGTGGCCTTGGACAAACACCTGGATTCAGTTATTTTCCTATTTGGCAAAACAGGTCATTTAATTATCATCAACTTTCTTTAAACATTAAAAGACCAAATAAAACCAAAGGTTTCGTGGAAAAGTAAATGTAAAACAGGATTTTGTAGACAGCATGTAGCAGCATGTCTCTTTTTTTCACCGTGTGGTTGTTGCCCATGTTTGTTTTGTAGACTTTTCTCACAGACCTGGACACTTCCACATATTTCTGTCGCTGTAATAACAGTAAATCACATGTTTACATAAGCGTTCTATTAAAATCACATTCACGTTAGAAATGATTCATTATATTCAACCAAAAATGAATCATGTTAAACTCTCAAATGACATCTTCCTACAACAGTCATCAAAGCAAAACATTGATGCTATTTATTTGTTTTCTAAGAGTCTTATTGTTTGTCTTTGTTTGGTCTTAATGCTGCCAACAACAACACTCCCAGCAGGCCTCCATCTTGCTGTTGTGATACCAATATTTTCTTTGTTGAGTCAAAGACGGCGTCTGTGCCGACGGCTGCTTCTAAATTAATAACAAAATGATCACATCAATCAGTATATAACGTGGCTTTTTGCTTTGCTTTTTGCTTTGTTTTGTCATTCTAACAATAAGAATGTAATGTAATAATATCTCTGATCCACGAGAAACGTGCTGAAAACTCAACTGAATTCAATTCATTATAAAAACTTTCTATATGATTTAGATGTCAACAGATTCTATGTGTTGGTAAATTTATGATATGAGGATGTAAATAAAGGAGAAATATCGGTTTCTCTGGTGTTTTGGCCCGGCTTCACTAAGTGCTTTTCCTTTCAGCGCTGACGCTTCGCCGCGGCCACTTTGCCGCAGACAGGAATGGAAATGGGGCACCGCATGTCAAAAGATGGAGCAAATAGTTTGTCTTTGTAATGGTGACAGTTGTGTGGATTTTCATCTGAATAAATCTGGCATGTGCTCCTGTATTCGGTGATTTTCCAGCCAAAACACATATTGTGTTTGACTTACACATTAATAGAGGCTGCCTCACTGTGCCAAGCAGCTGCATATTAGGACCTATTACGTGATTTCATAGCTCTTAGAAAATTGCTCCTATTCACAACGAAACGGCCGGGGGTGGGGCTGCAGGGTTGTTGGGGTGGGGGTGGTGGGGGGGGGGGGGGGGGGGGGGGGGTGGGAGGACAGCAGAAAAAGCCCCCAACACACAATCATGCCTTTTCAACCAAAGATGGCAAGGTTGATGACAACATGACCATTGTGTTATAATGATAACACCACAAAGGCATCTGCCCCCCTCATCAAGGCTTTACACAGGCTGCAGATACAACTTAATTCACTGCTCTGTTGGCGGCGCTGATACCATTATGCAGCACGTCGGCACGGGGGTAATCACTGTCTTTCCTGAGAGCAAAATGAAAAAAGACAAGCACAAAAAAAAGAGAGAGAGGGGGGGGGGGGGGGGGGGGGGGGGGGGGGATGGAGTGATGATGATGGGAGGCTGAAACTTACAATTAAGACTTCCAGTTCTGTCAGAGCCCCCCAGAGACTCGTGTTCGTACACTTGCAACACTTCCAGCGCTGTTTATTTACCATGGCTGCCAGTAATTATAATTAACATGTCATTTAGTTGGAGGCGTCCATCGGCGGGTTGCTCAGTGTGCTCACGGTTTACTGACATGGCCAGATAGCAACGGAGGAGAGGTTGAGGATGGAAATTGGCAGCTAAGTGCTATTGAATGACTGATGTGGAGGGCACCAGAGGAACGTGGATATCGCCCGGCACTGGTCTTCATCAAGCTCCTAATTAGGTGTCACTGGGGGGAAGGAATTGCCCACAGCAATGGCACTAATGCTTAATTTCTCCCCTGCTCAACCACAATGTTTAATTAGTTAAGTGGCAGGCTATTCTCCGGAGATGCCATTTTTTTCCCCTCCTACCGAGGTGTGATTGCAGCTTTAAATAACATTGCAGCATTTTGTCATTTTATTTATTATCACAAAGGCTTTGTTCAGCTGTGTTTGTCAACAGTTTTATATCACCAGCAGATCAAATATGTGGAAAGTTATCGGTAATAATTAACTTTTAAAACTCTGTTAGATCCCCGAGCATCATCTCGGGACTGGTAGCGTGTAACTCTGCAGGATGAATTGTGATGGATAAATGGTGTCAAACTCAAATATACAATGGGCAAAAATTTTAAATTTGACAAACTCATGGGCCCACACCGAGCAGTAACCTCTGGCGGTAAAAGGTGAAGCCTATGCGGAATTGCATACAACTGCAGTTCCCCCTTCATGCACTAGGGGCTCCAAAACAGAGAAAATCCCCATAGACTCCCATGTTAAAAAGACCAACTTCACAGCAGAAATAAACATGTTTACAGCCTGGTTCAAAAATCCATTTTAGGTTTAATAGGTCAGGTTTACCTTCATGACAACTGTGGGGGGAGTGAATTTTTTTCTAACTTGCCCGTTTAAAAGTCATTTAATCTTGAAATTTGGCATATTTAGGGGTGTGTCCTTTTGATTGACAGGTAATCGACCTCCTGCTCCTGCACAAAAAAGTTCAAAAAGTTCTCACACACTTTATGTGAGGCTTCAAGGCTGTCAGATTGGGGGACATTAAGAGAAGCATTCACCAAATTAAAGAGAGCACGTGGGTTGTGCCTGTTAGCAGTAACCATATCAGAAAAATATTTTGACTTGGCTAATTTTACACATTTCTGATATCTGTGCAGACTGGCCTTTAACATTTGAAAAGAAATTTGCAACTTATCCTTTTTCCACCTGCGCTCAGCTCTCCTGCACTCACGTCTCGCAGCGCAAGTGGACTCATTTAACCAAGGCTCAGATTTAGGCTTTGCCCGCCTAGCTTTTAGCGGAGCCACACTGTCCAAAATAGACACACAGAGCGAATCAAGACGAATTGCAAACTCATCAACGTCACAATCACAGCTCAAAAAATCACTAGATAAAATGGACTGGTTAAAGGCAGCGGAGAACTGAGCCGCAGTGGACGAGTTAATGACACGACAGAGGCGCGCAGGAGCGCACGGTTTATCTGCGTTACACAGGAAAGGCACCTTTCTGGAAATATGCTGCATATCTTTACAAAAAAACAAACAAAAGTGATTTGATTTCAATTTAAATGAAAAATTTAGATTTGATATCAATTTAAGTTCTTGTTTAAATCAGATGGTAAAGAATTTAAAACAGGAGCTTTTAAATGAATCTTTTACAGACAACATTAATGTACAGAAGCTTGTGTCTAAAATATAGATAAAAACATAATGTAATGGTTTCTAGATCTCATGCAGTGTTGAAACTGATAGATTTATTGGATCATGAGATTTGGAAATCACTGAGTAATGTTTGTATTTGCATTTTACACAAAGACGCAAATCCTGCCTGTGTGTGTGTGTGCATATAGTTACTGGTGCTTATCAACTTTATTTTTATGTAAAATAAACACTTTAAATGGCAGATGAGTGCAGAGCTGTTGCTGTGGTTAAGTAAAGACAAATTTTTCCCTTCACACAAGGTTGAGTTCAACATCACATGTAGGGTTTTTATAAAAAGCTCACATCCACTCCATGTCTGAACTTATTTAGAGCTTTTATTCACAGGTTGCTGCTCTACACTCCTTTCCAACATGTATTCAGTCTACACTTAATACACATCGGCCCTGATGGAGGGAAATAAAAAGGTAGGGAGATGTTTGGAATAAAGGATATACTGGTGAAAACATTTAGTTCACTTTCTTTACAACCAAATCAAATGATTCATGATGGTGACTCACCATAGAGGTTACTCACATGACACACAAAAGCAAACAGAAATGCACTTCAGTATTAAGTGTTATGGCACTCTTATCTCAGTTAACTGCAGTGGAATAAAGTCCCATGTTTGCACGTCCTTCTGCAGAAAGTTACCGTCAGGTTTCCATCACGCTGAATGGCCATGAGCTGACATTTTAAGTTCTTATATTGGTACGGATGCAGTCTTTCAGAAGAATTTTACTTGCTGCTTTTCAGTTTTTGTTGCCGTTCTTACATTGGTGAAGGTTACGGATTACTTGGTTTCTGCCCTTTCTCTTCCTGAAGTAAATTTGTTTTTTATTTTAAAGTTGGGTGCTTTTGCCTGCACTAGATGACTGTCAGAAGTTGTCACCGTGTAAAAGCTAATCCAGCGGCTCCATGTCTCTTAAATCCGTCATCATTAACTAGCACCTGTTGAATTAGCATTAACTAGCTTAGCAAACGTCACCTGTTGAATTAGCATTAACTATTTAGCAAACATCACCTGTTGAATGAGCATTAACTAGCTTAACAAGATGGTGATGATTATAATTTGAAAATGACTGTAGAATAGATTAACCAAACTTTGAATTTCTTATTGAGTTGTTACTTCCTGGAAGCGACGACTCAGTTTGACATTTCAGTTCACAGTTCTGATTTCAGCCCAGAAACAGGCCACAAACAGATGCTATCTGTTTGCTATATCTTTACAAAAAAACAAACAAAAGTGATTTGATTTCAATTTAAATGAAAAAATATTCCATTTATTTAGATTTAAAATAAATTTAAATTTTTAATTAAATCAGATGTTAACCTGAATCAAGAGCTTTAAAATTAATCTTTTACCTACAACATTAATGTAGAGAGTTGTTTTGGAATTCCAACCTTTCTGGAAATATGCTGCATATCTTTACAAACAAATAAATGATTTTATTTCAATTTGAATGAAAAATTCAGATTTGAAATCTATTTAAATTCTGATTTAAATCAGATGGTAAAGAATTTAAAACAGGAGCTTTTAAATGAATCTTTTACAGACAACATTAATGTACAGAAGTTTGTGTCTAAAATATAGATAAAAACATAATGTAATGGTTTCTAGATCTCTCTTAAATCCGTCAGCATTAACTGGCATAAAAAAAATGTCACCTGTTGAATTAGTATTAACTAGCTTAGCAAATGTCACATGTTGAATTAGCATTAATTAGCATAACAGGCATTACCTGTTGAACTAGTATTAACTATTTAGCAAACATCACCTGTTGAATGAGCATTAACTAGCATAACAAACGTCACCTGTTGAATTAGCATAAACTAGTTTAACAAGATGGTGATGATTATAAGTTGAAAATGAATGTAGAATAGATTAACCAGACTTTGAATAAACTAGCATAAATAGCATAAACTAGCTTAACAAACGTCACCTGTTGAATTGGCAGTAACTAGCTCAACAAATGTCACCTGTTTTATTAGCAGTAACTAGCTTAGCAAACATCTCCTGTTAAATTAGCATTAATTAGCATAACACGTGTCACCTGCTGAATTAGCATTAACTAGCTTAGCAAATGCCATCTGTTGAATTAGCATTAACTAGCTTAGCAAACATCATCTGTTGAATTAGCATTAACTAGCTTAGCAAACATCACATGTTGAATTAGCATTAATTAGCATAACAGGCATCACCTGTTGAATTAGCATTAACTAGCTTAGCAAACGTCACCTGTTGATTTAGCATTAACTAGCTTAGCAAACATAACCTGTTGAATTAGCATTAACTAGCTTAACAAATGTCACCTGTTGCTCCGCCTTAAACTGGACGGCAACATACTTAGAATTACTTAGGATACTTAGAATTTAGTGTCAGATTAATGACAGTTCGACCAAATTTATTGTGTTAATTTTGGAAATCAAATCCAATGTTTGCCCTGCCATGACAGAAACAGTGGCTCTGATTGGCTGGTATTCTTCCACTGTCCCTCTCCACAGAGGAACAGACAGTGGCAATCTTCATGAAGTAAAGATCTGTGACCTTTACATTCATGTTTTACCCAAGCAGTAACCTCCAAAATGAAGTCTATGTGGATGTGCTATAAACTGTAGTTCCCCCTTCATCCACTAGAGGCTCAAAAACAGAGCAAATGCCCATAGACTCCCATGTTAAAAAGACCAACTTCACAGCAGAAATAAACATGTTTACAGCCTGGTACAAAAATCCATTTTAGGTTTAATTGGTCAGGTTTACCTTCATGACAACTGTGGGGGGGAGTGAATTTTTTTTGAGAAGTAATTTCATCTTGAAATTTAGCGTAGTTAGGGGCATGTCCTTTTGATTGACCGGTTCCCAGTATCCTGCTGCAAGAAGGCACAACCGTGGTTTTTAGCCAGCTAACCGGGTCAGCCTGGTAACTCTCGCTACAAACAGGTTGGAAATTGCTCAATGTCAGTCATCCACCTCGACCCTGACAGACCCCCCCTCTCAGTTCTACTCTTTGGCCATTTTTGTATTTTCCGGGAGAGACGACACATGTGACGCTGCCAAGACGGTGGGAACCGCCCACTGTGTTTCAATTCAGCTCTTCAGAAACCTACGGGTGACATCACAGAGGCTCTGCCCATGTTTTCATATACTGTCTATGGTTTTGCCTCAGTTAAGGTTTCCAACCGTTTCAACAGGAAAAAAATGCACCGGTCTTTCCAGACTTCCTCACCATTATTAAGAAAACTGTTCAATTCTCATCTGTTGTACTTACACATCCACAGCAAAAGTTGATGGTTTCGTTCTGTTTTTTTTTTGGCTGGATCAGTTTGAAAAACCATTGAAACCAACTCCAATGTATTACAAAGAAATTAGTACTTATTTACAGGGCTGCTGCTAGCCATTTGGGGGCCCTGAGTACATCTGCTTTATGGGGACCCTCAAACACACTTCTTTCTGACTTTTTTTTTGGCATAAATTTAAAGACAACTTCAGTCTTACTCAAAATGACTAAATATTACAGAAATTTTAAATGACTTTAACCATTTAAATGCCAGTTTGGTTTCAGTTTCAATTTGAGGAGTTCATTGCCCTCAATGGGAAACTTGATTTAGAGACAGGTTCTTAAAAAAACACATCACACAAAACAACAAAAACCATGATTTCAACACTTTAAAAAAAAAGTTAAAAAAAAAAACAAAACATAAAAAACACTTGAATGAATATTCAAATAAAATGTCACGAAGGGGACAAATTAAAACACTAAAAAAGATAAGTTATCGAATAAAAAAAAACAAACCATGAGGCTATTTAAAAATATAATGGCACGAGTAACAAATGAGTTTTTCTGTCTGTCGGTCCTCAGTCTGCTTCCAGTTCAAAGTTCTTATGTAGAGGGTGGTTCTGGTTTCCCACGATGCATCTGGCCTTCCTCACTACCCACTGCTCATCCACAGCAGGCAGTGAGGACTGTCGGAGGCCACCTTCACCACCCTGTTTAGTTCAGTGGAATCTTGTGTTGGGACACTTCCAAACCAAGAAATAAAAGATAATGTTCAAACAGATTCAATAATAGACTTTAAAAAAAAGAGTCATAATTATTCAGATGTTGTCATTGTTATCCTCACTTTTTGAGACAAAAATGTCCCAATAAGTCTAAATAAAAAACCTTCATCAGTCTGATAGTTATTACAAAATATAATTATGAACAAATTGACAAAATGTAACGATGTGATGTTGCGTGTTCTCTTTAGTTCCTGGTTTCCTGCTTTATTTTGTAGTTTTTCTGTTTAGTTCCCTCATGTCTGGTTTCCTGTTTTGCTTTCCTGTTCGTTAGATTCACCTGGTCTCATTTAGTTCATTCACTTCACCTGTGTCTCGTTTTGTTCATGCATATTTAGACACCTTGGTTTCTGTTCCCAGTGCTGGTCTGTTGCTCATGCTTGTGCTTTTGTTGGCATTAAAATTCATCTTCATTCTGCATTCCTGGCTCCCATCCTGCATTTGGGTCTGCAACACCACCTCAGTGTGACAAAAAATGTCAGTACTGTTGAATAGTGTTTAACGTTCTGTAAATATACTCAAAATTTTAAATTCAGCCATATCAGCAGTAGTTTAACTGAATCTCTTAAATGAAAAAGTAAAATCCTAACAAAACATTTTTATTTTTTCTTTATGTCTTGGTTTCTTCACCACACGCATAATGAAATATAACATGCAACCTTATGTTTTAGTTCCTGTGATGCTTCAATATCTTGATTCTTGACATTTCTAGAATCAGAACCACTTCATTTGTCATGTTTGTGCAAATAAACAAGGATTATGACTCCGTTGGAAAATTTACGCTCAATTGTTCTTAAATTAAAACAAGCAAAAACACAAAGAGAGAAAGAGATAGATAAAGAAACATAAAAGCACAGTAGAAATAAAGGAAAGCAGCGACATACAAGCAGCAATGAACACTGGTTACTGGTTATTCTCTAACTATGAACATGGTATCTACACAGCATTGACAGCGATTACAGGTCACATGCACGTGTGCAAGATGTGCTTCAGTGTGTATTTTTGTTCCTGGAGGAAGAAACTGTTCCTGTGTCTGCTGGTTTTCTAGTACAAAGCTCTAAACCACCCACCAGACGGGAGAAGTTTGAATAGTGTGTGTGCAGGGTGTGAGGGGTCTGCATAGATTTCTCTGCATGTTTTTTGCAGCATCTCAGATGAAAACAGATTCATGTGGACGGCTCACATTTGTGAAGACAAAAAGCAAAGAGATGACTCTTCAGTGTCACTTTAACTTTCTGACTGAGCTTGTATTACTGTGGCCAACGTCACTGAATCGTCATGTTTGGCCCCGTTTTATTTCACTGGTCAACATCAGAAAATAAAATGGTTTCTCTTTGTGTTTCCTCTAGTGTCTCAGATGGTCATTGAAGAGGTCAGTGCCATTCAGGAGGACCTGGAGATCGAGAGGATGTGTAGAGAAAGCGCTGAAGCCCTGGCCTCCAAGGTAACGTGAAGCAGCTGTCTGTCTGACTTACTGGTTTATAACCAACAGGACTAGTGGAAGTGAAATGACTGTGGTCAGTATGTTTCTGAACTTTTCACACTCCAATCAGAAACGCTGCTGCTGCCTGATGCTTCTGTGTTCTGAAATTATGCCGAACTCTTCTGATTCAGAGCATATTTTCTTTTCTTTTTTTTTCTTATTTGGACTCCTTCCTCTGAGTCTCTGGGAGTCTTTGGGAACTGGGCACACTGTGATTTAAAAGCCAGCTGGAGCTGAGATTACCACTAATCATTTCTCATTCAGTTTCTGCACAGTAGCCCTCAAAGTGCACCTGAATGGACCAGATCCCGGGCGGTGGGAGTCTGATGGAGAATTATGATGAAGGTTGACATTTCCCCCACTGTTCTTTTAGCCTTAACTTGTCTCTTTTAAGATGCCTCCAGATTAACAGAAGCTGTTGCTCGTGTCTGCAGGTGTAAAATGTAAACAGCCCAGTTTGTACTGGGACAGTTTGTTTACTCATCTGAGCTAGCGTAGCATATAGCAGCCTCACTTTAATTCACACTGGAACTACTGGAGCAGACAAAACACAGTAAACGTTTTGAAAGACTTCTTTATCTCTTCGGGTTCTTAAAACTCTTTTATCACAGCAGGGCATTAAAAAGTTGATTAGATATGTCCCAGTTCTTCCTGTTGATCCTCATCCTCGTGTTGCTTTTGAGTTTACTCTGCATCATTTCAGCAAGACTCAAGTTCCAGTAAAATAAGCTTGGTCATATTTGCATTTTTTACACTGCATGTAGGTGATGAATAAAAATAAAAAAAAAACGGGAGAAAAAGACAGAAGATATATAATATATAGATTTAACACATATTCTGAAACATCTGTATGAATAATAGTTGTTACATAAAATTAGTGTTGATGTTAACATCATTATTGATGTTATATGTGGACTTTGTCCCTGATGGAAAAGTGTTTTCTACCGGCCGACTGGACTCCTGTTACCTAGCGTTGGTCATGGCACAACTGCACAAAACACAACATAATACAACATAATGCTGAGCAAAATACATATGTCGATGTTCATATTGATGCATTAATGCATATTTATTTATTGGAATCAACGAAGTTTGGTCTTAATGTTAAAATGATGTAGAAATGGGGTTAGGGTTTCCAGTTTTCCCTGAAGGACGGCATGTTGCTGCCATTTATTGCCGTTGTCATAACGATCATAATCTGATAACTGGGAGTAATCAGATTACACAACTGACCTGAGCCGATGGGTCTTCATCTCCTCATCGTCTCACCGTTAGCAAGCTAACATGTGAGTGTTTTGTTTGCTGCTGGACACCATCATGCTTTAATCCTCTTCTTTCTGGGGCAGAAACCAGGAATCACATTGTGTTCCATTGGATAAATTTTACCATAAATTTATGCCAAATGTCTCAGAAACTGCATGTGTGATATATGTCACGCTGGGTTCTTGTGGATTACGCTTTTAATTTCACATGTCGCTGTGATTCAGTGAAACTGCTGACATTGATCTGGATTGGGAACTCTACTGTGAGAGCATCAAACCGTGTCCTTTATTATGAACAATTTTGGTCCTTTCAGGTAATTGTTTTTTTCATCTTCATCTGGCCGTAATTATGGCTGTGTTGGTGCAGATGGTACAGTTCTTTATGATGAAGTCTCTTCACAAACATCAGTATCTAATGTGCAATTCTGCTTTTGGTGGTCAACAATAAAAATCGCTAATTTAGTTATTTATCTAGAAAAATGAAAACCTTATGCTACGCAATGCATCAGTGTATTTTTTAATGGCTCCTAGGTAAGAAAAAAGATCTTTAAATCTTTAAAAGGACTCTAAATTCCTCCATTTTTGTCCTAAAGAGAGAGGACAAGAACCACCAGTAGTTATACTGGTAGTGAAATGGTTAAAATCCTTTAAAATTGAATGTTTCCTGAAGGTTTTCAGGAAATATTTGCCATTAAAAGAATAATTCAATTCAATTCAATTCAACTTTATTTATATAGCGTCAAATCACGGCAAAGCCACCTCAAGACGCTTTACAGACAGAGGGGAAAACAAAATGAAGGCCAATTCATAACAGCCTATATAAGGAAACCAACAGATTGAGTTGAGTCCAACTCAATCTCCCATCCTGAGCAAGCACACTGGCGACAGTGGGAAGGAAAAAACTCCCTTTTAACAGGAAGGAAACCTCCGGCAGAACCCGGCTCAGGACAGGCAGCCATCTGCCTCTGCTGTGTGGGGGGAAGAGGACAGAAAGACAACAGACAACAGGAACTGCTACTCCCGGCCAGGGATGTAGCAGTTCCTACTGCTAAATAAAAGTAAATATGAATCCAAAGTAAAGTTTTATATCAGCTCTTTAGGACATTTTTGTCCACAATGACTAAATGAGGCCTGATAGTTAACAGAAAGAAGTTATTCACTCATTCATCCAGTTTGGGCAAGTGGTGAAGCTGGAGTCTATCCAGTCAGTTTGGAGGCGAGAGGCAGGAGACATCCTGGACAGGTCACCAGTCCATCACAGAGACAAACCACTCACTAAGCAGCTGTGTTATGGCCCCATAATGCAGCTCTGATGCTGTCTTACATATAAACCAGAGTTTCTTACAGCTGCTGCGGGGCGAGCATCGACTGCTTCCATACATCAACCCTTCTTCACAGCAACGCTCCCATTCCTGATTAATCCATAAAGTCTGTGCTGAAAAGATGGAAAGAACTGCTGACTTAACATTAAAGTTCCTGTGCTCAGACATAAGTTTAATACTCTTACATTCAAATTAAGCTCCAATAAAAGAAACATTTGAGGTTTAGAGCATGAATTTTAATGAAACCCATTTTGCTCTGAATGATGGTGTTCTTTTGTGCGCCAGAAATTCCTGGCATCGCTTTAAAAGATCCTGAAGTTCAGCCCAATTTCTTAACTCTCCAACATTTTAAATTAAAAAGCAAGCGCAGGGGGAAAGCAATTTAAAAGGCGTTAAATGAGGATGTGGTTGTGATGCGTAATGTTTTTGTGTCGATGTGTGATCAAGGTAAGATGAAGGGCTGTTATTTTCTAATGGTGACCTTCAGAGTCTGCAAGCCAGTGCTATGTCAGCCCTGATTCATCCGAGTATGTAATTTTATATGTACATCTATTCCCGCTTGTACATTATTTTCAAAAGAATGTGATTCCATGTGATGTTTTGTTGATTGCATATCAGAAAAAAGATGCAGTCTGAAGGGTGTCATCAAGAGGCAGAATTGCTGCAATCAGCTCTCGCCAGGATGCCATTAATAAATGTCTTTTTTCCTGGTTTGTCTTTTTACTTTCTGCTTCCTTCCTTCCCTCCTCGGACACTTTTCTTTCCTCACAAGACATCAAGACGCATTCGGCATTGGTCTCCTTCATGTGATGTTTTGCTTCATCTTGATCTTCTTAATTCAATTCAATTCAATTCAACTTTATTTATATAGCGTCAAATCACGGCAATGCCATCTCAAGACGCTTTACAGACAGAGGGGAAACTATAATGAAAGCCTATATAAGGAAACCAACAGATTGAGTTGAGTCCAACTCAATCTCCCATCCTGAGCAAGCACACTGGCGACAGTGGGAAGGAAAAAACTCCCTTTTAACGGGAAGGAAACCTCCGGCAGAACCCGGCTCAGGACAGGCAGCCATCTGCCTCTGCTGTGTGGGGGGAAGAGGACAGAAAGACAACAGACAACAGGAACTGCTACTCCCGGCCAGCGAGACCTGCTGAGACAGGAGACGTACATGTTAATGATGCAACACTGTTATGGGGGGGGGTAAAAGAAAGAGATAAAGAGAAAAAGAAAGAAGCTCAGTGTATCAGGAAATTGATATACATAAAGGCTATGATGATGATGAAAGATAAGAAATCTGACGGCCCGTCTGTAATTCAGTCTTTCAACGAAAGAAAAACAAAGAAATGTGTCACAAGTGATCATACTCGAACATCACGCTTATAAATTCATGGCGCATGGAAAATATGATTACATTTAAACAGATAGATTCTGACAGCGGTGTTTTATCGGCTCCCGCTCCTCTGATGATGCCTGTTTTCCACACCTTTTCATTGTGTTTGCATACATCTTACCGCCATTATGCGTGATTGCAGGGCCAGGAAATGAAGAAATCAGGACAACATCCCATCTGCCTGTTCTGTCGCCGTCTTACCTTATTACTTCACCTTTCTCTTCTCCAGTTTAATACAAAACATATTTGTGGCAAAGCTGAGAGGCGAGCTGCATCAGTTACTCTGGGATCATGTTTTCATGTGAATATGACAGGATTTTGTAGGAAGTGCTGCTGCAACCTGCGATGCGATGCTGCGGCATGCAGGCAGAAAGTGACTTTAACCACACGGCATGTAAGAATTATTAAAACCCTCATCAGTACATGAAGTAGGTTTTAAACTCATCAGATGAGGAGCAGGACTCTGTCTCTAACCTCTGAACAGGGATGTCTTTAGGATTTAAAAGGACATCGTGTAAGAAATGCTTCAATGGTGACTTCATGTATCGCATCCAAATGGAACAACAATGGTAGTCGCTGTGTATCAATAAGCCTCGACAACACTGCTGAAAACACATCAGTCGATACCTCGTGGAGTGTTCACGCAGGTGAAGAGGTTTATACGTTTAAGTCGCAGTAAGATGGACATAAAGCTGGTGGGACGACTTTATTAGCTGCGTTTACTGAGACAAACAACCAACATTTACCACAACTTTGACAGCTGTATATGTAAAAATGAAATAAGCTGTGATAATAAGCTGGTCAAAGGGGGAAGTTCAGACCAAAGATGTTAAAACATGGAAGATGTTCACCATGAATGGAGGGTTCCTCCCCAAGTTCAGGGTCCAGAAGCTAAGCACAAAGCGGGAGACTGAGGACCAGCGATCATCAGGGACACTATCCAAGATGAAACGTCCAAGCTACATGGATACATCAGGAAGATGTCCCAAGAAATGAAACACTTAGTCAACGTGTCAGGCACTGGAACCTGGAGGAGAACAAAATGGAAGAGGAAAAGCCCCGGCATGGGATGTACGATCATTTAAGTGGCCGATGTGAACAAGTTCTACCAATGTCTGGAGAGGGCTGGACTGAAGGACAGCACAGAGGTGCTAATCATGGCAGCACAAAAGCAAGCCTTGAGTACCAGGACCATCGAGGCCCAAATCTACCACTTCAAGCAGGAGTCCAGGTGCAAAGAAAGCCCTGAACCAATCCAGCACCTCACAGCAGGGTGCAAAGAACACATGGAGCGCCATAACCAAGTAGCCGCAGTGTACAGGAACATCTGAGCATAAATGTGGACTGGAGACCCCTAAGTCCCAGTGGGAAACTCCTTCCAATGTGGTGGGCAGCGATGAGAGGGCTAAGATCCTCTGGGACTTCCAGATCCAGACAGATAAAATGGTGGTGGCCAACCAAGCAGACATAGTGATGATAGATAAGCAGCAGAAGAAAGCCGTAGTGATCGATGGATCCATCCCCAATGATGGAAATATCAGGAAAAAGGAGAAACTGGAGAAGTACCAAGACCTCAAGGAAGACCTGGAGAAGGGCTGGAGGGTGAAAGCAACAGTCGTACCCATAGTGATGGGAGCACTGGGGGCCGTGTACCCCACACTGGAGAAGAGGCTCCAACAGATACCTGGTGAAACATCAGACATCTCCGTCCAGAGGAGATCAGTCCTTGGGACAGCTGAGATACGATGTAGGACCTTAAAGCTCCCAGGACTCTAGAGGACCAGAGCTGGGGATGAACGACCACCCGCCCTACCCAGAGGAGATGGGAGGGGTTAGTGAAGGAATAGCTTCCCCTTTTTAAAGATTAAATTAAACTGAGACTGAGAAAATCACATTTTCTTCCACTTATGACATATTCTGAAGGTTTCTCAGAAGCTGCTTTTCTTGGATTTTTGTTGCTCCATGCTTTTGAGCAAGTCTTTTTGAAATGTTTGTTGTACCTTTGCTCCTGCATCAAGATTTTATACTAGAGTATTTTTGCTTCTATTGTTCACATTTCAGTTTTTAATTAAACAGCAAGGTCATATGTATTTGGCATATTTTTCAGTTAAAATAAAGGTTTGTTGATAAGGCAAGGTAGATTTCTTCGGGCGTTGCATTTCATGTGCAAAACAATTCAGATTTACATAAAACATTAAAAGTATAAAGTTGTTGGAAAAACAAGCTGGCAAACAAAAGCAATCAGAGTAGTTAAGCAATGGAGGCTTGACACTAAAGTTTTATTTGATGTTTTTAATTTACAAACACTAAAATACAATATAAACCACCTGAAACCAAGCTAAACGCACTAGATGTCAGATTACAAACACAGATAGTTATACTAAAATAACGATTAGCATACGTGTTTTTATTGCTATCATGCTGAAATATCTGCGATGCAACATCAAGCTGATTGGGTTTTTAGTGCTTACAGTGTGCAAGACTGTACTGTTGCTGTCAAGTTAATGGTTTTGTCTCTCACATCAGACACTGTGTTAGTTTCCTCATGGCAGAAAACACCTCCAGCGTTCTGTTAGTGTCTCTTTTTGTCCTGATATCTTTGACATGCGGGATCTTTTCCGTCTTGTTGCTGTAGCTGAACCGTGAAAACCGCTCTCTGAAGAGGAAGAGCATGATGATGATGTCTCACCTCAGTCCAGAGACCATCACACAAATCAGCCTTGCAGATGATGAAGAGGGGGAAGATCTAGAAGCTGAGAGCCAGGACTGTGTCTCCCCCCGCTGCCGCACCATCATATCAGGTAAAAACAACAGGAAGCAACATTCTTTGGTTGATTCATAAAGAGGCTGTAAAACAGAAAGGTTACTTCTCATGAGATCAGCTGATCATTGCTGTGTTTACTGATTGATTACCTGCAGCAACAGAAACATCCAGAAGAGATAAGCTGGGTTGTTTAAGAGATGTCCCACATTATCAGCCGATATCAACATTAAAATGCAAAATCAGAAATCATCAGTTCTTTTACACTATGTGCACATATTATATATCAAAATCTTCTAACTCAAAATGACTAAATAAATCACAAAATAAGGCATGTCAAGTATACTTTTCCAGATATATATGTGACAAAGAGGCCTTGTCCCCCATTCCACCAATCAACACCACACACATATGCCACCATACACACACACCTTTGCTTACCTTACAATTGTTCCGAGGATCAGCACGGACTGAAATGCTGCATCATTATTCTGTTTATTTGTCACTAGGGCTGTGACGATGTGCTTTTGTCCCGATTCAATTCTGATTTTTTTTTGGGTGCCAATTCGATTTAAATTGCAATTTTCCAGATTCTTCAATATTACTGATTTTTGTAGATTAAAAACAAAAAAAAAAACCAAATGTATAAAACGTTATTTTGCTCGTCATTTTTCTTGATTTCAATTAGGAAAAAAACAACACAGTAGCCAGACCACCATTCTGCTGCTATAATGCCCAAGAAGACAAGTAAAAATTCATTCATTTTCAAAACCGCTTAATCCAATTCAGGGTCGCGGGGAAGCTGGAGCCTATCCCAGCTGGTTTTGGGCAACAGGCAGGGTACACCCTGTACAGCTCGCCAGTCCATACAGAGACAAACAACCACTCACATGTAGGGGCAATTTTTTGAACCAGCAACCTTCTTGCTGTGAGGCCACAGTGCTAACCACTATGCCACCATGCAGCCCAACAAGTAAAAAGATTTGATTTTATTTGGGAAAAAAACATTTTTTTTTTTTTTTAAACAAAAAATCTATTTTAAAATTGTGAAGCAACTAATCTAGATTTTCCAACCCTTATTTGTCAATGTATCAAGTAGATTATCCTGATGTGCAAACAAAGTGAGACAAACAGATGTTCATGCTCACTCCTGGGGACAATCTTAGAGCAACTACCGGTAATCAACCTAACATGCATATCTTTGGACAGTGGGAGAAAGCTGGATCACCTAGAGAGAACCCACGTATACATGGAGGGAACATGCAAACTATACAGGAAGGCCGTTGTTGGAGACTCAAACCAGGGACCTTCTTGCTGAAAGGTCACAGTGCTGACCACTACGCCACTGTGCAGCCCTAAATCTGAATTTAAATACTTACAGTGAACACAACATGGGGAAGCAAAACAAAAAACTTGACAAGATCTGACTAATGAACTGTATGAAGGAACCAAAACCAAGAAGAATCAATACACTCAGGACAGCTAACAAGAAACGGTTGTAGTGAGTTAGCTAAACCCAACCAGGGGAACTAATGACAGGAAGCCCAAAACAAAACAAAACAGAATACACAAGGAAAAACCCTACAAAATAAGACAAGACAGAACTCAAATAGATCTTACAAATAAAACCCCAAAACCCACTACCATGACAGTAAACTGTGGAGTGAAGCCTGCGCCAGTATGATGTCGTACAATCCACCCAGTTCGTGACGCAATTCAAAACAAAGAATTTATACAAAGTAGTTTATACTACCGCAGAATCCTACCTGCATACATACATTAGCATACTTGGACGGAGTACCCTACCTGCATAAATATAGTTAGCATGTTGTACTTTACACTTAAAAGCATCCAACCTGCATTAATTTGTTCCCAGTTTGTTTGGGTTTTTTTTTTAACACCTGGGAAGTCATTTCACAGATGTGAATAGCCTACCTTATATTTTGAAGCGTGTGACACTTTCAATGTAGCTACGGTTGGAATCGCTCAATGAGCTTCAACTTTTCAGACACCTACAGAGGCTCCGCCCATCATTTTTATATGGTTAACATGGTCTATACATGGTTGGGACCATAGATGGACAGAGCCTCCGGCGGTTAAAAGTGAAACCTATATGGAAGTGCATAAAACTGCAGTTCCCCCTTCATCCACTAGGGGCTGCAAAACAGAGCAAATCCCCATAGACTCCCATGTTAAAAAGACCAACTTCACAGCAGAAATAAACATGTTTACAGCAGAAATACACATGTTTACAGCAGGAATAAACATGTTTACAGCAGAAATAAACATGTTTACAGCCTGGTACAAAAATCCATTTTAGGTTTAATAGGTCAGGTTTACCTTCATGACAACCATTTAAAAGTAATTAAATCTTGAAGTTCGGCATATTTAGGGGCGTGTCCTTTTGATTGACAGGTACCAGATCTCCCGCTTCAAGTAAGAAGAACATAGAACAACCGCGGTTTTTAGCCGGTTAACAACGTGACTTAGCTTTAGCCTGCTAACGTCCGATGGCTGGTTAGCTCCTGTTCTTTCTGGGTTAGCTCGGTTAGCTTTTAGCTACAGAAAGCTCGGAGTTCGCTCGATTTCAATCATCCACCATGACGCTCACAGCCCCCCTCTCAGCTCCACCTCTTTGCCCACCCTACGGGTGACGTTACGGATGCTCCGTTCATCTTTTTACATACAGTCTATGGTTGAGACCTTGTTACCTTGAGACCTTGTTTGTTACGTATTTGTGTCTAATCAGGTTGTTCAGATGTACAATCCATCCACTGTGAAACTATGTATATTCTATTTCAAAATAAGTGAACAGACCAGCATTAAGCTAGCTCTATAACATTCAATGGGAGAACCCCATATGAGAATTACATGGGTGTACTGGATATGTGAAAAAGGGAGCCTGACGAAGCAGCCATATAGCCAATATGTCCAGTAAGGAGTGAAAATGTGTTTGTGAGTAAATAATAATGATAATCACTCAGTTTCAGCATTCCTATCCAAAATACAATACGTGAGCATTTCTCTTCCATCCAACTACCTCATAAAATGTCACGCTGAGCTCCTCAAGTCGACCCGTAATTATACCTCAGGTGATAATGGCTTCATTCTTAATGATGCTCCTTCCATTATGCTGAACCAGTCTGTTGGCATGAAAAGCCAGAGATAATTATGTCTTCTGCAAATGAAGATGACTGAACACAAAAATAACTTGACTTGCTTAGATTATGGGCTTATTATGCTGCAAATTCATAATTACATGTTAATGGACCATGACTCTGTGCACTTCTTGCCATGGAACATGTGGGATATTTTAACTGTAGATGGTAGATTTCTGTTGAATCAGATCAAAAGATTATTATTGTTAGCAGAATCCATGTCCATTACATCCACTCTGACAGGGTTTTTTCCTCTGAAATGTCTCAGTCTGGTCCTGCTGTGAACATTTTAATAACTTAAATCCATCTTGACCACAGAAATACTTCCCAAAGCTTCTAGGATTAAAATAACTTGCTAGTGTGTTTATGGTACAGCAACTCTTTACAAGACTTTTTGGTGTGTGTGTGGGTTTTGTGTGATAACACACACTCACAATGCAACACTACGCCAAAAGCAGGAAGTGACTTTCTGCATTTGGGCCGTTTGAAATGAACTGAGACGTGTGTTTGTAGGCGGACCGAGTCCACTTCTTTTGTCTGAATGAGAATATGTCTGGCGCATTCACATTTCCCCAAACGAAGCGGACTTTCTGAGCTAATGGACAAGGATTCGAATCAAAAAGGCTAATCTAAATGTACCCTTAGAGAAATGTCTAGGGGAGAGGGGGTACTGGTGGAGCAGTTGGGAACAAAACCAGTTCAGTTTTTTATTCAGGACCATTCAAAACTGTTAAGAGCCACCCAAAACTTTACATCACCAAGACTGTCAACAAGCGGTTGAGCAGAGTGACGTCAGACTGTTTGAGGGGAAAGTAGATCATCATCATATAATGTAAATGGAATAGAATCCTGTATTTACATAAAATGGTTCCCACTGGCAAAAGGCACTGGGAAAAAAGAAGAATCCCAAGAAGACAGTCTTACAGGACCCCCCATGGCAGGTCAGCACCAGAGACACAGACACCAATCCTCCTGATGCAGGACTTTACAACAAAGAGCTGCACCTGTAATTCCTAGTCACTGGTCTGGCCGTGAAATCAGAATAGCATGGTCGAAGGCGGGTGTAAGATTTATTCAGGGTACTCCCGCTTCCACCATAAATCCAAAGACATGCATGTTGGGTTAACTGGTTATTCCCAACTGTGCCTTTGAGTGTGACTGTGTACGGTTGTTTGTTTATCTATTTGGCCCCACAATGGACTGGCGACCTGTCCAGGTAGTTCCCACCTCTCGCCCAGTGATTACTGGGATAGGCTCCAGCTTCCTACGACCCTCAATTAGAACAAACGGTTAAGAAAATGGATGGATAAAATAAAAATAAAAAAATGTAATGTGTATTATGGGGGTATTCAACCATTATACTGTGTCCACATTTTTTGACACCATTTCCTGTGTATAAACATGTGTTCATGATCTCATTCCTGTTCGCTGGTCTTCTGTCGCCGTGGATTCATGTTTATTCATGTTTATTCATGTTTCAGAACTGAAGACCACATTGACAGGTGTGTTTTCCTGTATTTAAGCGGGTAAACAAGGGAAAGTAAGGCCCCGGTGCATCTTGTGGTCACTCTTTCAGATTACGTCTGAATTTTATTTTATTTCACAAACATCAGGATTTTTCTTTCATCTTATTTGAACTCAGCTCAACTACATTCCTCACTCTTTTCCTTTAAATTCCTTTGGAAAGGTTCACTGTTTTAGACTAATAACATGTACTCTCCCTGGACGGTTCCTAAGATATTCACATCTGCATTGTCATGTATTCATACAATAATTCTGGCTCATAAAATTTTATATAACAGTCTTTTACTGGATCAGCACCACAAAATAAAATGGGTAACTCTTCTCTTCATAATAATAATAATAATGATAATAATAATAATAATAATAATAATAATAATAATAATAATAATAATAATAATACATTTTATTTGTTGGGCGCCTTTCTAGACACTCAAGGTCGCCTTACATCACACATGATAAAACTGCATTAAAACACGTTGAAAACAACAAGCATTAAAACAGACATTAAAAGGCCTCATCAAGCAAAGTAACATTTATCTCTTCCCTGTAGATATACAGAGCACTGAAGCAAGCAATGTTGCATGTTTATGTCAATTATTAAACACTTTCTAAAGACTACAAGTTCAGTATTCTTTCACAAACTTCTCAGCGTAACTTTAGTGCAACTGTATAAACATAAAGCTGTTTGCCGTTCAGTGTGCCCAAACAATGGCTGAAATGGTTGTTTTATGTGCACAGGAGCCCTTAAAATCCACCAAAATGCCGTCTCACTTGTGTAAAATTTGGCAAAAATGGCAACCGCTCGTGAAAACTTACTCAAAAATGGCTTTAGAAATGACCAAACAATACTAAACTACATTAAAGATGTTAGAATCCACCGGAATAACGTTGGGTTCCTACGTGTTTTACTGACCTGTATTTAAGCAGGTAAAAGAGGGAAAGTAAGACCAGGGAGTATCTTGAGTTAACTCTCTCAGATTACATCTGAATAAGCAGCAGAAGTGTCCCCTCTTACCACTCCCAGGGCAACGAGAGAGAACAAATGTTCCGCTTCCTACTTACACATAAAAAAGTCAAAATGTTCACAAGATTTGCAAACAAGATATCATATAAATGTGGTCACCCTATTTTAGGTGTGCCACATCACTGCATGAACTCTGCAGTCTTTCTCCAGGATTATCGGGTCACCTTTAAAGAACAGAAAGTCCTCTGGCAGGATAACTAGGACAAGTTCATGAGCAGCTTTTTATTATCAAGCATTTAGACTAATCACCAGCTAAATATTTTAATATATTATCAAATTCTGTTCCAGAGCTTCAAAATAAGCTGGACCTGACCCTTACAGAGAAGAATCAGGCCAGATCTGATCTGGAGTCCGTTAGACGAGAACTGATGGGCACCAGGGAGGAAGTAAGTTTTTTTTTTTTCTGTGGAGGACGAGGTTGGACTCATCACACATACTGTTGGCTAATGGGACATCTTGAGAGTGGATTAGTCTCTCATCTAGGTAATGTCAAAGTTTCTGTTCATATCACTACGGCAACAGATGCTGCCACCTTAGCTGCTCCGGTGAATACACTTTTAATTACACATTTGTCTTATTCACATATTTTACATTTGTTTAAAGCATCGTCTGTGCTTGTCGTCGGGATTGAACGTTGTGCAAAGAGCAGGGACCATTTTCACCAGAAAGAAGGTCCTAGCAGTAAAAATGATGGATAGTTTAGAAGACACCCGATGTTTGGTGCCATCGCTGCTGCTGTGATCTCCAAATGAACCAAATACTAGCCTCTGTTTATCGTTTCAATTCACTTCAATTCAACTTTATTTATATAGCGTCAAATCACGGCAATGCCATCTCAAGACGCTTTACAGACAGAGAAGAAAACATCATGAAGGCCAATTCATAACAGCCTATATAAGGAAACCAACAGATTGAGTTGAGTCCAACTCAATCTCCCATCCTGAGCAAGCACACTGGCGACAGTGGGAAGGAAAAAACTCCCTTTTAACAGGAAGGAAACCTCCGGCAGAACCCGGCTCAGGACAGGCAGCCATCTGCCTCTGCTGTGTGGGGGGAAGAGGACAGAAAGACAACAGACAACAGGAACTGCTACTCCCGGCCAGGGAGACCTGCTGAGACAGGAGACATACATGTTAATGATGCAACACTGTTATGGGGGGGGGGGGGGGGGGTAAAAGAGAGAGATAAAGAGAAAAAGAAAGAAGCTCAGTGTATCAGGAAATGTCCCTCAGCAGTCTAAACCTATAGCAGCATAACTAAGAGATGCTAACCATCCCTAGCTATAGGACTTATCAAAAAGATAAGTCTTCAGCCTAGTCTTAAAGCTGGGGAGGGTGTCTGCTTCCCTAACACTAACTGGGAGCTTATTCCATAAGAGAGGGGCCTGATAACCAAAGGCTCTGCCTCCTGCTCGGCTCTTTGAGACTCTAGGAACCACAAGTAAGCCTGCAGTCTGCGAACGAAGTACTCTGCTTGGTATATAAGGAACAATGAGGTCTTTGATATATAGTGGTGCCTGGTTGTGGAGGGCTTTATATGTAAGGAGAAGGATTTTAAATTCTATTCTAGATTCAACAGGTAGCCAATGAAGAGAGGCTAAAACTGGAGAAATATGATCTCTCCTGCTGGTTCTGGTCAGGACTCTGGCTGCAGAATTCTGGATCAGCTGAAGGCTGTTTGCTTCCTGCAAGAAGTTTTTCCCTTGGCTCTCCCTG
Organism: Telmatherina bonti; assembly: GCF_933228915.1. NCBI lineage: Eukaryota > Metazoa > Chordata > Actinopteri > Atheriniformes > Telmatherinidae > Telmatherina > Telmatherina bonti. The sequence goes on from NC_136629.1 coordinate 11,296,315, forward strand.
TGGAAGCTTCCAGAACAGGAGGAGAACAGATGCAAGGAGGAGAATAACTCTGCTCATGATGGAGCCAGTTGTTTACATGAACACGATCCAGAAGGTTCAACATGCAACGTATGACAGCGGACAAGTTGTTGACGCATTAACAAATAAACACGCAACTGAACATATGTTCCTCTCATGTCACCTGATGGACTCCCTGCAAACCCGTTTTTGATCTGATTAAATCATTTAAAGATTAATTAAAACACCAGCCTTGATAGATTTGATATTATTTCATAATAAGGTGAAGAACAGTCTTTCCCACAACACGACGAAGGACTGAAAGATCCCATTTGTGCTGTATTTGTGTAAAAATTAAAGCTGCAAACTAATTTTTCATGTGTTTTCATCAACAGCTGATGAAAGAGAAACATGACAACACGCTCTTGATTGCCGAGAAACTTCAACAAACGAAGCTTCTGGAAAAATACAGCAGAGGTTAGACACACGTCCTTGTGATGGAGATGACGCAGAAATAAATCACCATGAATGTTTGCAGCTGGTTCCAGAGGTGGTGTATGCATTAACACTGGTTAATCAGTGTGATGGCAGTCTGCCATTCAGGCACATTGTAGGTCACCAAAGAGTCAAAGCTCCTCGCAGTTTCATTCAAATGTCCTCCCAGCTGAGACAAAGAGCCACCATGTCTGCCAACAGAATCGGATGGTGAATCAGATGAGGCCGAACAGATGCGGTCAGAGTTTTATTTTAGCGCAGCATCTCCAGCAGACCGACATTGCCGCTGTGTCTGTGGAAAGAAAGGCAGCCGCGGACTAAAGATGTTATGATGAAGGACTTCTCAGACTCTTCCTCAGAAAGGCTTAGCAGCAGTCTCAAGGTCTGGTCGTAGCAGAATGAAGAGTAAAAACATATTCCTGATGTTGGTTGAAAGCTAATGTTTTGTCAACAACACTTTTATTTTTATTTTTTATTTAATAAAAGAATAAAATGTTTTAGAGAATCAGCAGCAAGCTGGTTGGTTCTGTGTCCACAGCTTCCATCAACCACTTCAATTAAACAACATATCGGGTCTGTCGGTGACTGATTAGCTGCTTAGCACTGTGAATGACATGGTGTTTATTATGTCAATACACACCTGAACCTGAGTTGCAGGTTATCACATCTAAACACACAAAACCTTTCCAGAAAGAGCTACAACTTTGTTGGACAAAAAACAATGTAATGATTAAATGAATTGAACAAACATTTGTCCTCATTCCCCAATATGTTCTTAAGACTGAAGAGGTGACAAGTGCGCTGCAGCTGTCCCTCAATCTCCAGGCGGTCATGGAAGGAAAAGCTTTAGCAAGGAGAGAGGGTTGTAATCCAAAACGATTGATTGGCATTAATAATCCAAATCAGGCATCTGAAGAGGTTTAACGTTTAGAAAACCTTCAATTAAATGAGCCAGAATCTTTAAAAATGTTATAATGATGAGAAGAGATAGATGGATGGATGGATGGATGGATGGATGGATAGATAGATAGATAGATAGATAGATAGATAGATAGATAGATAGATAGATGGATAGATGGATAGATAGATAGATAGATAGATAGATAGATAGATAGATGGATAGATGGATAGATAGATAGATGGATAGATGGATAGATAGATAGATGGATAGATGGATAGATGGATAGATGGATAGATAGATAGATAGATAGATAGATAGATAGATGGATAGATGGATAGATAGATGGATAGATGGATAGATAGATAGATGGATAGATGGATAGATAGATAGATGGATAGATGGATAGATGGATAGATAGATAGATAGATAGATGGATAGATGGATAGATGGATAGATGGATAGATAGATAGATGGATAGATGGATAGATGGATAGATAGATAGATAGATAGATGGATAGATGGATAGATGGATAGATGGATAGATGGATAGGGAACATATTGATGATTTTGTGTCATCAGTATGTTAGGGAGTTCCAACATAATGGAAGCAGCCACCAGTTTGTTTTCCGCCTGAAAGGAAAGTCAGACTTAAGTCTGAAATAAAAGCCCAGTTTTTACTGAAGTTGTTTTACCAGCTGCTGAAGATGTCGTTTAAATAAAGTGTTGTCTGTTAACCTGCTACGTGTCTCATAGGGCTTCACCGCGTTTGCCTTGGGAAGGGGTGATTCCAGGAAGGTTGTGGGGTTTTGTCTTTGAACTTCATAACAATATATTTTAAGTTTTGGTCACATTTAAAGCCAAATTGTATAAAACTGACTGTACTATGGCACAAAAAACCTTTCAACCAGGCCAGGCATAGATGTTGAGGTATGTGTGAGGGCATCATCTGCATGAAAATGGAGACTTGCACTGAAATCGCATCCCAGCTGATGTTATTTATTTACAGAATGAAGAGGCGAGGTCTGAGGACCGGCTTCTGTGGTACACCTTTAGAAACTGTCAGGGAATTGGATGTTCGACCTTAAGCTTGTACCCTGACTTTTATGAAATAGGTAGCTTTTGGTCAACAGATTGATATAAAAGTCCGGTTTTGGTCACTATGTGCCTTAATAAAGTCTGAGCCACTGTAATAAAAGCTTTGGACAGGTCAGTGAAAAGGGCTGCATGATGTTTCCTCCAGTCCAAAGTCAGTCAGATTGTTTTTGGCTTTTAAAGATGTGGTGGGATGTCCAAAAAACTGTCTGAAAAGTGGTCAAAACATTGCCAATAAGAAATGTCTGATGTTTGTTTTGGGATGAGTAAACAAAAGGCTGGAAAAGAACAGAAACTAAAAAGAATCAGCTGTGTTCGGACCTGAAAGGGACAACGTTCCCACACCAAATGTCCAGGAAGTCTTCATGTCCTGCTTTTATATACAGTTTACTCAACATCACAGCTTTTTACAATCTGGGTTTTGCTCACCAAGGACCATCACTGATGGATGTTTGGCACCTTTTCACTGAATCCTGCAGCGAAACTAACCAACCTCTCATTGTGTGAATCAGTGTCTCAGTTTGCTGTGGAGGAATACGAGGCTTTACAGGACACCCTCAGCCTGGAGCAGAACCTAAGGACAGAGGCAGAGAACTTTGCCAGAACAGTAAGATCTTTTTTATTTGGATTAATCTCATTTATTGATGTTTTTCTTCATGCTGAATAACCTGCAGCTGCATCAGTGTGTCCTAAGGTTTCTCCATATGATCAAACACCTTGTTGCTCCTGCAGATGCTGGTCGAGCAGAAGAAGCTGAAGAGACAGAGTCAGATCCTGATGCAGAGCTCCTCGTGTGATCAGGCGCTACTGGACGCCCTCGCCCAGGTTGCATCTCTAACTGCAGATCTGGAGACGCAGAAGATGGAGCACCAGAACCAGGTCCGTATCCGCTATTGAAATGATCTATTGATCTATTGAAATTCTTCACGTTTTTGTATTCTGTCCAGGAGTGTTTGTCCTTCCATTTGTTTCTCTTTTAAGTACTGCGTGTGCTTCTGTGTACTTTTCTTCAGTGCACTGGTCACCAGTTTTCTCTTTTTAGATGCAATTTATAAATAATGTTACCTTGCTTTGCCTTAGGCTGGAATAAAACTAAGAAGATGTTTTTGATGGATGGCGGCACCAAAGAGGAGCCAAGTTGGAATTAGTTTTGTGAAGATAGTAAGTAAACAGTAGCGTGTATAACTGTAAGAAGCAAAAACCAACTTACTAGTGTTGGGTGTCTCTGGGAAAGTATTTTTAGACTCTTAGGTTGAAATTATACAGCTGTGTAACAGGAAAATGGTGCAGAGAGAGGGGATGTGACAAAAATGACTACAATGCTGTTGTGTGTTGAATTTGCAAGAACTGGCGGGATTTGTGTTAGCTGTAATCACAGCTTTGCACATTCCTGCAGGGCATGACATGTGGAGTCCCTCAGGGATTAATACCTGGACCACTATTAGTTAACCTCTACTTGCTTCCTCTTGGTCTACTATTCTCTTACAGTGTTTATCTGTTGTTAAACTGGTTTCTTTCCACTCTGCCAGTCCTGCTACTGGTAATTTTCCTAGGAGTTTTAAGCATCCATCTATTTTCTGATGCCAATCGGGGGTCGAGTCATGGGGCAGCAGCCTAAGCAGGGAAGCCCACACTTTCCTGTCACAGGCCACATTTGCAAGCTCATCGCGGTGGATCCTAAGGTGTTGCCAGGCCAACTGAGAGACATAATCCCCCCAGCATGTCCTGGGTCTTCCCCAATGTCTCCTCCTGCAGGGACGTGTCTGGAACACCTCACCAGTGAGGTGTCCAGGAGGCATCGTAACCAGATGCCCGAGCCACCTCATCTGGCACCTCTCGATGTGGAGGAGGAGCAGCTTTACTCTGACCCCCTCCAGACTGACTGAACTTCCCATCCCATCTCTAAAGGAGAAATCTGTTATGATTAAATAAGAAATGCAGTGATGCCAAATTTTGATTTATATAAACCTGCGCTGTTTTTCAACTGTAGTTCAAATGGTAATAAGTATGTTTCTATTGGTGTCAGCGTCACGTTTAGGTTCTCGGCTAATTTTAAACCCACTAAAGGGTTCCTGGCCTCAAAAAGTCTGTCAATCCCTGCTGTCGGTCACTTCCTCTAAAAATCCTATTTAGGAAATCAACAAGCCAACCCCATTTCTGTAAAAGTTCTCAGCCTTTGTGTGTCACTTAACACGTCAATGTTTTCATACTAATAACTGAGTTTCTCTTCTCCAATTTTAAGTCTGGATAAAGCAAATTACTCAGACTTAAAATATCTATCTGCATATATCTATGTGCAAAAACAGTCGCAGGAGATGGAGATTTCATATTTAAGATGTTACTTGACACTATTAAAGAATAGATTATGGTGACAGTCAGCCTGTCCCTCTAATTTTCACTTGTGATTCATTTATTTTATATACATCAAAACAAGATTTATAAGCTAGCTAATTGCACTGGGAGGAAATGGCTGGTAAATTATCACAGGCTATAACCTGCCAGATTAATAATTAAAAGCAGCAAAACAGCCTCTCAGCCCCCTCCCACCTCCCTTGGCACCGATGGGAAACAATTAGAGCTGAGTGGGATCACTGATCTCTCCTGGTGTTGGGGTGGAGGTGAGCCTTATCCTTCATTTTAGCAACAATTAAAACACTGGTTAAGGAACTGTCATTGTGGGGGAAATTACTGGATGTCAGCTGGCAGCTTTCCAGCGCTGTTTAAAAGAAATTATCACTGCATGAGCCGCAGCAGCCGACACCAATCTGCAAATCCTTCTGCAGCGACACAACAGATTTTCAGTCCTGTGTTCCAGTTACCACAGCTGAGGCATTCATAGGCCGAAGGTCCATATTTTTATTTTATTCAATCAATTCCTTCTCTCTCTGCTATAAGTGTTCTTTCATAACTGAGATCTTGAGATCTAATACAACATACTCATTTATTCCATCCCTGTAAATGCATAATATATATGTCAGCGTGTGTTGACATTTAAGTGTGTGTAGTGAAGAGACTGGTAATCTAGTGTTTGGTCCTTTCTAAGATGAAGCAGATGGAGGAGAGGTTAAGGAGCTGTGACGCTCAGAAGGAGGTGAAGGCATTGAGGCGCAAAGTGGAGCTGCTGGAGGAAGACAAGAGGGAGTGCAGCAAGAAATGTTCGAAGGCTGAGGAAGAGGTCAAGGACTTGAAGTTTACCGGTGAGGATTTGGACCTTTCAGCACTTTAATTCATTCATTGATTCAGATAAACCAAGATAAACACTGATCAGAAGAAACAAAAAAGGAGCAAATTCACATCTACAATTGACTTGAACCTCATTAGCATTTTGCACAAACACCACATTTTACTGCTGCTTTTCCTCCATCACATTAGCATTCCAGTGGGTCACAGGTGGGACACTTTGAGTGTTTCTGCAGGACTGAAGGAATGCTAAGGCTTTCTGGTCATGTCCAACAGTGTTGGCTCGCTTTGGACGGATGGATGGATGGATGGATGGACGGATGGATGGATGGATGGACGGATGGATGGATGGATGGATGGACGGATGGATGGATGGATGGATGGATGGAATGATGGACGGATGGATGGATGGATGGATGGATGGAATGATGGACGGATGGATGGATGGATGGATGGATGGAATGATGGACGGATGGATGGATGGATGGATGGAATGATGGACGGATGGATGGACAAATGATGGACAAAAGTGCAACAAGCCAGTAAAAGTAATAAAAATTATGCTGAAGCTGATGGACCTGGGCTGCTGGGAAATTTCTGGAGCCAATATTCCCAAATGGTCCCATTTTACTTCAAATGTAAAACACATGATTCCCCTCAAGACTTTTCAAGCCTGGAATGATTATTTTATTAGTTAAATTCCCACTTTTTTTTTTTTTTTTTTGCTGTCTGTGGTTTTGTTTAACTACATGTGATTGGCTGGTCAGTTGAGGAGCTCCAGAAGAGATTGCAGGAGGCTACCAACCCACCCCCAGCTTCAGCTCCTCCACCACCTCCTCCTCCTCCTCCTCTACCTCCACCAGGCCCATCCACAGCCTCCAACCCTCTCAGGTAAGATCACCCTCAGTTCATGAAGTTCTTAGTTTTTTAGACCATTAGTTTAGGTACAGGAGGTCTTCAGGTTACACTGTTCTCAGCTTAACGTCGTTTAGACTTTTCGACTTTAGCTAATGTTGAAGGTATATTTTCTATATATTGTGCAGCCCTGATCAGGAGTATCTATAAAAACACAGACAAGTTTAATCCTGTTAAAAAGAAACTGAAATGCTGTTAATGACCGTGTCTACATCTGTAGCCGACTGCTGTCAGTGATCCGGAAGAAAAGAGACATCCGTACTGACATCCCATTGGTTGAAAAGGACTCAGTCAAGACTCCAGGTACACGCTAGCATCTACACACCAGGCTCTGCATATTTGTGCTCCATTCGCCTACATGCTAGTTACTAAATCCATTTTATAACTGACTCCATGCACAGGTTTCACAACGGTACTTTTATATAAATCATTTCAGAGACATTCTTGCATGTAAGTTTGGGCTTTTAGTCTGGGTTAACTGGGAATTTGTACTTCCCTGATAAAACGGCAAGTTTAAACCTCTGCTTCTGTTTCACAATGAGTGAGATTCAGACATAGCTAAATGTAAAAAAAAAAAAAAAAAAAAAAAAAAAAAATATATATATATATATATATATATATATATACATATATATATATATATATATATATATATATATATATATATATATATATATATATATATATATATATATATATATATATACATATATATATATATATATATATATATATATATATATATATATATATGTATATATATATATATATATGTATATATATATATATATATATATATATATATATATATATGTATATATATATATATATATATATATATATATATATATATATATATAAATAAAATTTATTTTTTTTCTTTATTCATTCGTTTATTTTCCTAACCGCTTTATATATATATTTACATATATATGTATGTATTTATATATATATATATATATATATATATATATATATATATATATATATATATATATATATATATATATAAATAAAATTTATTTTTTTTCTTTATTCATTCGTTTATTTTCCTAACCGCTTTATATATATATTTACATATATATGTATATATGTATGTATTTATATATATATATATATATATATATATATATATATATATATATATATATATATATATATATATATATATATATATATATATAAATACATACATGTGTGTGTGTGTGTGTGTTTATGCAAATAAAGAGAAAATATTTACATTTCTTGTTTATTGACAACCTGCTTGTGGCTGATATTAAGACAGAAATAATTTAAAAAAAAAAAAAAAAACAACAACATGAATTTCATGGAGAGGGAAGAGGAGGAAAAACAAAACAAAATTGGTAAAAAAAATTTATACAGATACAGAAATTATAACTTTTCTTTGAACTGAAACTACTGTTTTTTCACAGTAGTTTCAGTAGACACAGACAGCCTAGAGTTGGAGGCAGAAAACATCTCAGGAGACAGACAGGCTAGAGGTGGAGGCAGAGGATGTCATTGGAGACAGATGGGAGACCCTCTCACGCTTGGAACGTAGTTATGTTTTTCACATGCAACATTTTACTTCTACAGAAATGTAAAGCAATGTTTTTGTTTTAATTTGACATTTTATTTTTTCATTTAATTTAATCAATTTGATGAAATATTGATGAAGAATTTTTTGTCATAAGTCTGTAATATCAATGTTTGATATAAATATAAAAGCCATTGTCTTGGTTATTACAGAGGCAAACTTGGTAATTACAGTGTGGCAGTGCAGTGGTTGACTCACTAAGGAAATGGTTCAATTATCTTATATCTCCTTATCCATGCATATACTAGAAAACAGCTTTTAAAAGATGTTCACTGTAGTGGACACTATGCATTATAAGGTTCAGACACAAACATGTTTCAAAATGGTTGGTGATGAAATATGTGTCTTGTGTTTGTTGGCTGTTAGAGGTGGATGTGAGGCAGCAGGCAGTGGAGGAAATGATGCAAAGGATAAAGAAAGGGATTCGGCTTCGACCGGTTAACCAGGCACCAATCAGGACGAGGAAACAGGTGACTTCAAGCATCTTTTACATGTGTATTATCCCTAAATTATCCTGATAAAGCTTTCTTCGCCGGTTGTCACAGTTAACTCCCGAGAAAACCTAAATGAATCAAAGCATCCTGAAAAACGAGGCAAACATTACAGCTATCAACCCGAGTCCAGAGTGGCAGCAGAGATGAGAACACATCATGATGAAATAGATTTATTTTTTTTAAGACCCGCAAGTGTGGAATGACAGCAATTTTCTTTATATTTCTCTTTTTTGTCTTTGAGGAATGCAATAAAGTTTCTGCACCAGTGATTCAGAGATTTTTCCTGTAATAATGTTTTTTCTGTCGAAGTCTGTTGGTTGCGTTTAGTGTTTTGCTGAACAGTTTAGAGTTTTCCTTTACTTTCCACCTCCTTATTATTAAAGTTTGATCCTGTTTTTCCTGTTCAGTGTTGATTCGGGTTAGAGTTTATGTTCCAAGATCATGTGACTTTCTGTTTTTATTGGCTTAAAATTCCTGCTGTTCCTTCCTTGTTGTTGAGATGGTGCACAACGTCCAACCAACATGGAGAAACTCTGTTTCTGGTCATAATGAACATTATTTACAAACTTTTGTGTCTTTTTCTCAGCGATGTAACTGTAATGTCTGGGTTTCCAGTGTAAAAACATTTGCCAGATTGGCTTGCCATGACCTCAGCCAATCATA
>NC_136629.1:11308148-11313148 GCF_933228915.1 Telmatherina bonti
AGGTCTTGCGATGGGCGTACATTTTTCGGCACAGCGCCGTCTTTTCCTGCAGTTTTGCTCATATTTATTCATCCCCTTTTATTAAAGAAGGAAAAAACAGCTGCATGTGAAATAAGATGAAATTGACTAAAGTAATAATAAATAAAGATTTTTTTTTTAAATCATTACATTATTTTTTAATTCTGGTTCAATAGAAATAATTTTTAAGCAAACAAAAAGGATAATTTATTACATATTACATCACTCATAAACTAATATTTAGTTGAACAATGCTTTAATGTTTCCGCTCCAGTCAGGTGTTTTCTGTTCCTCTCAGTCAGACTTCTGCACCTGTTGACAGGTATTTTTTCCCACTGTTCAACAGAAAAGTCTCTCATTTGTCCAGGACACATTTTTTTTTCTTTCTTCAACTCAATTAAATGATAAAACAGTGTCTTATATTACTAAATTATATTTTTGCAAATTTTTGGTTCTTGTTCCTTTTTTAATTCTCCAGTTATTTGAGTGACTGTTGTAAATTCAGCTTTTCTTTAATGAAAGGGGATGAAGACGTATGAGCACACCTGTAGGAGGGCTCTAACCCGCGACGTGCTCATTAAGACAGCGGATGGATGTTATTCTGTTATGTTTCATCTGGAAACTGTTCCTCAGCAGACAGTCTGCCTGCATCTGGTGTGTTTGTTGATCTATCCAGGAGAATTTCAACAGAACCCCACCCCGACCGAAGGCTGCGGTGCCTCCTGCAGCTCCAAACCCCGACGAGGAGCTGCAGAAGATCCTGCTGAGACGGCGAGATGCCCTCGCCGAACGCAATCCCAGTAAGTTCCAGCCATCCCAGTATAAAATCTCTGGAGGATGTTACCATCATCTCTTGTTTCTGCGTCTTCGCTCGTCGTTTGTTTACTCCTCTGTTGTCATGGTGCTCCTGCAGCTTGAGCTTAATGTCTTCATTCCCTCCCATGTCATTTTTGTGCAGGTCCCTCCTCCACCCCTCCTGTGTGACCAGTAAATCCTCACGCAGCACATTTCTGGTCTGTCTGACCACTCAAACATGGTGTCAGCTGTTTCTGACCAGTTCCACCAGTTCTCACTGCATATGGAGAAGTAATGGTGACACCATTAAAAACTGACACTAAGATTTAAAGCAACCGTCACCAGTGGTGTGAGTGGGCGGGGGTTCATGATGGAGGGACTGGTGTTGGTGGTTTCAGGTATTTTATGTGATCAGTGATGATAAATGATGGAAATCACTCTGGAGGGACTTCTGCTTTATTGGATAAAAATCTGAGTTTGTAAATGAAAATGAAGGTTTTGCATCGTGTGAAATAAACGTTTTGAGACCCCCACCGTCTCCTCAGTTTCCTATTTTCAGCCTTTAGAGTCAGAATCAGGTTTCATGGCGAGGAGGTTCACACATACAAGACATTTGTTTTGGTGTGTAGCTGCAAACAGGAGCAGATTTATACCAAGACAATTAAAATAAAACCAGAAATAAAAATAAAATTTGCAATATTAAAAAGGAAGGTTGAGCAAACGACTGTAATATGAATGTAAGTAGAATCTGAACTGCGGCAGCGTTTATATGACGTAGTGTTGGACCAGTCCTGGGCCATACTGGTTAGTCTGGTTGCAGATGGGAAGAAGATGCTTTTATGGCGTTCGCTTCGGGTCCTGATGTATCCTGAAGACTTCCATACCGGCCCGGAAAACCACCATCAGAACCAGAACCAGGCTTCTCTCAGGCTGACTCCCAACCACAGCGGTACCTTTAAAAGACTTTAGAGTCCAGTTAGAATCCAGCTGCAACAATCCATCATGATCCAGATTGGTCCAGTTTGGAATAAATGTGTCCATATAAACCAGTTCACAGATTAATGAACGACGGAACCAAAGGATTGGATCACATCTCTCTGGTTCAGTCCTTCATCGTGGTCTGCAGAAAAACCTCCTTTAGAACCAGAACCAAGAAGAAAACCTCCATTAGAACCAGAACCAGGAAGAAAAACCTCCACCAGAACCAGAACCAGGAAGGAAAACCTCCACCAGAACCAGAACCAGGAAGGAAAACCTCCACCAGAACCAGAACCAGGAAGGAAAACCTCCACCAGGACCAGAACCAGGAAGAAAACCTCCATCAGAACCAGAACCAGAAAGTAAAACTTCCACCAGGACCAGAACCAGGAAGAAAAACCTCCACCAGGACCAGAACCAGGAAGAAAAACCTCCATCAGAACCAGAACCAGGAAGAAAACCTCCATCTGTCATGATGTGTGTTGTGTGAAGTCTCCTTAGTTCCTTGTTGCTTGCTTTATCATGGAGTGTGTTCCTGTTCTGCCTTTGTCTGCTTTCATTAGTTCACCTGGGTCTGGTTGTTTCACCTGGGTCTGGTTGTTTCACCTGGGTCTGGTTGTTTCACCTGGGTCTGGTTGTTTCACCTGGGTCTGGTTGTTTCACCTGGGTCTGGTTGGGTTCTGTGTATTTATACCTTCAGTTTGTATCTTTGCTGGTTCATGGTGTTCGTCAGGGTTCAGGTGTGTTTTGTCATTCCTCCTGCGTTTTGTCGCTTTCAGTCTTTGGTTTTTTCTAAATAAACATCCTGACTCCACATCTGGCTCCCGTCTCCGCTTGTGGGTCCTCACCTCCACCTCCCATTTATGACACCATCTGGACCAGAACCAGGAAGGAGAACCTCGCTTACAACCAGAAACAGAAAAAAAAAAACTTTCACCAGAACCAGAACCAGGAAGAAAACCTCCATCAGAACCAGAACCAGAAAGTAAAACTTCCACCAGGACCAGAACCAGGAAGAAAACCTCCATCAGAACCAGAACCAGAAAGTAAAACTTCCACCAGGACCAGAACCAGGAAGAAAACCTCCATCAGAACCAGAACCAGAAAGTAAAACTTCCACCAGGACCAGAACCAGGAAGAAAACCTCCATCAGAACCAGAACCAGAAAGTAAAACTTCCACCAGGACCAGAACCAGGAAGAAAACCTCCATCAGAACCAGAACCAGGAAGAAAACCTCCATCAGAACCAGAACCAGGAAGAAAAACTTCCACCAGAACCAGTCCCAGTCCACACGACTATCTTCTGGACCAGTTGGGAGTGGGGAGGACCGGCAGGCAGGACGATCAGCAGAGCGCTGACCTCCAGCAGCAGGACTGGAGGGATGGATCAGGATCAGGCACGGAGGTGTTGTACAGTTTTTATGACTGTATTTCTTGATCAGCTTTTATGTTTGATAATAAATGTACGGATCTCACACTCTGGTCCTGCAGGTTCTAGATGTTTCCTGCTCCAACACGCCTGATTCTAAGGAAATGGATCCATCAGCTTTTTGTCCAGGTCTACACAAGTTCTGCTTCCATTGGTCTCTGGTTTAAAGACAAACCAGGCTAAAGCAGGACCAGTTGATGGCGTTTACATGAGTTTTAGGCCCTTTACTCTGACAGCACCTCTTCGTTCTGACAAACACTCAGCTCAATGTCTGCTCGCCGTCGGCCATTTTCTCATGTTGAGCTGTAGCGCGTCACATCGGGCGGTTCTTCGCAGATTCTGGCTGGGATTCAGTTACAAACTTTTAGTAAACCCGACAGCAGGTCTGGATGCTCTGAACACATGTGGAGCTCCTCTCATGATAACGTTCATGTTGCCTGGTCTCCACCACCAGGTCCCGCCTTTTGGATCTCCCCTACTGGCAAAAAACGTCTGGTAGCCATAGCTGTCTCGCTGGATGGCGCCCAACATGGTCCGGCTGGCCACCAGGTGGAACAGCTAAAGTTTGGATTTAAACAGCTGAAGTTCCAGCAGAGTTTCTGACATTTTCAGGCTTCAAGTGGGAAAAAAACATGAGCTGCACTGAAAGCTTTTTCCCGCTCGCTCACAACCAGACGGGTGAATTCTGGAAATGTCAAGAGAGAATCAAAGAACGGATGTTTTCTTTAGCACCATTTATCTGACAACACAGTGGTCTCCAACCTCAGCCTGCAGGACCTGCAGTAGAAATGGATGAAAATGTGGATTTCTTCCCCATTCCAGAGGCTGAATCTGGGACAAAGCTGTTTTTCTGCATCACGGAGCAGAAATGTCAGAAGATTTCTGCTGTCGGATCTAAAACTTTGCAGAGTTCCTCTCTGTGTCGAGGTTTGGTGTAAAATCTCCCGTTGAATGAAGTTCTATGTGACCAGAAGGCATGGCATCAGTGTGTCTGAGGTGGATTCCCCCCCTCCATCCTCCATCGGGGTGGTGTCAGTCAGGTATGGAGCAGAGGATCAGCCCTTTGAAAACAACAATGACCGTCCTGCTGATTGCACCTCAATGGTGGCTTCCCTCGTGTTGGCACCTGCACACATTTCCCAGACACTCGCATGAGAGAGGCGCTGAAACACGAGAGCTGTGAACTGTGGCCGATGTCCGTCACCTTTTGTGTCCTGCTGGTAATTAAAGCTTTAAGCTTCATTTAGCACTGAGGGGCAATTTCCACCTGCGCTCCCCCCCCTGCCCCATCCCTCCCTGCTCCAAGGCAAGGTGGAGGAAATGTCAGCGTGGCTCCAAGTCTCTTCTAACCTGATTCATCAGCAGCACGCTTCAGAGACTTTCCCGGCCTCCATTCCTCTCTCCACGCAGGAAGTTACACTAATTTTATTTTCAGGAACTGGTCTGACAGGAGATTCTGTGGCGTAACATCACCCAGTCTTTCCTCCAGCCTGAAGGATGTGTGGATTATCTTGGATAACATCCTGGAGGATAGAGTGTCTGTGAGCAGTCAACCTGCCTGAAAACAGGAGAGAGGGTGTTTGTATTGATTTATGCCTCTTCCTCCTCATATCCTCCCTGTCTGATGAGGTTGTTCTGGCGGAGGCCATCCTGTCGCCGCTCCACAGTAAACCTGACGTCAGGTTCGACCCAAAGCATCAGCAGACTGAGCAGCCAGTCAGGACCTCACGGCCCGGCGGGGAGACAGGTGTGCTGGAAATGTCAGTATGGTGGTTTTTTC